>NC_056612.1:20496522-20816522 GCF_018340385.1 Cyprinus carpio | reverse complement strand
GGAGAGGACACTGCCTTCATTAAGGTATAAGGTGCGTTTGGTGGACAATGGGGGTGCATTTACATGAGAAACGAGGGAGGAGGGAAGCATTCACATCCTAATCACTCATTCAGTTATCTCACTCAGACAGAGCCAGATAGAGCTCTGATGACACCAGGGTCACGATTAGAATGCGTTAAGCATTCATTTAGAAAAATCGGAGACAAAGATGAGCATGAACCATGCTCTTAGATGTTAGTTTTTCTGTTTTCCCGGCAGTGATTTTGCTGATTGTCCCATTCGGGCACCCATCAGGGGGCTAATGCAATAGAAATGACAAGGCAAATGATGTTCGATGAATGAGGGAATTTTATGATTTCACTCACTTAAGGTTCATTCATACAGCATATGCTCGATTATGAAATTATATTTCAGATAGTAGCAGAAGCAGCAGCTGCAACTGTGTATATTGTTGGGGAGACTATTATTTGCTGTCTGCAAATGTTGTAGCTCAATATTTGTATGCAAGACTTGAAAAGGTAAGAGTGGCTGATTTGTGCAGCAATACTGCCCCTGGAGGTGACTCATGGTCAGTACAGGACACGGTGTCAGAAGAGGGCTTGAATAGTAAGTGGTTTTTGAATCTGTTGATTAATGTTATGGTCGTGGAAGTTTTATTAAAAAAGAAGGGTGGTGTTTGATCATCTGTTATCCAGAAGTGATAACATACTGATGAAATGTATTCCATGTAGTTTTTAAAGCTATGAGATTGTTAAAGATTAGTCAATTATTATTATTTTTAATATATATATATATATATATATATATATATATATATATATATTTATTTTTAATATATTATAAATGAATAACATATTAACATTTATAAATATATGTTTTAAAATAGTTTTAAAAGTTGTTTTTTCTATCACTCCACTCTCTGCTATCACAAAGTCATTTGTCAAGTGGTACAATAGATACTGTACCACTGGATAGGTTAAAATAGCTGGGTAGAACTGCAAATGCAATGCAAGGGGCATGAACAGATAAAATATCCAGAATTATAAATAATTAAAAAAAAAAAAAAAAAACGGTAAATTTGTGACATTATGCACGTGTACATGTAATGATTACTATAAATTATAAAAATGAAAAGTTGACTTGTACTATGTGCATTTATACAACACAAAAAACAATTTATTTATTATTTTGAAATATATATATTATATATATATATATATATATATATATATATATATATATATATATATATATATATATATATATACATACAAATGTAAAAAATAATTACATTTATTTGATAATATTTAAATAATTATTTTATTTTTATATTTTATTTGTATTTAATTTATTTTAAAAAGTTTTAATTTAATAAAAACATGTTAAAATATGATAACTACCAAGGTGAAACTTAAAACTTTAATGTGAGAGTTCCTGGGCCTGTAGAAATAGTTTTCTCTCTCTCTCTCTCACTCTCTCTCTTTCTCTCCATTTCACTTATGCCTTGTCTTGCGGTCTTTGTATTTGGTCACTTGACTACTTATGTGACTTATTTCCTGTATTTGGCCCAAGTGTCCAAGCGAGGATGAAGACCACAAGTGTGTCTACAACTTTTCATTACCCGGTGGGACACACTTATAGTGTTGTAAAAAACACAAGTGTTTACAGAGTTTGGATTTTAAAATAAACTTTTAAATGTCGGTTCAGTATTCCCTATAGGCTAACAGATGACACAATTTAATTGCTGGTGCTTCTAATTAAGTGATAAAAAGCAGTTGCAAATGATGTACAAAATAAATATACTCACCTTTGCATCAATAAAACGTG
The DNA here is from genome assembly GCF_018340385.1 of Cyprinus carpio. Taxonomy (NCBI): domain Eukaryota; kingdom Metazoa; phylum Chordata; class Actinopteri; order Cypriniformes; family Cyprinidae; genus Cyprinus; species Cyprinus carpio. Next base: position 20,814,695 of record NC_056612.1, on the reverse strand, counting down.
TAGCACTTTGTTTTACTACCAAATTATATGTAATATCTACATTGGAAAGGTTTCTGTGACCTCTCGCGATCTTGGCAAAAAGTCTCGCAAACAATTTATTTCCAGAACATGATTCATGAAGGGATACACTAAGCCTTGAATCCCGCTCCGGAGCGGTATTTGAGATAGTGTGGATTTAGTGTGCGTTCATGGGACTGCGCTTCAGGGAGAGTCTTGTGCGCTTACTTCCTGTCGCTCGCACGCACTCTGAAGTGGCCAAGACCACAAGTGTGGGTATTTGGACAAGGCTCTTAAACGTAACATCCATGCTGAGTAATAGGCCTAGGGGTAAAATCTGTGTTAACTGAATTGGATGTTGTCCAGGCACGAGCTTTAAGAATATGTTTAGGGACAATCAGAACTTCCCCAGTGTGTGCACTTCAGGTTGAAGCAGGTGAAATGCCTCTGTAGCTACAAAGGAAACAACTGGTAGCCAACTACTGGATTAATTTAAGAGGGCATGGGGAAAACCATCCAACGAAAAAGGTGCTACAGAATTGTTGGGAGATGGAGAGGAGGAAAAAGGAAAGTTTTGGTTGGACAGGAGATTTAATAGCAAAAAAAAAAAAATGGTAGCTAGTACTGTGGTGTGGACTAACAAACCAATCAGGACAATGGAAAATACAGAGGGGGACATAGAGCTTCTAATAATAATAGGCAGCAGTGGAAGTACAGATATAGTCAGTGAATATTAAAGATATATGGACAATATGTTCAAAGATAGTTTTACAGATGGATCGAAGGATTTACAAACAGAGGCAATGGGATCTGCTGTATATATATATATATATATATATATCCCTAGACATCATGTGGGAGTAAATAAAAGAACATCTTACAGCTTAAGTGTGTATACAGTCGAATTATATGCTGTATTAATAGCATTAGAATGGACATTTCAAGCTAAACAAAAATCTTCATGTTATAGGAAAACACCCGACAGGACTATGTGATGAATGTCTGGAGGAGGAAACAATTAAGCACATCTTTATATGATGTAAGACATATATACAAGAAAGGCAAGAGTTCAAGAATCAGCAACGAGAAATAGGTATAGTAGAGTATAATGTTAAAAATATAGTAACATATGGAAATAATGACCAAGGGCGGAGATATTTGTTTAATTTTATAAGGAGGACTGGACTGGAAGGACGAATTTAATTAAGATATAATAAGTTAAAGTGAGACAGCAGATGGCAGTAATGCAACACTGTGGATGCCAACTGCCGCAAAACTCCAACGAAGAAGAAGAGAAAAGGGGTCTTTCCATAGGTCTTTCTCATGGTCTTTCTCCAACATGGCAACCCAGACACACGGAACTGAACCGCTCAATCAAATCTTCGGAAGCATGTGACGTAACATGGCCAATAAGCTGTCAGTAATCCCCCGGTTATTGTAGCGGGAAACTTTATGATAAACAGTATCGTTCCAAAAACAATGTGAACATTAAATGATTTACAGCATATTCATTTTCCAACTCCTTCTGTATGGGTAAGTCTTTTGCTTCCCGGTTTTCCATCACTTTTACTAGCAGGTTGAACGTTTCGCTCGGTTGCCATAACAAACAAGCTAACGTTAATGAGCTAATGACGAAACCTAGAATCACACACAACAATATAAACATTTTCACTCTCTTCAATAACAGCCTGTTTGTTTATAATGCAGCGCGAGCAGTCTTTTCTTTCTCTCTTCCAGACTAGTTTAGGTTGTGTATCAAATGTGATTTAACATTGTTTATTTGTTTGTAAGCAGTTATTCTTATAATAACAGTTGTATATAAAGCTTAGCACTAATTCTGATGTTTTTCTCGCAATGTTTCAGTGAATTATGGCTCATAGACTGACTAAAGAGGAGCTGGATCAGCAGTTTGAACAGTTCTTGAAAGAGGTATAATCTTTTGTTAACTATTGACAATTTTCTGTTTAACTACGTCTGTGTATATACTGGCATATGATATGTAAAGCCTTTGGGAAGTTTATGCTTCTAGTTACATGACACGTGTATTTTGCAAATTATTTTATAAATCTTCTTTATGCAGTGTATTAATCGAAAGACAACATACATCACATTATTGTTGGGCATTAGTATTCCAGGTAAATTTTATTCTGTTGTATATTTATGCTTTTTTTCCAGTCCGTCTCTGATGACTCTGTTGATTTGGGCACCAGCACCAGGCACACTAGTGTTCTTGACAGCTTGGGACAAGCACCTGTCAGGCCAGTAAAGAAGGCTTCAGTGTCTGTGCCGTGGTGGCAGGATGATGATGACAGTGAAGAGGGACCAGGTGAGTGCTGGAATCAAAAAGGAGCTTGTCTAAAATCTCCAGCCAAATCTTTAGCATAATCTTTGTCCTGGGCATGAAACCCAAAGGTTTACGGTTCAGACCTTGAGAGAGTTTCTGAGATATCCTTTGAGCAAGACACATTATCTAAAAATTTCCAGGGATGCATGCTCTTCTTGTAATAAGTGTATTGTGTGTGTACGTGTGAATAGGAAGGTGTATTCATCTAATAATAATCTTGGGGGTTTAAGCTAAAAATATTGAAGTGTAGACATTTGTCTACCCGAAGGCAGCAAGCACAAAGCAGTAGACATCATAAATTATGCAAAATCAACTAAAGATGCAGATGTGTCTTTAGGGATCCTGATGACTATGAATTGCACTGCCTTTGTTTCCAAATGACTTGCATGTAGCTCGATTGATTCATTTTAGCTGTTTTTTAAGCAAATTATTTTTCTGACTAGAATAAATTAAATAGAATAGCTGACTGTTGTTGTTTTATGTTGTTGGCTTACGTATTAAAACTCAAAATTGTACATATCAACTGATGCATATGTTTTTTGATATGATTAGACTTGATTTAGTCTTCACCTGATGTTAGTCATCTAGGCAGCCTAATTACTTCTGCGATTGGAAGAGTTCATTTTCTTGTTACGTTACATGCTCTTAATAGGCTTGCTTTGTTTTTTTGGATTTGGGTTTCCCAGTGCCTTTGCATTTGCTTTCATGTAAATTGACTTTGCAGTTAGTCATTTAGCAGATGCTTTCATCTAAATTGACTTACAAATGAGGAACATAAAGCAATTTATCATAGGTGCTATATCAGCACCTAACACAAAATATTGTGGCAAAGTCTATTGGATGTCACAAGTGCATTTATATCTAAACAACAGTAAAGTGTGGCATAATAGGAAAATACCTAAACTAATTGTGCATTGTTCTACCATCAAGTCCCTCACTGGTTAGGGTGTTGTTTACTACATAAACACATTACTTGTTTCTCAAAATCCTGAGATAAGACATCTTCATTTTCACTCTGAATTTATAAGGTATGGGAATGATTCCTGATATTTTGACACTCAGTAGTGTATTGCTTTGTGTTTTCTCTCAATGCATTTTGGGTTGGCAGATTTTTTTAAGTTCTAAATATTGTCTGCATGACTGTTCAGAAGTTTGGGGTCATTAAGTTTTTTTCTTTATTTAAAAAAAAATATATTTATATTCAGCAAGAATGCATTAAACTGATCAAAAAGACAGTAAGGACATTTATAATGTTAAATAAATGGTGTTCTTTAGAATTTTTTATTCATCTCGAAATTCTGAAAAGTATTACAGTTTCCACAAAGATTTTATGACACATTTTCAACATTATTAATAATAAGTAGAAAAATATGTTTGTTGAACACCAAATCAATCAGTATATTAGAATGATTTGAAGCATCATGTGATACTGAAAACAGGAGTAACCATCAAAGGAATAAATTCAAGCATTTGTTTTAAATTATAATAATAATGATAATATTTCACAGTATTACTATTTTTAGTTTATTTTTAATGAAAGATTTAAAAACATGAAAAATATTACCAACCTTGAACATTTGAACAGTAATGTGTATCAGTGATATATTTGCTTCTTTAAAAGAAAAGAGCTTCATAGTCAGAACTAAGAGACATTTTTATTGTAAGTCTAGTTTTCTGTTCAACAAGTGTGTTGTAAACACAGTGTTCTGTTTTAAGCAGTAAACAAGTTTTGTGTCTGATAAACAGCAATATTTCCAAGAATGAAGGTTTTGTTCATTTTTCCTTGAAGCTCTGAAGTGCTGTGCACAGAGATGTATCATTTGCTGATATTACTGTTCAGCGTTTCAATAGATGAAAAATTCTGCCCCACAGGGACCACTTAATATGTAATTTGTCCAATTTCCCATTTTATCCATCAAGCTGTAGTAATTCTTTCTTTCTTTGTATTTGACATAATCATCTTGTCTGTGCACTCTCTCTTTTTTATTCTGCTTTTCTCTTTTTCCATCCCTTTTGCAGAAAAAGCCCCTAAACGCAGTTTTACTAAAATTAAAAAGTCCCAAGCTGTGGACCCTCAGGTGGAATCCAGACACAGAGAAAGCCCTCCTCTGGGTACATCTTATTCATTAGTCAATCGTGTACCTTAAAGTGAAGTGTGTAATTTTTGTGCCATGCAACATAATAGCAAAAAGTACTGTTTTCAAACAGGTTTCCTGAAAGTATTGTAACATTGAAAACTACACACTTCACCCTTACACCATAGTATTACTTGGATATTCCTTTAGCTCTTTAATGGATGTCAATGTGTGTCCTGTATTTATTATTTAGGTTTTTTTTTTGTTTGTTTTTGTTTTTTTTTAGGTTTCACACTTGAAAACAACAAATTTAGAGTAGCTGGTTAAAGCTTTAAATGTCATTTTGGTTTTTTCTGATCATTGTATGATTTTAACTCTCATTTGGTGGCGTCTACCTGTTTTACGAACTTCTTTCATGTTGTTTTTCTTCCTTTGTTCATTCCCCTTATAAACCATAGTCCCTATTAAACCCACCCCTAAACCTCGTAGCAAAGCACTTGATAGAGTGATGCAGTTGTCCAGTCAGAGGGCATTCCACAACACGAGTCCTGAACATGATGCAGTAAATGAGAAGATGCTATCACCTGACCCTAGTTACTCTTTAGAGGAGCAGAGGGTCTCAGAGGAAGACTCTTGCTGCGTACCAAGTCCAGCATCTGATAACCCCTCCAGTACATCAGGACACAAGAGTCCCATTCACTCTGGTTCTGATAAGTTGTCTGTGGAATCCGATGCTAGTGATTCAGTCGAGAGAGCAGATGGTATTAGTAGAATGTTATTTTGATTTTCAATGTTTTGTGGGAGTTTACTTACCATTATCGGCTTTATTTCTTCATAAGTTTACCTTAGTACATAATTATACGCAGTAATTAAGCACAACAGACCAGAGCTGTTGTTTTGGTTATATGTAATTGCAGCTGCAGTGTTTGCAGAACCAGTTTTTGCTGTAAACAAATCCTTGGAATAGTGCCTGTTTGAAGAACATGTAGTGCCAGTTAGTAATTTCTCTGATGTCTAGTTAATTGAATATGTGCTGCTCAGAATAATAATGTGCCACACAGAGGGCCAATATATCAAACAGGGGATTTACTCATAAGAATTTTCTATTTATTTGTACTTTTTAAAGAAGTCTGATAAACTATGTAGACATTCTTTTCTATGTTTTGACATTTTGAAATTTTTTAGAAATGCATGTCACTGAATTGCTTCTATTCAGTGGCTAGTGAAATAAAAAGTCTATTCTGGATAGTTTTATTTATTTGAAGAGTAAAGAACAAACAATAACTTTTACAGTATGTTGTACTGTTTAAAAAGGTCTGGTTTGGAAAAATGGTCTCTGTAATACTTATGTTTTCTTGACTTGTAGGTATGTCATCAACAGGAAAGTCCTTCCTGAAGTCTCTAAGGAAGACTCCGTCCATTAAGGAGGTGGATGAAGAACAGCCAAAGGAGCTATTCTTGGAGGATAAAGGGAATAGAGACCAAGTCATCTTTAGCAGAGACAGTCTTGAGCCTGAAGGTCAGACTCTTTAACTATTTCATAATATTTATCTTCACTCTCTTTATTTGAGCTGTAATTGCTTGTTTACAGATTCTGTGATGGTGTCTGGTATGGTATCAAGTGCAGGTGTTCTAGGGCTGGATACATTGGATGAGGATGAGAATATCAGGTTTTTATCCAGCCTGAAGAAAGAATCCTCTTCTTCCATTGACTATCCCAGAGTGAATCAAGAACAGGAGCCATCCACCCCCACCAGCCCACAAAGGTGCACCAAGAAATAAAAAAAGCTTTATGTGACTTAAAGCATAATGAATTCCAAGGATGCTTTCTGTGAAGGGGTATTTGCATATGTCCCTTCTTTAAATTTAGTTTCACCGTGTTCCTTTCAGAAGAGAAGAAATGGATTCAACAAATGAAGAAGGACAGAGAAATAATAAAGACTCTGCTGGTAAGAGCAAAGCAGAGAGAATTTGAAAGGGATGTGTTTTGTTGTTATTGCTTTCCGAAGCAATAAAACACTTGTATATTGCTTCTCTGTCAGCATCGCCTGCATATAGTGAAGATTTTGAGGAAGAGGCCAGCGAGAAAAGTGACGAGGTGCCTCAAGAGAAGGTGAATATACATTTTTAATGCACTTTAAGCCTATGAAACGAGCACTTCCTTAAAAACTGGTGAATTCAGTAGTGAGTTATCTAGAGATGCATGGATACAAATGCAGGTCCCTATCTACATTTTGCCGTATATGCTAGCTGAGAAATACTGAGTTAATATTAAACAATATTTTAAAGCGTGCTGGACAAATAATCAAAGTAGAAACAAAAGAGTTTGCAAATATTTCACAAAAGATTTAAATTGAATGGTGAACTTAGTATGTTTTTATTTTATTTATTTATTTATTTATTTTTTTTACTTAATCATTTTTATTTATTGATATTTTTATTTATGCATTTGTAAAATAATTATGTAAAGTGTTTTTTTTTAACACATTTACACTAAAACGCCAGTAGTAATCCATCTCTAAATTAATATTAAATTTGATAAATTCTTATAATGACAAAAGGTAATTACTGTAGTCACTAGTGGCCTAGAAAAAGCTGTTTTATTCTACATTAGGTCAGTCACCTTCTCATGGGGGGCTGCTGGGGTCTTTTATAGAATTATAGATGACATTATTTGTTGATTGATTGATCGATTGATTTACAGTATTAGGGAGAGAACTAAAATAGTCTTAGCTGAAAACCATAAAAAGGATTATAGCACATTCTAATTTGCATTTCATGTCCATAGGTCTCCGTAATCAAAAATACAAACTTGTTTGCTATTTTGATTTTTGATTTTTTTTCATACCTTATACTACATTTCATATTTTATAGTATAATATGTGTCAGAATATGTAATATATAAAACATAATGTAATTTTACGCTCCCTAATTTTAACCATTTTTTTTTTCTTTTTTTTTTTTTAAAGAAACCTGAAAGACAAGGGATGCTGGCTAAAGGTAAACAGCAATTTACAATTTACAGTGAGTAATGTTGTGAATGGTCATATCAGGAGGTGAAAGGCTGTTCTTACTGTTCTTATATCCCAGTGTCACTGCATGACTCTCTCAATTCCATGGATGGAGCATTGCCTCCTGCAGTTCCCAGTTTGGCACCGGGGAAAGAAAAATGGCCAGACATCAAACAAACAGGGACGCCAGCATTGGAACCTGCAGGTTTGAGAATCTGTTTCTTTGCTTCAAGCTTGTATTGTTGAAGTAAACTTGCAGCAAGTGATTTAACATTTTCTCCACCATATCTAGTTCAATCATATGGTCAGAGTGGAGGGAGTGAGATGGAGGCACTGCAGGAGGCGTACAGGCAGATCAGCAGCTCAGCAGGAGAGTGTGAGGACAAACGAGCCGAGGGCAGCAGGACGCCCCTCTCTCTCTCTACACTTCAGCCTTCCTCCACCGTGGAGTCAGGTCAGAATCAGCACCTAGTTAATTGTTGCCAGTCACCGTGGGCATGTCTGGGCTTTAAACCTTTTGATTTGCAGCTTTTCCACCACAAATGCTTCCAGTTATGCTTGAAACCGAAGGACGTGAGGTTTTTAGCATTGGCTTTGTTTGCAGCATGAGTCCCGCTAGCTGACTCTAAACAACTCGATTTTGTTGAGGATGTCACAATGACTATTTTTCCTGGAATCCCGAAGTCTTCTATTGGATGTCTTTCACTCTGATCGAATTTGAACGGAGGGGGTGGCGGACTAAACTAGTGCCTCTGGCATTTCTTTCTAATTCTTTCTCACATGTTTTTCAGTGCCTTGTTTTGGCAGCAAATCCATGTAAAGCTTGCAGAAGTTTTGTTCTTTTTGTAAATATTTAGCATGAAAGAGCAATAAATTATTGCATTATTAAGATCAGCCCCTTTACAAGCACTATTTCTTAAGAGCACATTATACTTTTATTTAGGGATGCATGATAAATATCGGCACGATATTAATGCGCATCTCGTCAGTAAAGCCAGTTCTGTAATCAGCGGTAAATCTCTACACGTGCGCGCTTTCACATGGAGCAGCATTTCCTACACTGAGCCGATTTTCACTGACAAGCTGCACAAAACCACAATCATATTTTGTGCATGTTTTGCGCAGCTTGTCAGTGAACAACCGCTCGGTGTACCAGCTTTACTGACTGGTATCGTGCCGATATTTATCATGCATCCCTACTTTTATTCAGAAAGGATGCATTTAATTGATCAAAAGTGACAATAAAGACATTTAGTACATTACAAACCATTTCTGTTTCAAATAAATGCTGTTCTTTTGAACTTTTAATTTATTAAATAATCCTGAAATAAATATCATGGTTTCCACAGAAATATTAAGCATCACAGCTGTTTTCAGCATTAATAAGAATTTTTTTTTTCCGCCCCAATTCAGCATATTAGAATGATTTCTGAAAGATCATGTGACACTGAAAACTGCCGTAATGGCTGGAGTAACCACTTACTGGTCACTGCCAAGGTCCAGAGAGAGACAGCCGTGCACACCAAATCCCTATCATTCTAAATAAAGCTTACCACTGAAAATTGGCTAGTGTGATTCCAGCCTAGGTGAAATTTTTGTCACCAGGGTCTCTTTTATGTACCACAGATTTACCCACTGCTGAGGAATTGATGCGTCCGATTGGACCAGACTCTGGATTCACCCGTGGCTTCTCTCTCCATCCCATAATGTGAGTTCGCTAGTTACCTTCACACACTATGAGTCATGTGTTCTCATTTCAGCAGCTTTAGAAGTTTTTGTCTTACAGTGAGGCTGTGCCTCGAGGAAGCGAGAATCACAGTCCATTAAGGATGTCTTCAGACGGGAGTCCTTTCAGTTCTGCTAATGAGGGCTGTGGAGGGGGTAGTGCAGCTGGTCTTACAGGAGATGAACATCCAGCCTCTCTTCAATACACTCAGAAGAGCATTGCTGAGGAGATCAAACGGCTGATGCAGGAACAGGACAGCTCCTCCGTGGAACCACCTCCTGTCAAGCCCAAGAAGCGCCAGGTTAGAGACTCCGCTATTATGAGTCATTTGCCTCATGAATTTCCTCTGTAAATTAGATCCTGTCATTTCTGGGGTTTTGATAAATGAAAACAGAAAGATAGAAGCACGGACTCTGCAAAGTAAATGAGGTATAATTTTAGTGACTAACTACTTGGCTTCTTTATTCACATCAAATGTGATAATCACATTTATGAAGATTATAATGGAATATTAACTTCTCTCTCAGGTTCCTGCCAGAAACACAGCTTACTCTAGAAAAACTCCTGTTCTATCAGCGAGGGCCAAAAAACCTGAGAGCAGGCCATTACCCAGAGCACCTGCACCCAGCAGAACCAGCCAAGCTGCTAAATCTCCATCTCCTCTAACACAGAGGAAAACTCAGAACCAGCCGCTTAAAAAGACTCAAAACCTCAGCCAAACACAAACAGTCAAAGGTACCTGGGTTGACTTCATCAAAACTGTCATATTCAACTTCAAAATTAAATGACACAAAAAAAATGCATAAAGAAAATGACTTTTTTTTTTTTTTTCATTATCATTTGTTTTATACATTTTCATTGCTTTCATTAAACTGTAATATTTTCATGACAGCTGACATGACTTAAATACTCATTAAATATTCTTAAACACTTTAATTTAATGCAAACATTTATATATAATTATTTACTAGGGCTGTCAGTCAGTTAGCAGTTTTAATTACATTAAATTAAGATGTGGTAATTCAATCATAGTAAATCACAAATGTAGATATTCACCAAAATAAAGAAATTAATTACTGTAATTATGTTAAAGTAATGAGAATTTAGGGGGAAAATAAACTTAAAAATCATTTTAATTGTTATAAAAAAAAATGTCACAATTGGAAAAAAAACTATATATAAATTATATTTAGTTTTTCTTATAATTTTTGGCGTAAAAGATGCCTGTTAAATTCACAGCCATATTTGCTTGCTTGGTAATAAATGGTCATCCTGAGATTTTTTTGCGTCTCTTACAGGTTTAGACACAAGGTTAGGACCAAGCAGTGAACTGGTTGCTACATTCCTACAGCATCAGGTTGAAGCCATCAGTCTATGGGATAACATCCCTCCTCGAGCAGACAGGATCACACCCAAAGCAGTGACAGGAGTAAGTTAACTGGGATTGAATCAGAGCATTGGATCAAAATCCCCAAGCTCATTAACTTCCTGTTCTGTTTGTCAGCACCAGGTGATGCAAGAGAACATGGATGGTGGTTCGACCTTTCAGCAGGAGCGCTCATCACTGGAGCGCTTCCGTCTCCAGCTCGCACAAAAAGAGAGAGAGCTCCATCTGAGGGAGGAACAATTACGGGAGAAGCACAAGCAAGAGCTTGCAGCCCTCAGACAGGAGAACTACGTGTTACAGAGCAAGGTAAGCCATTGTATAGCTGTAAAACTTACAGAATATATTCAGAAAATTTTTAAATATAAAAAAAACTTTTGTTCTTTGGGGGATTATTCTGCCATGGCTCTACATCACCGGTGGGTCATTTTGTGTGGTCAGATTTTGTACAAACCTCAGGGAGCTGTCTGCTTTACCACTTTATAATTGCTTCCGACAGAGAACTTAAAAACCTCAAGTTCATCTATTTTTTCTGGCCTATTTATCCAGCCTTAAAGCACACATGATCTTTTATTTTGTTAAAAAACCAATAGAAAACCCTAGCTCTCCTTAATGTGAATGTGGGGAAAATTGTATGCCACAATAAATGTGTTTAGTAAAAAGGGTAGTCTATACTTGCAGGTGAATGCTTTGGTAAAGTAATCATAACGTCTATAGCAAACATATTTCTGTGGCTACTCTCCCCATGGAGATTTTTAATTGTATGCTGTTTAAGAAGCTGTTTAATATTCTTAGCAATGATGAATTGTGCTTTTAGCACAAATGCATTAGGTAAGGTTTATTCTACGCATTTGTTTGAATACCCTCACAGACTTATTAAACAGAAAAAAAACATTGTTTAATAAAAGCCATGCTGTGCTCAGTATTTGGAAGCGCATTTTGTTGCACTAGCAAATAATGACCCTCAACAAAAGTCAACCTTGGATTCAATAGGAAACGAACATAAACATGGGACATGGGGGCATGCAGCATTTTATTTACCCTTCTGGTGAAGTTTAAAAAGTGATTATTGACAACAGATCTAATTCTTATATAAAGTGCTTTTGTCAATGGCACCATAAACATATTTGAATGACAATTGTTTCTGGAGCAACCTGGGGTTAAGGGCACAATGGTGGTGATTCACAGCTCACTCCTTACTGAGCCACTAAACTATATCATTAGACCTTTTGAAATTGTTAAATAACCACCTAATCATGATTAGTTGATCTAATCAGGCTTATTTAAGATAACAATACTCATAATTCATTTTTAACTTCCTATTATTACTTGATTGTAATGTAAAATAAAAGAACGTAAAGCAAGTCTACAAAGGCTATTTTTTCCACAACATTGGCATTGCTGTACATTTTGAGCTACAGAATTGCCCTTTCTGATGCAATAGTGCTATGTGAATGCTCCATACTTTACAAATCTTAGGAGGTTTTCTGAATATGATCTAAGAGCACAACAAGTTCTGTTCACTTTTACATGTAGCCCTAATGTTTTTGCCAGGTGACCAGCTTCAAAGGAGGTGATGAAATTGTTTCCTCCAGATTTAGAACAAAGAGAATATGAATTTTTCAGACTTTCTTCCTTTGTGTGAAAAAAATAAAACCCTTACATTTTTACTGACATGAGCAAAAAAATACAATTAAATCATTAATCACAATTATTTTCACAACAGTTACCTGCCATAGTGAAATCATTGTGATTAAACAGCCATATTTACCTGGAACTAAAATGTTGTTGTTGGTTTTTTTTTTTTTTCAGCACAAAAAGCAGTTGTTTTAATGAAACTTGTAATGATTCAAATTATTTGTTGCTGCCGTTTTGTAACCAGTTCATTTACATGGACCTGTCTAAACCAAGAAGCTTAATGAATTGGACTTACCAAAGCTATTTAAGATTGACTGAGAGAAGGACAGCACATCTCTGCCCACTCTGTTGAAAGGCTTTTGCAAATGTTACAGCAATGGAGCAGTGTCACAAAAAGAAAAGTATTAAATGGAAAAGCTACAGTATTAAAAAAAAAAAATATCTATTTCCATGCTATTGAAAAATGTTTTTAAGTTGGTAGCATCGTTATTTTGTTACTGCACCTAAAAACTGTGCCTAAAATCTGAGCAAACAATCCTCATTTATCCAAGCTGCAGTAGGTTCTGAACTGTTAAATGCTAATTCCATAGCTACACCTTGCCGAGGAGGCCAGTAACAAGCGAAAGTGGAGTTTTGGCGAAGCTTCGGACCCTGTGACTGAAGAGAAACTCAAGCTGATAGAGAAAGAGATGAAGGAACAGGAGACTCTGATTCAGGGTTACCATCAGGTAAGTCTCTCTCTTTTTCTGGCATATGTTAGAATGAGGCATGCTGAAACATGGCTCTTATGACATGCATTCATTATTATGCACTTATTCCTATTCCTAGATGTTTTATTTAAGTGAGGTCTTACAAATGTCAGTGAATGATACAACACAAAACTCAGTAGTCTCTTATTTTTTAGATAATTTTACAGCATAATGAGGCATGTAATTAAACACAGTTCTTTTAAAATGACACTATTACCACTATTACCAGAATTTATAATAACGATGATAATTACTTCTCACATTTTCTGTAATTACAGAAGAACTCATGGCCTTTCCAGAAACTAATTCCAATTCATTTTTATTTTTATCTGGAACTATATTCAGTGTAATATGTGCACTAAATATATTAGAATTTTGGTCATTAGTATTCATATGCTACAAATACGTTCAGAGCAAAACATGTCTGAAACTTCTTTCTGATGATTTAACTATAAAGGAGAATGAGAAGCTTTATCTGCAAATGAAAGCGCTCCAAGCTCAAAGCAAACAAAACGAGGAGGCTTTGTTCATGGAGAACCAGAGACTTCTCACTGAGCTTGCCCTCACCAGGTCAGTGCTCTAAAAGTGTGTCGGTAGAGTGATCTAATACATATCACAGCGGGTTGCAGCAGCTCATAAAAGAGCGGTACATATTCATTCCCCAGGGACCGACTGAACATGAACAGCATTCAAAGAACCGGAGCGAGAAGCATTGCTGACCAAAGCTTCAACATTGCAGATTTGACAAGTCAGGTACAAGCCGCACAGGTAATTGATCTGCAGTACGTATGTCAAAACCTAGTAAGCTGCCTACCTAGGTAGCACTTTAGGTGCATTCCTGATACAAAAGTCTTTGCGTGTAGAAAAAGGAGGAGCGACTGCTAGATGAGATCCACAGGCTAAAACAGGAGAAACAAGCGCTGCATGTAGACCTGGAGATGATGAGGAAAGAGCGGGACCTTGCCAGAGTTCAGGCTGTCTGTACATCAGGTAAGAGCTTCGGATGTGGAAACATTATGGCTGCAGTCTATTTTTAACAATGTCTTTGTCATCTTGATGGCAATAAGCATCTGGATATATCTGCCAGGTGATAAAGGTTTCGAGCTAAAGATGCTCCAGGAAAAACATAGAGAGGAAGTCACAGAGCTGAAGAAGAGACTGCAGTGGTATGCCGAAAACCAGGAGCTACTAGATAAAGATGCGGCCAGACTCCGAGCCGCCACCGCCGAGACTCATATGCTCACTGAGCAGGTGGAAAAGCTAAAAATGGAGGTCAGCAAGAGGGCCAGTGAGCAACAAAGAAAGGCAAAAGAGAGAGCGGGTGAAGCTAAAAGAATCCAGGACCTGGAACGACAGGTCAGACACACACTCTCCACATACTTTTGTTGTCTCATTCTGCTGGTGCAGCTCATTCAGGGCACGTTCTTCTTTGTTTGCTGAGAGGTGGAATTATCCAACCGTGTCTGTAAGTAACAGACCATCTGTCTGGATAGTCAGTTTTCCAAGCACTTTCTGTTTACCACCTTCTCTTCATGTTAAACTCCTTTCTTTGGCTGATGTGCACCTTGATGACTAAATGAATAACTTTAAATTTAATTGGCTTAATGGTTAGTGTGCTCTCTCTAAGTTGTGTTGCTCATGTAGGTATCGAGTCTGGCATGCAACATTTCCCAAACCCTTAAAATTGCTATTCCATTTCCTGAGTGTACAACAATAATTAACATTAGCTGCTTCAATAGAACTTTTTTGTATTCTGTTCCATCTATCACTCATGTTTCCATTTCCTGATTCAGCTCAAACAGATGGAAGAGCTCTTGAAACGCAGGCATCCAAACTCCCTGCCAGCCCTGATCTTGGCCGCTGCGTCTACCGGAACAGAAGATAATGGATTGGATGTTCGTCCCCCAACTGCCCCTCATTCCTCCCAGACAGCAGCTCTGTTGGAGAGACGTGTCCATCGACTGGAGGCGGAGCTAGAGGGCCACGATGAAGCAGCCAAACGCAGTCTCAGAGCAATGGAACAAGAGTATCACAGAATCAAAGTATTAATTTCAGATTTAGTACAAAAGGAATTTAGTTTAAAAGCACTGAACGTTCAATCCGTACAATCTATAAAATCAAATCAAGTTTGAACTAATTGAAACTTGGTGATGCTGAGCTCACGGACTGAAGTACAGTGTTTTCCTTCTTAATTCGTAATGGAGAAAGCAACTCAAAACTACTTATCTTTTTTCCAAGCATGTTATTTACCAGAGCTCACAGCTGGATCAATCTATTTCCAGAAAAAAAGGTTTGCCAAGGAAATTAGGTTTCTATTTAAAGTCCTTTGCGCAGGGCTTTGAGTGTGCTATCAGAATGGCATCATTTCTCTCATTTTTAAAACCTGCTGTGTACCCACATGACTTATTATTATTATTATTATTATTATTATATTATATTATTATATTATATATTTACTTATATACACACTACACTAATGTTCAAAGATTCAGGGACATTAAGATTTTTTATGTTTTGGAGTGTCTTATTTTTTACCAAGGGTGCATTTATCAAAAAAACAGTGATATAGAATGAAATATTATAACAGTTTAAAAGGCTATTTTAATATATTTCAAGATGTCATTTATTCCTTCCATAGCAAAGCCTAATTTTCAGCAGCCATTACTCCAATCTTGCGTTACGTGTTACGTGATCATTTTAAAATGCTATTTTTATGGAAACTGATCTTTTTTTTTTTTTTTTTTTTTTGATTCATTGATGAATGGAGAGTTAAAAAGAACAAAATTTATTTGGAATAGAGGTTAAGTCAAATCACCTTTATTTATATAGTGCATTTAACAATGTAATTGTTAATTAAATACGTAAATAGTGTGCCGTTCTCCCCTGGCCAGAAGAAAACAAGCAGTTTAATTCTATGTTGCCACAAAGTCAGACTGTGCAGAGGACTCATCTTTCGTAACAGTTTTTCATAACAATAAAAGTATACTTTTGTTTGTTTTGTTTTTTTTGTATTGACCTCAAACTTTTGAATTTTAGTTCAAAATAAAACTAAAATGTTTTTGTTTTTTTTAAATTGAACAATATTGTAAATATCATTGTTATTGTAATGCACATTTTATTAGTCCATAAAAACTGTAGAATTTGTAAGTTTGGTTTATTATTATGAATCAGTTCAAACTGTCCGCTTTAGTGAATTGTTACCTTTTAGCAGTATGTTATTTTGGGCCAGCTCAATTAAATATGTCTGCATGTGTCCTCTCCATTTTCAGCTGCAGTATGAACAGCAGATCTCAGATCTGGAGCAGCGATTGGCTGAGAAGAACCAGAACAATCAAGTCATCTCATCAGAATTGTCTGCGTCACAAACTCAAGGGTTGAAAGCAGAGATGGAGCAAGTGAAGAAGGCCTATCAGAAGCAAGAGAGTTCCCTCAAGGCAGAGGTGGCATCTCTGCAAGAACAACTCCGCCAGGCCCAGTCTTTGACGCAAGCAGACAAGCCTGCCCGCAGCCCCTCACGCCACCAGCTCAATGCAGAGGCAGCACAAGCAACCCGCATTGAGAGACTGACCCAGGAACTGAGCTCCAAGAGCCGCACCATTCAGGAGCTCAGCCGTACTGTAGAGCGCCTGCAGAGGGAGAGGAGAACCATGCTGTCAGGTCCTGGCTTCGAACGTGCCACCAATGAGCACAAGCGACATTTGGGTACAGCCAAAGAGCCCAAAAAACCTGCAGCTGAGACTTTCCCCCCTACCCAAGATGAGAAAGACTATCATCCCGGAGCGTTCTCAGGATCACACATCTCAGAGGTGCAACTGGAGAATGATAGTTTTAGGATGAGATTGGAACAGCTAGAGATACAGAAAGAACAAGAGAAAGCTTCCTTGCAGGCTGCAGTCGCACGTGCACAGAGTCAGCTCCTCAGGTAAAGTCTTCTGGAGTGCTTCAGTCATGTTTTTATAAACCTATAAAAATATAATTTCCTATACTTTACAATAAGATACAGGCAGTTGGGGGTGAGTGGCTTAAATGTGCTTAATTGTAAACTATTGTTGGATCGCAAAAAAGCATAATGGTCCTAAAATAAAATAAAAAATTAATTAAGCTTTATTTTCATTATTATAATAAAAAGTATTATAATAATATAAACAACATAATAACATTTATTTTATAATAATATAAAAAATATGAAGAATTGAAATGTGCTGTAGGATGTAAAGAATGTATATAATTTTACAGTAACATTATTATTCAGAATCAGTCATCTCTGAATCTCAATTAATGACACGCATTTAATACATTATAATCTTTTATCTTTTTTTCAGGATTCAGGAGCAGAATGCTGAGCAGCTTGCCTCGGTCAAGGCTGAGCATCATAAAGAGATTGAACGCCTCCTGGCTTGCCATGCCCTTGAGCATTCCTCCTCCAAAGTCGCTGAACTCACCAGTCAAGTGAACACACAGGAGGTCAGTCACTCCAACAGTTCTATTTATATGGCTATGTGCATTTATTTGGTCCTGAGTGTTGCCTTGGCATGGTACTAGAAACATCAAGGTCATGGGTTTGTTTGCTAAGAAATTGTTTTTATAATTGTAAGTAACTTTGGGTTAACTAAGGCATCATATAATGAAGCTTTGAAATCTGAATTTCTCTATTCAGATCATAGTGCAGCATTTACAGGGGCAAGTGAAGGAGCTCCAAGGAGCCAAAGATGCTCTGGCTGTGTCTAAGATCAGAGAGGAAACCCTGCAGAATCAGGTAGTGAGTGAGAAATGGCCACAAAGGTTTAGTACGGAAGAGGATTAGGGCCAAGCAATAGCAAAAAAAATAAAAACCATCTCGAGATTAAAGACGTTAAATTTCGAGAAAAAAAGTTGTTAAATTTAAAAAAAAGTTGAGATAAAATGTTGAGATTAAACTATTTAAATTTCAAGAATAAAGTCATGTTACGAGAAAAAAAATTAAATCATTATTTTTAGTGAATAAAGTTTTGTTTTGAATGTTGAGAATTAGTTAATTTTTTTTTGAGAATAAAGTCATTGTTTTGAGAAAAAAAGTTGTTAAATTGCAAGACAAAACTCGTTACATTTCAAGAAAAAAAGTTGAGAATAAACACACTCATGTCACCCCACCTGCAGACACTAATTAACAGAGTCCAACGAGATGAAATGAACATGACACGAGTGTTTATACTCTACTTTTTTCTCAATTTAACTACTTTTTTTCTTAAGTTTTTCTTAAAAGTAATTTAATCAGTTTATTCTCAACATTTTATTTAGACTTTTTCTTGAATTTTTTTTAAACTTTTTCTCATTATTTAATGAGTTTATTCTTAACATTTTCAGTTTTTTCTGAAAACATAAGTTTTTTATTTTTGCTTGTCCCTAATTCTCTTCCGTAGTTTAGTGATTCAGTTTCCATTCTTTTTTTAAACACAGGATTTTTCATTTCCTGTTATGTGTATGTCAATAGCTGTCTAAACTTCTTGAAGAGCTGAAACAGGCCAAAGAATCTCACAGTCCTGAACTACGACACTTCACTAGCCTGGAGCAGAAGATTCAGTCCATGGAGCTCCGTTATATTCAGCGTGAGAAACAGCTTCAACAGGTAACACTCTCCCACAATCCCACACACACCTACACGCACTATAAATACACTTCAGTTCAAAATCTAGTTTTCTGTTTCTCTACAGTATATAGTTGTCTTTAATGGATCTCAACAGCAGTCTGTTGATTGGCAGCCTCTGCACCATGATTGTGTGCACTGATGTCAGGTGGCGTTGTGTTTCCAGGTGATTGCAGACACACGGCGGGTGGTGGAACAAGAGCAGCAGGGTGAGGTGGAGCGCTGGAAGAGACTCGCTCAAGGCAGGGCTAAAGAGCTGGAGGTCTTCAGACTGGAGCTGGACTCCATACTGGACGTGCTTCGTGAACTCCAGAGACAGGGTGTAGTCATTCCCATCCCAGAACACACCTCCACCACCACCCACACATACCTGCCCCTCCGATCCTGAGTTGTCTTTGCATCACTCAGAACACTCAAATCTCTATGTCTCTGGCTAGCAGAATTCCTGTGACAGAACTAATCATTGATTTAAATCTGTGGGAATATTTATGATTATATATTGTAAAAACCTTATTTAATTATTGTCAAGGAACATGCAGGGTTTGTAACATCAAATACAAACAATTTGGTGTTAGTAATTTGTAGCATAATCCAAATGTTATGTAATATTAAAGGTAATTGTTATTTGCACATTTTGTCCTGTTTTGCTGCTCCTTTGGTTTTGCAACATCTGCTTGAGCAGAATCCAGAAAACCTGAACAAACAGCAGTAAAATTGCGGTTGATACACCACACACATAAGAGTTATAAAAATGCTGAAGCTCAACCTAAAAGTACATTTACACAACAAATACTGCAGACGTCATGATTTATTACTCGTCTTAATGCTGGGCTCAGAGGACATGGTCTGAATGCTAATAAACTACTAAAGAACATAAATTGCGTGAGAGGCTGGAGATGGAGCTGCAGTGTTGTGTGATAATTGATAAGAGCTGATCAGCATGCAGCACTGTTTATAAACACCATGGGTCCTGATAAAATATAATTTAATTGGGCATACGGGATACATTTGAGGAGAAGTCGTGGAGTACAAAGAATTTAAGTGACAAATTTACTTCATTTTTTCTCAAGCAAAGTTTTCATCAGTGCTCGTTTTTATTTCATTGATAGTTAATGACCTGTACTTTAATATACTATATTATATACTATATAATTTTTAAAAGATTAAAACATTGTATGTGATCCCATAGTTCTTCACTATAAATTACAACAGTATTTTAAAGACAGTATTTAAATTTTTTTTTTTTTTACACACTATCTGAAGAAATAGGTGGTGCTTTCTCGTCACCTGTCACCTGAGTATTCTCAGTGGTTGCCAGGACATTGCTCAGTGGTTGCTAAGTAGCAACTTTCTAATCCAAGTTAAGACATTCTGTTCTCTATATTGGTCCTTCAATGTACGTCTATTTTATTTTTCACCTGTTTTATCATCGATCAGCTTAAAAGTCAGGTCAAAAAGTTATAACACAAGCTGTATAATGTGAGGTTTCTTTCAGGTGTGGATTTATATTAAAGTTTCACCACGGGAAGGTTTGCACTGAATTTTATTGGCATATAGGTGTTCAATAAAATGGGAGACAGAACTGAAGTATTCAGTTGTTCAGGCAGCTGTATTCAGACAAATACAGAGAGTTAGTATGCAAGTATACTCCAGATATTCTGCAGAAAGCCACTGATTCAGCTGACAGGTGCAGACAGCGAGCTATTTTCTACTCAGGCATTTGCTCACACAACAAGGCCAGAGAACCAGGCAATTTGCTGCAATTTTTCCATTAGGCTACATAAGTACAATGCTGCATAAAGCATCTTCCTACTGCACATCAAGAGATTTTTTTTTTTTTTAAATCATGCTGATAGTAGAAATGAAGTGTGAATCAATAAGGCATTGCAATCTACTGGAATGTCTTCCTACAACCGGAAACAACATCCTTGATTTCATTGTTTTTCTTTAAATATCTGGCATTTTCTCCCAACAGTCTTAGCATGTTGTCGCTGCTTTCAAGAACACATTCCCCAAATCCCATTCGTGCAATCCCACCTTTTTTTATCTTGCGGCCTGACATCATGAGTCACTGTAGACCCCAGATGTCAGAAAATAGCTCAGCCTTAAAGCGTGCGCTGCAAAAGCAGAGCTTTTGAAGCAAAACACCATCACTCTTCACTTTTAGAGATCACAGGCTGAGTTGAAGACAATAATGGAGCCATAATGAGTGAAAAAGGCCATCTTTAAACTGGTGGATTAGTCGATGATATGATGGGTACAGCGTGGACGGGCCTCCTCCATTATGATCGGTGGATCGCCTAGTAGTAAATCTTCATCCCCTAACACAGAGTTCAGTTCTGAGTTCACGAAGTTGGGGATGTTAAAATGTGCCAAGAGTGCCGCCTCTCGTTCTGCCCTGGTGTCCATGACCATGCTTTGCACGGCTAGGCCGACCGTTTCCACCTGGTTTCTGGAGTCGCCGCTGCCTGTACATCCATGGGCGGCACCTGCAGTGGCCCTGCCTCCTTCTCGCTCTTCTTCGTTTATGTAACAGTGAAAAAAAGACCGGGACTCTTCCAGCAATGGGCGAGAGAGACTCGTTCGGGTGTCTGCCTCACGTTGGCGGCCCAGACCCTCAGCGCAGCTTGTGAGACGCATTCGTTTCTCATAAGGCTCCGTGGCCCTGAGGGATTGAGACAGGAGCGTTGAACTCAAAGCCTCATCACCAGGTTTAAACAGCTTTATTTCCCTTTTCTAATAGAGGTGAAATGAGCACCGGTGCTTCTGGAGTGTGGGAGTACCCTCATCTTATATTCTGTCCTCATTCTGTGTCTTTGTGTGTGTGCAGGAGCACATATTCCTATCCTCTCTTTTCAATGATCTTGAGTGTAAGAGGTTTCTGTTGGTCTGTGTTAATGGATGACTCACATCTATAGAGCAGTTTAATTAAAAGAGCACTAAACAGACTGTCAGCCTGGCCCCTAAGCTTCCCAACTGCTGCATTAGACGAGAGGCTGGGGACTAATAGTGCTGCACTATTATAACTGAGTGTAATTACATGCAATAAACAATAAACGCTCTTAGAATTATTTGCCCAATACATTTGAATGTAGAAGGAGGACATTATTGGGCATTAATTTGCTTTTAAATTAATTTTGGTTGGTTACCAGAACACAAGACAGAGATAATTGTTGTGTTTGTGGATGTGCATGCATATGGGGGCATTTGTGTGCATTAATAAACATAAGCATGCGACAAAACAGATGCAAGGATTGATTGGATTAAAACAGCATGAAATTATTGTCGTAGTGCCTGTATTTCTGAGTTTATGAAGGTTAAAGTTGCCAGACTACATGCTAATTGGACCAAGCTTTCAGATTGTTGTTGGTTTAATCAAAGTTTCCTGAAAAGAATCTTTGTTGGTCTAAAGAAGTGTTACATCGGGGACACTGACCTAGCAGAGAGCTAATGAGAGTGAGGGAGGCCGCAAACACGGACACACACACGCAGAGAAAGCTCTCTCTGCAGCTAAGGATAATGAGGCAGCTAGGTGGCCAAAACGCAGGCAGCGGGAAACAGAAAAAACGTGCTGAAACACTGGCTTTGTCCAGTACATCGTGCTTGTGGTGCAGATGTGAAAGAGATGAATTGACCTATTGGGTATTTACACTGTCTGCACTTTTGTTTGGTCTGTTCTGTCCTGTACTTGCCACAAAACCTGATCAACAAAACTGGTATTTCACAGAAAATTAAAATATATACTTACTCTGGGTGTGGTGCCCCTGTTTTGGTCAGAAGAGTCAGAACAAAAAACATAAAAATCACAAAAACTGCAAGACCCACCCAAAAGCCGATCACAATGGAATCTGCAGGAGGAAACAAAGATGAGATGTAAAAATGCAACTGTATTTTTTGTTACTGTCTCTACTGGCATTACCCCAAATTACTCAAAACAGGAAATAAAATTTTGATATATATATATATATATATAATTTTTTTTTTTTTTTTTCAAAATTTTATTTCCTTATATGTTCATATAAAATATGTGATTTTATATGTGTTTATATGTATGTGTGTATATGTACACACACACACAGATAATATGTCACAATATATAAATGCTACGTTTTAATGTCATACATAGTGTAGCTATAAACGATTATATTTATATATATATATATATATTTACATAAATATCTGCATAATTGTTACTATACTCTATGCTGGATAAACTTTTATTCTTTACACATTTTTAAAGTAGCAATTTTATATTTAAACATGCATCTTACAGTATCTTACTGTCCCACAGAAAAAGACAAACTGGAAAACGCATCTATGGACTAAATTGCAGCAAACACTTACATCGATGTGCTTTGAGTCCCTCAAAAGACACAGGTTCTTCGTCGTCGTAGTATTCGTAGCTCCATTCATAATTGTGATTTGGTATACTAGTGCTGTTTAAATGCTGGAACCTCGGCATCTTCAATCACAGATCAAAACTGCTAATAAGAGCGCTTACGGGAAAGAAACATCACCGTTTCTCACAGCAGTCGGTGCTACAACACAATCATCTGCTGCATCCAGAGCTGAGAACGGAAGCAGCTGTTTTAACACCAATACTGCCAACAAATTCATCCTTATCCTGCGAACATCTCACGGCTGTGCTCAAAGGCAAAAGTCAGAAAATGTGGTGTAGGTGGGCGTTCTGTAAGTACCGCTACTCGTGAGGTCTCCAGCGGGCTCGAGAGACCGGGCTGAATATATGATGAGATCACGCATCTCTCTCATCCATCAGCTCGCGCGTGAATGGAGAGAGTTCACGCGCCGCGGGGGGCATTTGAGAGCGCTTCTTTCTATCTTACTTTAAATATTTTACAGCCTATTATATTTTTTTACATTCATAATATACGCTTAGCAATTGTCACACTTTTACTTTAATATTTTCGGTACAGCATAATTTTAATTTTTTATTTATATTCTTTCTGTATGGGCAATCAAAGACTAAGTCTTGCAATAAAAATCTATTACATTTACACTATTAATGTCTAGGAAAAAATACAGCTCATCGAAAGTACTTTTCTTTTTTGACAACATACCCCATTGTGTTACACTATCCACTTATTTTTCAGCGCGAAAGTAAGCTATTTTCTGTGAAGGTGCGAGACTGATTCATTAGCCGCTGAAGGTTAATGAGTAGAAAAATAACAAAGTACAGTAAACGGTAAAATAATTTGCTTTTCAAATCAGTGTGTTTATACGACAATACTTTAGGATAAAATATACGAAACAAATAATGGGGAACGAACTTACACCGGAAGCCCCGCACATTTAACGTTACGTTATGGAGGGGCCCGCTCGTGTATAGGTGGATTAATTAAGTATTTTAGGGGTATCGGCAACATTTTTAAAGAAATATGAAACGATTCATGAAAAGGGAGAAACCAAAAAGTCAAATAAATACCAGATCATTGTTTTGGGCAAAATAACTGGACATTAATTCATAATTCGTTTTAAAGTGGCAACTTAACTTTTTTTTTTTTTTTTCTTTTTTTTTTTTTTATATAGACTCATGACAAGTTCCAGCTGTTAATATCTAAACCTTTCAAACGTGGGTTCATACTGTAGTGGTTAATACCAACCTCTTTTAACCCTTTAAATCCGAGGTGTCCCACAGGCGAGATCATGGAAAATTGAGGGTATCCACAAATATGCATGTCTTACATTATTATTATTTATATATAAATATATATATATATATATATATATATATATATATATATATCAAATCAAAAACTATTTTTGTCAAACTTAAAATAAACTTTAACAGAGGTAAATATAAAAAATAAATATTTTATTTCAGCTAGTTGCCGAGCCAACATTTCTCAATTTAGTTTATCTTATCTTTCTTAAAAAAAAAAAAAAAAAAAAAAAAAAAAATTTAAAAAAAGATACTAAAATAACCCTGCTATTCAGTGCTTTTAGCCTCATCATTTTGTATATTTTTTTTCCTGATAGATTGTTTATTTTATTCAGTTATTATATTAGTACCTCATTAAGAGTTTGTGAAATATATATAAAGTTCGCACTTGTCTTGGAGACAGTATAAGTCATTATAATCAGTAATTATGTCCCCACTGGATGCTACAAATGCTTCTTTTGAAATGGGTTGTATTGGTTTTGTCTCATCGGGCTGGGACACACATCACAGTATGTTAAGGGGCATAACATTTCCGTCACACACTTGAGGCATTCGACCAATCACAACGCACTGGATAGCTTGCCAATTAGAGCATACCTCGCTTTTCAGAACGATGAGCTTTGTCAAAATCTAGGTCTTTTAAAAAACGCAGGGCATAAAGGAGAAACTATAATGTACAGTATGTGGAAAATAATGTGTTTTTGAACCTTAAACCGCATAAACACGTTTCATTACACCAAATACACAAAATATACTTTTTTTAGCAACGTCAAAATCGACGTTTTTTAAAAAACGCAGGGCATAAAGGAGAAACTATAATGTACAGTATGTGGAAAATAATGTGTTTTTGAACCTTAAACCGCATAAACACGTTTAATTACACAAAATATACTTTTTTAGCAACGTCAAAATCTACGTCTTTTAAAAAACGCAGGGCATAAAGGAGAAACTATAATGTACAGTATGTGGAAAATAATGTGTTTTTGAACCTTAAACCGCATAAACACGTTTCATTACACCAAATACACAAAATACACTTTTTTAGCAACGTCATATGACCCCTTTAATCAAACATGCTGAGCTGTGAAAGCAATTAGTAAAAACTACCATATATATATTTTTTTTTTTATTTCATCTTTTATGCAAAAGTGAAAATGTTGGTTACAGTTTCATAAAGGCTTCTCGGATAAAGATTGTTGGATGATTAATAGACCCAGTAAAGCATCTAAAACAGCATAAAATCTGTGATCATTTCAAATCACATATAAAAAGTTCAACTGCCTTGAACAACACCGATACATTTAGTAGAAAGATATTTCTTTTTTCAAAAGCTCCAGACTTTAATAAAGTGAAAATGTCAGTAATGATGTCACTCTGCAGCAAAGAGGATGTTCTGGTCCTTCCTCTTCAATGACATCAGCACATCAGTATCTTTCAAATATAAAACAAAACATGCAAGAAATGACTGTAACACTGTTATCTGACATGTAGCGCAATAATAAATGATCACACTGCTGTTGCTAATATAATATGCTAACAGTACAGAATGGTGCACTTAATAGAGATTTCATCAGTCTCTGTAATAGTTAGCTGTGACTAAATATAGATTGATTGATTGATTGATTGATTGATTGATTGATTGATTGATTGATTGATTGATTGATTGATTGATGCATGATGAACAATGCATTTCTAAGAAAATAAGTCACTCCAGGCTGTGAATGGACTGTAAAGCATCATAGAGGAAAGATGAATAAGAGGCATCGAAAAAACTTACTTTTGTTTATTCCATAGTTGATTTTCATGTTTGCTGGCTGAAGTACAACACCAGCAGTCCTGCTAATATTCCATAGTGTCTATACACTGACGCTGAATCCTAAAAAGCAGCAAGAGTTCATTAAGCAGTCAGTATATATAATTTTCCTAGTCTAACATTGAGATAGAATGCTTTTTGATTTCCTATTTGGCCTGGGGCATTCATGGTAAAACAAAGCCATCAAACAATTGCTTGTTCAAAAGATGTTCCTTTAAGTTTCTACAAACCTATTTTTGTTCTAGCAAATCTCTGCATCTTTCCTGTCATCCTTCCATTTACGATTTCAATTGTTACAAGTACCAAAAAATGAAGGTGGTTAATCAGGTTTTTAGAAACAAAATGCCTGTGGATAACATAACAATAGAGAGTTTATGCCACTATACCGTATTTCCTTGATTTTTAGTATCGTTGAGAATTACGTAATTCTCATAGTTAAACGACTTGTCATCTGAAATAGAAACAACAAAACAGTCAAATTTATGGTAATACCCATATTTTGCCATTATTTGCCACTAATTTTAATTTGGTAACAATGCACGTTTTCTAGAGAGCAATGTAAGGAGTCATTTGATTTTATGAATTGACTGACTTGTAAGAAGTGTCATATTAGAATCAAGCCAAACTGAAAGGAAGTTTGCTAAAACAGCATCTAAATAGCTATGGCTATTAGTTAGCATTATCCATAATTGTTATTAGATGAATCTCTGGAATACTCAATTCTGACTGGTCAAAAATGGCAGCATTCAGTGTTCAGAATTTCTTAATATCTGTTGCCGTCCATTGTAAAGTTATTTGTCAGTCCATCCGTCCAGTATTATGTATGTCATCAAACTACAAACTGGCACTTTCAGATTGTATTAAAAATGTCCTCAGACTTCAGGACAGCTTTCTGCTATGTGCTCACCAGTGCTCAAGAATCACATGGCAACTTACCGTACAGAGGGTAGTCGTAATCTGGTGTTGGCGTCACATCTTCATCATAATCTTCAATGCCTAATGTGGTACCTGAGAAGATTTGAGAAACACATTTCTCTTTCACTGGTTATGAAGGGAATCTTGAGAAATGCTTTAATTCTATTTTAGTGCCTTTCTCATGTTTTTTTTTTTTTTTTTACACAACAATATCCCTATGCAAGTGATAATATATGGATAACCAACCATTATTGCAAAAAAAAGAAAAGAAAAAGATGTTCACACTGAAACAGTATTGAGATACTATTAAAGGCTTTAAATTAGTTTTTATTTATTTTTATTTTATATTTAGTTATAAATTAAAAAAACATATTAGTTTTATATGAAGTTGAGATTTTCATTTAAAATATCCATATAGTTTTTTTTTTTATTATTATTATTATTATTATTTTAGGTTTAGCTTTACTACATCAAAATACACCAAATGATGGCAACTAGCTGAAATACATTCAGGATTTTTTTTTTAGTAATATTGTATTTTTATATAATAACAATAAATGTGGCAAAGAACAATTATAAAGTATAGAGTCATTCTAAATATATATATTAGGTTGCTCTGTGAGAATGTTTTTTCATACATGTTTAAATACAGAATGCCAAGACTGTCTAATCGAAACAAGTACAGTATTCAGAGAGCCATATATTTTAAATAAATGCATCTTTGAATCATGTTATTGCCATTGTAACTTTTTTAATTAAAACTATTTGGGTGTTGGGTAACTATTATTCATTGTGTTGATATCACTTTTAGCTTGAGCCAAGAATGGAGAAGTTATGATTTTTGATTCAGGGCCTGTGTTCATGTGATGCTATCTTTCATTCCAAAGAATGATATATGCTCAATGAGAAGACAGCACAATAAAAACAGATGACAAAACAGCCAGGTGACTGAGCTAAATCTATATATGATTTTCAGGGCAGCAGCCTGTGGAGCCTGGGTCAACATCCATTTTTAGCCTTTTAGATCAAGATCAAATGGACCTTCCCATTTGTGTGAACCTTTCTGTGCTAAGGAACTTTTGTGGCATTCGTATCTAAAGATTCTTTCTTTCATTCATAGGTAATTTTCCATTCTATTTATTTAATTTAAGCATTTCTTAAGCATGCCATTGCAAGGCCACTGTGTCCATCTCCATCTTTCTCAACCACAATACTATGATTCAGTCAATAAGAATGTTTCTTTATAAATAGCAATATTTTTGATATCAAACAATCTGTCAATAATTTCAATTTAAGAGACCATTACTCCTGTAAAGACAAATGCTGCCGTGTTTGAATGGGTTCTGTTTTAGTGACCTCAGGTGAACTGGACCTTCACAGGGTCAATAGAAGAGATCTCCTTATAGCATCTGTCCCACCAGAAACAAATGAGACTGGCCTTGGCAAACTGTCATTTTGGCAGGTTCATTTTGCCTATATTTTACAACAGGCAGAAACACGATCTAGATGTGCTCTAACCTTTCCCCGAAATTCCTATCCTGTATTCCCTCCCTTTTGCTTTCTTTTGTTATTGAGACACACTACCTTGGGCTATAGTTTGTTGAGTGTAAGATGAAGGCAGTACGGATGTTTCTTCATGTTTTCTTGGTTAAATCTCAAGCAGTGCAATACACTGAAAGAGTTGTCATTGCAAAACTCAGCTATTATTTCACCTTTGAAAGCTTTTAAGCAGCTTTTAAAGGAAGAGTTCAACCATAAAAATAACAACATTGACATCATTTACTTACCCTCATGTCACTCTAAACCTGTTTGAATTTCATTTCACCATTCACAATTTTATTTTATTTAAACAAAATCAGAAAGAAAGTCATAAAGTCATAGGGGTTTGGAACAACAGAATAGTGAGTAAACAGTAATAGTAATTTCTGGGTGAACTGTCCCTTTAAATATCATGTTTGTTGTGCTTGGCATATTGGCTAAAGAACTGGACTGGACTAAAGAACTTTTACTTTCACTTTTGTTCCAACTTTTAAATGGTAGTATAAGCAAGCAATGGCAGTCAATTGTTTCTATTACAATGACTGTGTCCTGAAAATCAAAGTAAGCAGATCAGCTTGAGTTCCTGAAATGTGACATTTATAATTAATAACACTCACACAGAATGAGACTATGTTCTATAACCGCTTTTTTTCCATTTCCTGTATCACATTTTGTTCCTCCAATTGTTAAGAGAAGCAGTAAAACGGCATAAAAGCATTCTGACATTTCTTCGGTGGCTTACTTTTCTGCTAAATAAACCCAAGTGAGCTTAAGGCAAATGTACAGACATAATGGCATCCTATGATATTTGTGAATGTCCTCTAGCTCTTGTATAAGGTTAAGGGCAACAGTTTTGTACTTACCCCAGTTCAGGGGCAGCAGTAACGCCCCAGTCACCCAGAGAGAGAGCAGCCGTGTGAACATGCTGGAGGAGACAGAAGAACTGGCTGGGATGCTGACTGCTTATCTTACTATCCATTAATGAGCACATGCTAAAGTGTGAGGGTGGGAGTCAAGCCTGGGGAGGGCTTGAAACGGTTACAGGAAAACTTGTGGCGGCATTGCTAGATCGGTCATTCATATTCAGTTGCGTAACATTTCAAGCCAAACCTGCTTAATTTATCTATGAGTTATTCTTTATAGCTGTCTTATGGATAAAATACTGTCCATTACTTTTTATTGTTCTTTACGAGTCTCAAATGCTTTCGCACCACTAAAAGAAGTGAAACCATGAGGTTTGCACAATGACAAATCCAAACATGCTCTAGACTTTTATCAGTAGTTTCATCTTGACATTTTTCGCTTGATTAAAATTTCTATCTTTCTTAGCATAAACATAAGATTCACACGATTGGAATGAAAGCAAAGGATCCTGGGAAGGTGAGAAGGCTCTAATCAAATGGCTCTTTAGCAAATATAATATTTTGTAATGATTGTTTTCACAATCTCATGATAACCACTTCTAAAGCCATTTCAGTTTTTCCTTTTTTTTTTTTTTTTTTGTACTCTATTTCTAATAAGATTTCCATATATTTTTTAATTTAAGGAGATTTTTTCTTTTTCAAACAGGAAGATCAAAGTTGGCACACCACGTTTCCAAAAATAGTAATTCGTTTATGTTCTCACCCAGGTGACATTTTTCGCACCTGCATTGAGCTTTTGGTCTGTTGGATATGCATACTTTGATTGTAATCTTTGTGGGTCTTTTTTTATTATTATTATTATTCTCAATTTTGTCCACATATCTGTTTTATTTTCCAAATACAACTACTGTATTGTAAAAATGCTTGTATATTCAAATATCTGGATACATTATATTGTTTATTGTGCTGTTCCAAGTTTCATAGCTGTGAGAAGTTATGCGGTAAACCTGTTAGCCAACGTCATCTGAGAAATTATTTTGGGACAAGTTTTGACAAATATGTTGAAGTCACCACTTTCTCTTGCTGACCATAACTTCAGGTTGTGCTAGATTTCATTTTAATAATGCAAAAAAAAAAAAAAAAAAAAAACTAAGCCAGCCTGCTGACAGTCCATTTTGTTCCGGGTACATTATCCCCAGGACAGGATGCTGTAATGCAAGGTATTCAAAAATGTGCTAATCAAAAATAATCAGGAGAAGTCAAATTCTAAGTAGACCATTAAGGCCCGGTTTCACAGACGGGGCTTACAGCTTAAGCCAGGACTAGGCCATAGTTCAATTAGGATTTTAAGGTAATTTTTATAAACATGCCTTAGAAAAAACATTATTGGTGTGCATCTTGAGACAAAACAAGGGCACCTACATATTTCAGGATCAATCAGTGCAAGTTTCTTTGTGCAAACAAAATCAAGGCCTGTGCTGGCTGTCAAGGGTAAATCTTTCCACAAGATAGCGCTAAATCCTCAATTTCAGAACGAGCACAGTCTCTGCAGTTTTTCCTCAATCTTTTCCTCAAGATTCGCTAAATGTTTAATGAGACACCTTTTCAGACTGAGAAAATAGGACAACAAAATTTAATAGATAAAAAGATTAAGACAAACTTTGATGTTGTCTTGCGAAAGCCGAGCCTGAAAGCTTGTTGTAAAAGCTTGAAGTCTGAAACAGTTGTAAAGTGTAGATAGATAGATAGATAGATAGATAGATAGATAGATCTAATAATAATGATCTAATGCATTTTACTGCTTTTGTTTCTTGATCAGTAATAAACGTATTCAGAACAAATTTACTGTGTTATATTTTAAAGTGCAGGGGTACTACAAACACGTTAGTTACATTTATCAGTAGCTTTGCTCATTTAAAATCATAGCTTTTACATATATTTTAGTGATTAATAGCTGTTAATATTGACTGTCAGTCTAAAACGTTACATTTAACTTGTTAACAGTGTTAACTTGTTAACACTGTTACGAATACGAGTCAATTATGAATCGCTTTCAGGCGTTGTCATCTCTCGCTTACAGATTCTTTTGAATCGTTGTCTAATGAACGGAAGACAAAAAGAGCAACTGAATAGTTACTGACAACCCAACAATATTATTTTTAACAACTGCAGCTGGTGCATAAAAGGGAACAAGTGAAACTGCGGAACATTGCAAAATGGGGCATACAGCTTGTTATTAATAAGCATGACAGACCACTCAACCAAGTTAGTCAAAAAACAAAAAGGTATTACAATAAAAGCACATTTCTGATACAGGCTATAATCCACAATGTTCTTGTTTTTATTGCATACAGTATAGTTAAGCAATATCACATGAGGAAGAGTACTGTTTTCTTGAATATCAGCATGATTACAAATATGATATTGACTTTATACCATTCAAATACAAGATGTTAATATTAATTTACTTAGATTATGCCTTTTTTAATGTTGGGATGCTTTTGAAGCATAGGCATTTGTAGCTCATTTTAAGGGGCTTCAGTTCTGTAAATGTTAAGTTCATTGATGCATGTTGTCCTTGATAAATAAATAAATAAATACACAGTTTATATTTTTATACATTCCATATAAAATATGTGCAAACACAATATTACCACCTTGTAGTTTTATGTTAATGCTCAGTTCTGTAGTACAGAGGTCACTGGTGAGTGGACAGCTTTCCAGATTGGATCTTTCCAGATCCCAAACAAATTCTTTATGAATTATGTAATTATAAACAGCCTCAAATGTGGACAAAGGAATATTAAAACATTACTTGGACTGTTTTATCTCTTTTCTGTTAAGTATGTGTTGATGTTTATGGGAACATATGGACAAGCTCAACAGCTGTGGGGCTCCGCCCTACTGGACCTTTGAGATTAATTATTGCTTGGTACCACATGCATCCCCTCCCATGGAAGTCGCCATGGAAACCCTTCTTGCCAGTTTCAGAGTGCTGGTTTTTGGTTGTAAAATTGATTATTTTTTTCATTTTCACTTTTCACTATACATCTTTGTACTAGGAATAGAAGCAGATCTGCTTGTGATATTGATATTGCTAAAATTTTCATCTAGTCTCCCTTGCAAAATCTAACATGGTATGTGTTAACTGGTTTCTGCTGGTCTGAGATGCTTATTAGCTGGTGCAAGCTCATTTTTGGAACATGCTGGGTGGTCAACCAACAAATAGCAGCTAAGAACCAGTTTAGACCAGCTAGAAACCAACTACCATGTTTCAAAAAGACAGACACTAGTTTAAGACGGATATTACAACAAACCGCTTTCATAAACCTATAACAGGAACAATTATTTGCAGAAGTTAAACTTGTGTCAGCATGAGATATGGTCACATTTGTCTGAGACAGTGTTATTTTAATATTTTAGAGATACTTGTCATTTTTATTTATATATATATATATATATATATATATATATATATATATATTATATATATATATACATATATATATATATATATATACATATACAGTACAGACCAAAAGTTTGGAAACATTACTATTTTTAATGTTTTTTGAAAGAAGTTTCTTTCTGCTCATCAAGCCTGCATTTATTTGATCAAAAATACAGAAAAAACAGTAATATTGTGAAATATTATTACAACTTAAAATAATAGTTTTCTATTTTTAATATACTTTAAAAAAAAAAAAAAATTATTCCTGTGATGCAAAGCTGAATTTTCAGCATCATTACTCCAGCCTTCAGTGTCACATGTAACATCCAGTCCATCACATGATCATTTAGAAATCATTCTAATATTCTGATTTTTTATGAGTGTTGGAAACAGTTCTGCTGTCTAATATACTTGATGAATAAAAGGTTAAAAAGAACTGCATTTATTCAAATAAAAAAAAAAAAATTCTAATAATATATATTCTAATAATATATTTTCTTTACTATCACATTTTATCAATTTAACACATCCTCGCTGAATAAAAGTATTGATTTTATTTAAAAAAAAATAGAAAGAAAAAAAAATTACTGACCCCAAATTACTGACCAGTAGTGTAGCCTATATTGTTATTACAAAATATTTATATTTTAAAAACATAGCTTCTTTTTTTTTTTTTTTTATACTTTTTATTCATCAAAGTATCCTAAAAAAGTATCACATGTTCTGAAAAAATATTATCAGCAGCAGAACTGTTTCCAGCTTTGATAATGAATCATCATATTAGAATGATTTCTAAAGGATCATGTGATAATGATCCTAAAAATTCAGCTTTGCATCACAGAAATAAATCATAATTTAAAGTATAATAAATTTAAAAACAATTATTTTAAATTGTAATTATATATCACAATATTACATTTTTTCTGTATTTTTGATCAAATAAATGCAGGCTTGATGAGCAGAAGAAACTTCTTTCAAAAACATTAAAAATAGTAATGTTTCCAAACTTTTGGTCTGTACTGTATATATATAAAAAAAAAAATGTTTTTTACATTTTTAATTTAATTTAAGTTTTAGTAATTTTTCTTTGTTTTTGTTTTAATTCATTATTCATTTTATTTCAGTTTTAGTTATTTTAGTACTCATCATTAAACCAAATGAAAATGGGGAGAACTAGTTGAGTTTTCTTTCATTAAATTTTTTTTAGGTAACGTTTGTTTAGTTTCAAGTAACTTTTTTTTTAATGGTTTAATAACCCTTTTCTGAGATGAAGCACTCCTGAAGTACGTCCTACAGCTACAGGCTCTGTGATTGGGAAGAGCCTGGTAACGCCTTCTCACTTCACTGTGTGGGGTGTGGAAATGCATTGACACCTCTTGACACAGTCCTAACTAGGTGAAACGTTACTGCCATGGCAACACACCCTACTTGGCTCATAGCCAATCAGTGGCTTCTGCTGTCACTTGTCTGTCAGTTTGCTTATGTTTCAGACCACATACGGTTTGCCGTACGCAGTATAGTATATGCATCAGTTGGTTTTTCTTGTTGTTTGCTTTATTTCAGTGTAAATGTGTAAACCATACAAGAACTGTGGTCATAATTACTAATTTAATAAATAATGAAAAAATGTACCGGCTTTACTGACAAGATGCACATTAATATCATGCAGATATTTATCGTGCATCCCTAGTAATATTCATTTTACTTTTTAGGTAATTTATAAGTTGGTTTGAACACAACTGTAATTGTTAATAATCCAAAGGTCTGTCATGAAACTCTAGATGGTGCAGACCAATAGGTTCTAACTTAGTTTGATATAATGTCATCATTATTCACATTGATTGATTCTTTTAGTATCAGCAGCCAATGAGCTTGCTGCTTAACATTCAAATACTTTGCTAGTGCTAGCTGTGGCAGTTGCAGCGCAATTCAGAAACCCTCCACCTTCCCCAGCTCCACCTGTATAGACCTTTTATGGCAGGGGTAGGCAACGTCGGTCCTGGAGTGCCGATGTCCTGTAGAGTTTAGCTCCAACCCTGAAAAAAACCTCACTTTTCTGTAGCCTTAGTAATCCAGAAGACCTTGATTAGCTTGTTCAGGTGTGTTTGATTAGGGTTAGAGCTAAACTCTGCAGGACAGCGGCACTCCAGGACCGATGTTGCCTATCCCTGTGCTATGGGACCATTTAATGTATTTTATATTGAGAGAGATGGTTAATTTACCCATGTGTTTCAAATATTTTTTGTGACATTTAAGATTTTGTAGAGTCAGTCTCAAGTAAATTTGCTACATTTTGCAGTTAAGATATGAACACTCAGAATTCAGGGATGTTGAATGAGGATCACTTTAATTGCACAAGTGGTTGTGTCTCAAGTACATCAGAGATTAGCCGGTCCTGAGCATACAAACACCCATTGACAGGGTTCTGCTCTCCACAATGCAAACTGACCCACATTTACAATAAGCTACAGAAGTGTGAAATAATGTACACAGAGATTTACAATTGTCCATATAAATGTGATTAGCGAGAGCAGAAAAGACATTTGAGTATCTGAGTTGTTTACCAGCAGCTTGTAACTAACTGTCCATCTGAGAGATTGTGGGTTTGTGAGGATAATGGAATCGCAAAATTCCAAAAACATTCAGGTTTTCTTCTGTATTAATGTGCATGTCTTTAACATAAACCTTAAAATAGCCAGACTCTGTCATCTGAAGTAGGCAAAATCAATTGTTTGTTCCTTTGTGATTGCATAAGACTTTTTTTTTTTCCAGTGGCAGTCTAGCACTGACGCACTAGCTCACATATACAACATCCCTATGCAAAATTACTAGTCTGACCACAATAACACAGTCAAGAGCCAAATGAAAGATTTTCCTCTTCATTCACATTCACATTTTATCAAAGGTCTGCAGAAGTTCCAGAAAAATAGCGACAACAGGTGAACAATCTTATGGCATACATAAATAGTTCAAAAAAGCAAAAATCAGCTCTAAGCAGTCACATAGTTTATGATGTCAATTTTAAGTAAACGTGTCATAAATGACTTATGTATGACTTTCAATGTACAGGAATAATTTGGCTCTATTGCAGTTATTCTATGTGATGGGACCTGTGCGATAGGAAAGATGTCAGGATTGGTTTTGATGTAATCCAATATGATCCTGGCTGCCTGACAGATGCTCAGGTTATTAGATTCACCTTCCGCTGGCACTGTCAGAAAAATCAGATCATAACAGCCAGCTGACTAAACAAAACCAGTTCATCTGATTAAACCTGAAAAGATCATACAACATTGCTCTGTTTGGGATAAGAGTTGTATGGGGAACAGAAAACCTTTGGCATCTGTGTGGCGACAATATATTAAGAATAGAGTTTAAAATGTGAGGGGTAGTGAATAAAAGCAATTAACTGTACTATTTATTTATTATTTATTTAAATTTTTTTAAAGCTAAGGACTGCCATAGGCTTTGTGCTTTGTTACCTTTGGAAGAGAAAATGTAAAGGTTTTTTTTTTTTTTTTTCTGACAAGGTTCCAGAAGCAAGGAATGTCCGGTTGAGTTGTGTTTCCAGGGAAGTGGTCAAAGTCAAAGTCAAACGTTTAAAAAGCAAAAACTCTCCTCAAAGTCTTTCTCTACAAAAAAGCACGTTACAATAAAATGTACAAAAAATATAACACTGTTTATAATCAAGTCTTCGTAACAGAACAGGCTGACCTGTACCCATAGAATTGTGCAAACACATTATTTAGCTACTAACTGTAAAACAAGGTGTTTTATACTGGCAAGACATACCCTTTGGTCGTTTAACGCAATACCGTACTGCACACTGCCAGTAAATCCTGATACCTGTGGATTATTTCAAGCTTATATGTGGGGGAATCTCACTAAACCTGTCTGAGTCACAACTAACACCCAAATTAAGAAAAAAAATAGAAATGATAAATTGCATAGAGAAAATGAATTATATATTTTGTCCTTTATGAATTTTATTTTTTATGACAGTTTTGCACTGGTAAATTATTATGTTCATATTTTTATATGAGAATTATTTTTTTTTTTTTGTATTTTTTTTGTGAGTTTTGTTTTGTTAATTTTTTAAGAACATAATATTAATATTTATATTTTTTTTTTGTTGTAATTTGAAATAAAAATCATAAAAATTAATAACAAAAATAAAATTCAACTTTCTTTTTCTCAAAGACATTTTGGAATGAAATATGACTCTTGACCGATTTCGTGAGTTTCACCCATGCAACCTTGCATAGTTCCCCAGAGACAAAAATCCTGCAAAGCAAAGCGCAAGCAAAATACAATCCTGCTTTAAAAGCTTCTCTTGAGGTGCAGGCAACTTGTAGGCGAAATTTTGTAAAATTAAAATATACAAGCATTCAGAGTCTTTGAAGAGTTTGAAATGCAGTTTGCATGTGCCCTTTTGAAAATACACTAAGGCAGCTTTTGATTTTGAGAGATACCAACATATTTTCGGAAATACCACTTAGGTGTAAAGACTTGGAGCTACACGCCCCATGTTTCCCTACCTACAGTAGATTGTCTGTTCTGCCTCTTAGGTTTAAAAAGATAGCTTGCCAGTGTCACTCTCGTTTTACAGCATTCTCCATAGTGCAAATGTGTAATTATTATTAATAGTTTCCTTTACTGCATGGAGTCTCGTCTTTAATGGCAGCTGACTTTCCACAGCAACACTGGCACCAGACGTCATCTGTGTTCATGTTCATGGCTTTGTTCACAATTAGAGCCCATCTGACGGGATATTGAGCACCGCCGGACAAGGAACACGCTCTGCTATCTGTGATCGTTCCCGCCAATCGCCTTTGGCTGCACCCTGATTGCATCTTATTATGAGCTTGGTTTGTGTTAACAACAGAGCAAGTGTGCTGGGCATTATTATTATTATTATGCACAAAAATGACCCTGGGGGTCTGTGACCATTTCGAAAACGAAGCTCCTCCAGTGTATTATGAAATAGAAGGAAAACATTCACATTGTGATTGGCTGGTGATGACAACATCACTGCCGTCTGGTGTTTCTCACCCTGTCTTACCCTGATGGGCCGCTTGATGACTTGGTGCTTTTACTGTCCCTGTCGACGTCACTGTGAAAATTGATACCACAGGTACCAAGGTACGACGCAACAGCTTGTGTTTGGTAAAACCACCAGGCCCTCGAATTTCTGCTCTGACGTGGATATTAGGGAGTGGAAGAAACTAGATTTGCTCTTTAACAATTCATACATACACGTATAGCTCATGTTATTAATTTTTTGTTGATTCCAGCAATGCTAAAGCAGTCAACAGGAAGAGTCTATTGAAAAATGGTGCTATGGAGGACTTTGTATGTTCTCACATCATGCTTTTCCGGTAGTTTGCTTGTTGAGAAAACAGCTGTTTAGTTTGCTGTTCTGTGGAGGACTGAGTGTGACAGAAGAGGCGGAGTCAAGCTGCTTGTATAATGCTCTGAGTTCTTTCACTTCCTCCAGCACGTCACGAGCCTGTCCCCAAGTGGACGCCGCCTCCTCCAGAAGCCTCTCTGCTTCCATCCGCTGACCCTCCAGACTGGAGCTCTTCCCAGCTGGCGAGCCCTTCCCCTTGCCCTGCGCCCGTACCTCCGTCAGCAGTTCTTGAGTTCTTTCTAGCTTCTGGGTGATGAGATCCTGGAGCTGGCTGATGGGCTGCACGGGCGCCGAAGTCGAGCAGTGAGGGAGTGCTCGGGTCTCGCAGTGCGTCAGGATCTCATCCATGGAAGCACATCGGTTCTTGTCAGATGTGGCCGTTTTTTTGCTGAACTGCGGCGTCCTGTGGTTCTCTGACCAGTTGAAGGCGCTCTCACTTTTTCGCGGCAGACTCTGGGACTTTGCAGGGGTCTCGTTACAGGTTGAGAGCTTCGAGGTGTCCGTGATGGAGCACTGGGAATCTGGGGTGCGCTGAGAAGCAGCTTTATCGAGGGTATCCTCATGAGAGTCCTGAAACTTTGTGGAGGGGACATCATCTTCCTGGATGAGGTCAAGTGTCAGCATGCCATCCGAATTTGTGGTCGAAGCCTGAAAAAGGTGGGGAGATTTTAGACTTGAGTCTTTCTGAAGGGTAAATAAAAAAAACGAACTGCTTCATTCATAGTGATGACAATTGAAATTAAATAGTGCTGTCAAACGATTAATCGTGATTAATCGAATCCAAAATAAAAGTTTTTGTTTACATGATATATGTGTGTGGTGTTTATTTTTATTATGTATAAATACTAAAATACACTTGCTTGCATATATATATATATATATATATATATATATATATATATATATGTATAGCCTATAGAAAAACATTTATGTTCATAAATTAAATATATTTATATATATAATATAAAATATATTCATATAAATATATACATGGACAATTTTCAAAATATATACTGTATGTGTGTGTATTTATATATCAAAATAAAAATACACAATGCACACATGTATTGTGTAAACAAAAACTTTTATTTTGGATGCGATTAATCGCGATTAATCATTTGACGGCACTAAAATTATATTCAAAGGTGAAGAGAGTGTAAGTCCTGCCACATATTTATTCTTCAAGTATACGTTTCTTAAAAAGCAGGGCTCAATGACATGTAAAATTTCATGTGCAAGATTTAAAATTATAGATCTGTTTAACATAGATAAGTTACTGTAACTGTAAATTCATGGTCATGGTAGAATTAGTAAAAATGGGTTTGAAAATTACAAACTGATTATTACTGTTTTACTATGTATGCCATCATCTCAGTTTTTTTTTGTGTTTTTGTTTTTAATGAAAGTTTTTTATTGATTTTTTTTTATTTATGTTTTATTTTTAAAGAAAGTTTAAAATATATATATAATAAGTTTTGAAAAAGATTTGAGATAATATTTAAGCATTATAATTATTTAAAATTATAAATGCAAACCTAATTTTGTAATATATAACAGTATATATATATAAAAATATAGAGTTTTTTTGTTTGTTTGTTTTAATGAAATTGTGCTAGTGAAAATGTTGGCAGGGCAAGTTTTTATCATCGCATTTAATGAGATGATATTCAGAGCAAATGGACTGCTTACCACAGCCATGAGGTGCCCGCGGGTGGGCAGACGGCGAGTATGGGGTATCTTAGCTCTGTCACGTGTCGGATGGGCCAACAAGCTTTCCTCTTCCACTGTCACCTAAAAGGGGTCGGACAAAGAGCGCTGGAATGAAGCCCAACTGAACAAATCAGACACATAGACTAGCAGTAGCTACATGTCTCTCGCAAGCCTGCAGGAGGACAGCCAGTATATTGATCAACCAGTCAATGAGTCAGTTTATTATTTGTATGTGATGTACAAATAATGACACAAGCAGTTCGGCAGACTGGATGAATGTTTGAGTTCTCTGCAAAATGGTCTTACAAGGGAATAATCTGAGAATTTGTTACACCGAATCAAGTATGTCAGTACAGCCTGTTGTTTACGAGAAAGCTTATGCTGTAAATGCTAAAATCCAAGATTCTGTGTTCTGAGATGGCTTTTGTTTGTTGGCCAGGAGTGTAGGGCTAATCTTACTGTGTATGGTCAGGGTTTATGGACTAAGGGAGGGGTGGTAAACAGCAAAAATATTGGTTTAGAAGATTTTCTTTGTTGCCTATAACATCTGTATTTTTTGACTTGAGCTTTTAAGATATAATTATTAATGGTGTTCATTGAAGCAATCTCTTCTAATCTTTAAATTCTAAGTATTAAAATTTAGTATGTTGCTTTGTTTGTGCTACAGTCACTGAGAAAGCACCTAGATCACTCTTGGAACACTATACCAACCAACTAGCCACACTGGATGATGGGTGACCAACATAGTGACTGCTTCCTGTACCCTACCCCTACCCTACTTGTGGTGGTGAGTTTCACACAAGCTCAGAATGTGTAAAGTTCTTGTATGTATTTTTGTCCATTGTGTTGTTTGTGGCTAGTGAATGCATATATTTTCAGTGTCTAGTCAAAAAACCTGCTGCCTACACATTTCTCATACTTGTAACATGCAGCAGTGCTTGGCAACAGATAAGCAGCGCATTGTCAAACGATAATTTGCAAAACCAAACCATGCAGATCAGAAGAAGAATATGGCTGATATTGATTCTTAAAATGAATTGACTGAAATGACTTTGAATCAATACCCAGCATTGTAAAAAAATATGCAAATGCAAAAGACTCTTTTATCATTATTAGTTCTTTCTTCATTAGCAATATTTATTTAATGATTTGATCCATATTTCAAGACTACATTCCTTAATTTGTTAATATTTATTATAAAATATATATATTTGTATGAATGTTTTGTATTTAAGTATTTGTGTGAACTATGTGAATGTTGGTATTGTGACAACCCTGAAAAAAAAATAATGTGTCATAAATTGGTATACTGAAT
This sequence comes from Cyprinus carpio, assembly GCF_018340385.1. Lineage (NCBI taxonomy): Eukaryota > Metazoa > Chordata > Actinopteri > Cypriniformes > Cyprinidae > Cyprinus > Cyprinus carpio. Next base: position 20,773,452 of record NC_056612.1, on the reverse strand, counting down.
AGCCATAACTACAGTGTCTAGTAAGCTGCAATAGAAGATCTCACAACATTATCGAGTGCTGACTCGTCTGTTTCCTCTCCTGTTGAGTGGTATGAGAGATCTCGCCTGTTTAACTAGATGTAGGGTATGAATCACACCACATTCACATGTGAAAATGAAAGCACATGGTCTCTCTGGTTTATTTAAATGAATATCTAGTACACTGGGTGTGCTGTGTCGTAGTCAGCCTACTTGAAACGCCTGTGTGAATGTTTACGGTCCCAAACAATGATCTGGTCCCCACGAAATGTGTAGGACGCCGACAGCTTAGGCCAGAATAAATCTCGTTCATTATCGGAAGCTGAAGGTGAAGATAGGCTCTGATCTGGCTGCTTCAACACTGAAAGTCGTGACTGCCATCTATTTTTGGCGGAGTGATTCATTTTTTCCCACTGTGTGCCAAGCGTGATTATAGACCCGTTTTTAAATTGAGCAAATCCCTTCGCAAACAAACTGTGAAAGGATCAGGGAATGAAAGGGCAGGAAACTTTGCAATTAGAAGTTTTCATAAAAGTGGCTCCTCCAAGGACCTGTGAATGACAATCTGTGATTTCACATTTTTTGAAGAAATTGGAGTGGTGCTTGTCTATGCTAATTGCTGCTAGGGTGTTGTGGGAGGTTGTTTGAGCATTGCTATGTAGTTCCTACAGTGTTTAGATGTTGCTATGCTAGAGTTTTTAGGCTGGTTGCTTAAATACCTAACCCTACGCTCAGACACCTACTTAATGTAAGTGTGCAAAAAACGATTGCTTGGTCAGTGCATTGCTAACTTGCGGTCTGGTTGTAAATGATTAATAGCAAGCAGCACTGGTATATGCAAAGATATGGAAATGTCTAGCTTACCTCATCAAATATGTGATTCTTGGCCCTAGTGATAGCTGCATTTAATGCATTGATCCATGACTCCTTCTCTTCTGGACTGACAGCCAAAAACACCAGATTTGGGACCTGCATGTGGCAGATGAGAGAAACTTTAATATAATGTACTGCTGTTTGAAAAGATCATTTATCCAAGCACAGTGCAGGTTATAGAGCAAACACAGTTTGATGTATGACCAATATGCCCTGAACCCTGCTGGCTTTTCATTTTACGCCTACACACGTGGTGAAAATTCCTTCAGGCTTGTGCTAGGCGGACACAAACATGTAGCGAGCCAAGCATAAATGAGCAGGTACGGCCATATGGTTCTGTCTATGGACAGCTGATGCTGCAACAGCATGAGGCAGAAACCACCATATTAGGCAACAACACTGCAAGTCTTCCAAACACAGTCTGCTGGAGCTGTGACAGGCGGCCCTTCTGTTAATGCTGCAGCTGTGTAGATAAGACACTGCTATGCGCCCTATGCTACGCATTTGTACTGTTGTTGACGAATCACTTTGACCATTAAAGGGGACATATCGTGGGAAACAGAAAAACACCTTGTCGGTCTGATTGCTGCAGTCTTTGGTATTATTTGAGGTCTAAATGATTTATATTTTAAAACAAATTAATACTTTTGTTCAGCATAAATACATGCAACTGATCAAAAGTGACAGTAAATACATTTATAATGTAACATGTTTACTATTTCAAATAAATACTGTTTTTTCAAAGAATTCTGAAAAATATGTTTCACGGTTCCTATAAAAATATGAAGCAGCACAACTGTTTTCAACACTGATAATAATAAGAAATGCTTCTTGAGCAGCAAATTCAGCTGATTTCTGAAGGATCATGTGACACTGAAAACTGGAGTAGGCCTGAAAATTTAGTTTTGCCATCACAGGAATACATTTTTATATATTTTAAAATAGAAACAGTTATTTTAAATTATGAAAATATTACTGGTTTGACATTGGTGGTGCTTGTCCCATGCAAAACCAGACATTCCAGTGCATTGTTATGTGATTTCTAAGGTGTTCAGAATGTTTTAGCGTTGTTGCTAAGTGTTTTGGTTGGTTGCTATGTGAAATTCTTACAACAGCAAAAATTAGTTTAGTAAATGTTATTTAAAACAGATTGGGTCCAAGAAAACTTGACTTGCTTGCTTCATAAGTAGATGTCAGGGGTAAAATATAATGCTATAAATATCCAGAAGATGGTTTCTGTATGGCTTTTGAATTCTTTGGTAATGAAAATTAGGTAGTCTGTTTTTAAAGGTGCAAAAAAGAGGCAGGCGAGAGAAAAGAGCAGAAAGATGATGATTTTCATGAGGTCATGTATTAGGGTGTCTCCCCTGTTAAGCTGCATGTGGAACAGCTGTTGTATTTGGGGCAGAGGGACTTATTAACCATGTAGTGCCGTGTTTCTGTGGGTTTGGGAGGGAGGGTGGCTGATGCTGGATTTTCCTAAGACCCTCCATGTTTGTTTCCCGGGGATTAACCCCTTGTCTCAGCGCTGGATTTTAAAGGATTGGTCGGATGTAACCCCTAATGTTTCATCAGAAATCCTAAAAATGTGTTCTAGACAACCAGAAAAAGCTTTAAATCTACATTTGACTAATGCAGACTTCTAAAAGGACTGATACTGATTAAAAAACACATTTCGGGTGAGGTGAAAATAAAATTATATGTAAAACATTTCTTTTTTCAATTGCAAATTGGAATCGAATTGCAAAAAAGATTTTTGTTTCTCTACAGATTCTCCCATACTCACACAATCAGTTAATAAAAATTTTTTGATACTGAATTGAAAATGCCTTGTAAATTCCTGAATTTGTACTGATTTTTAATTAAGGTAGCAAACAGGATGCTGAATTGTAATTTGAATTTAATGCAAGAAAGCAGAATAAAAATGAATTGGATTTTTTAATAGAAAAACAAAGTTTGTCTTGACTTTGAATGCTGGCTTTGAAAAAATCAAGCTCTGAAAAGGATCAAGAAGCATCAAAGTTTGTAGGTTTATGGATGGATAGATAGAGAGATAACTTATAGTCTCTGCATTAATTGGAGACAGAATTAACAAGAAAAATATATAAACAGAATAACAGAAAAATCACATACTTTGTGTGACTTAACACAATTGGTAAGATTTATGTTGGTCTAAAGGATGAAGGATATTCATGGCGGCCTGTGGTGTGCTAGTGAAAGCAATAAGCTGAGCCGTTCTTACTGAAAGCCAATTACTCAGGACAGGATGACTACAGAGGTCGGTCCAAGTTTGTGCTTAGAGACCAGCATGCCAACTATGCTGGAGTACAATTTATTGTCTAATATTGTCTTAGACTTGAGACTTAATGGCTGCGTTCACACAGTCAGTGTTTGGTATCGAAAACCGTGTTTACAAACAGGTGTGACTCTTGAATTGTCTTGTTCAAAGTACAAAAGCAGTTTGAATACTTTCTGTATAAACGACTAACCAGTCAAAACCCCTTTTTATTCCTGTTTAATTTCCTTTTGCTATAATATGTTTGAATGTATGTAGAGACACAGATCTTTGAGTTGTGAAACAGGTGATCACTGTCTCACAGCATGACTGCAAACTGACTAATAATGAAGCAGCCCAGCAGTGCTCTAATGCTGACTGAGACATAAAGCCATTAGCTTTTATCCTCTGCTGTGAAACCCAACTTCCTGTAGAGACTGACCGTGTTGCCTGGCTGCCGTGAACGCAGAAGCGTGAACTTGCTGTGATTCTTTTTGCTCCTGCTTTTGGCCTTGCGAAGTTCTTCAGACCTCTCGTAGTCTGTGAGATCCACCACCTCCTGGATTTTCTTCTCATCTTTGACCTGTAGAAAGTACAGATTTGGTTTTAATACTACGCTTTAAATTTCTTTGATTTCACACATCTCAATATTTATGCATTTGTTCTTAAATAACTTTAAGGGGTGATTTTAGTAGTTTGTGGGGGCATTTGACAACAGCACAGCATTTGAAAGGTGTATGATGTGTTTGTGGTCAGTGTTTGGTTTGGTTTAGTCTAGTTGGTGAGGTCACAATTGTTAAGGGCATCTGAATGACCAATGATACTAACTTTTAACTAGGACAGACCTCAAAATGTAGCTCCAAAATTATCATTGGTTCAAACATGGAAGAAGAGAACCTTTTAACCCAGATTCCCAGTGAACACCATGGTCTGATTTGCTATCACCTGCCAAACGTTCTCATTAAGTCACAATCAATTTCCATTAGCATTGTACTAAGGACAAAAATGCTGTCTATGCACGCAAGCACACATCTGGTTGTGTTCTGTACTACAGAGCTGCTCTACAGTGCAGTACTTAAGAGATTGGCATCACACCCAGTGCACTATGGGGTGTCACGACAGGGAATGGCTGTACAAATAGTACATCTACTGTTCCAGCAGTACAAAGGCAGCAATTAACTGGCAATCTGATCCGATCCTTTTTTCCAGGAGAGGATAGTCGGGGCACAGTACACAGTATTTGCACTCAATACCGGACATTAAGAACTCCTCAATACAACTAGATTCAAGAAAAAACTGAAGTATGCTGTTATGACTTACAATGCACTGTAGTGAATGAAAATGAGGCATAGAAGTGAGGTATAGAAACCATCTTAAGTAAAAAAAAAGTGTTTGATACCGCAATAAGATTTGGATATTTCAACATCATAACTTGTAAAATGACCCTGATATATCTGATGACAAATGAATTACACAGAATATAGAATTCTTTAGTGGTTAAATTCATTGAATGAATGTGAACTACACTACTACTTTTGTAGTAATGATCTTTGCTCCTTTAAACTGAGTAGGCTCAGTCTAATTAAGTGGTTGTATATGAATCTGACACCATGTCTTTATGCTTTATTTTGATTTCATAACATTTGAAACTGCCTCTTTATATTAAGAACTGGCAGATGCTTGGGCAACATCCAATCTTCGTCTTAATGACCTTTTTAACTGCAAATATAGAGCATCATCTATATTTAATATTGTGTACATTAAGCTTTAAACAGACACATCATTTTGCAGAGGAGATGCACACACATACACTGTGAATACCTCAAAATAGCATATTAAATAACCAAAAGAAAGCTAGAGAAAATTGCTTGCCAAAGCTTGTGCTTCTCAACAGAAAGAGTGAAGGGAGAGAAAAGTACTAATGAGAGAATAATTTCACAGTTTTGCGAGGCTGTCTGATATGTCCTCTGTAATCAAGCTACTTTCTGTTATATAACTAAAGCTGTCTGGAACTGTAAACAATATTTTTGTTGTGTGTGAGGTTACAGAAATGTTCCTGGTTTTAAAAAACTTGAGCTCTACAAATAGCATCTGTGGCAAGCTGTTGAGTACCACAGAAAATCATTCTGGCACAAATTTGTGTTTACATCGATGCACTTATAATGGAAGTCAATGGAGCATGCTTCTCATATACTGCCACAAAACTGCTGTTCACAAATGTTACAGACTGAAACAGGATATTCAAAGAAAAGTGGATGATTAACAATTTAAGTTAAAAGTCTAAATGCTCTAATTTTTCAGTTACACTTGGACTTCCATTGTGCACTATTGTTAAAACATTAACATCAACATTATTTTTGACATAATGCCAGCAGTTTAGAGCTTAAAGGGTTAGTTCACCCAAAAATGAAAATTAGCCCATAAATTACTCACCCTCAAGTCATCCTAGGTGTATATGACTTTCTTCTTTCAGATGAATCCAGTCAGAGTTATATAAAAAATTGTCTTTGATCTTTCAAGCTGTTTCATACGTCATCTGCCCGGAACTACTTCCGTGTACAACACTGAGCGCAAGCTACATTAAAGTGATTATTACATTTTGAATATGGATATTTTTCTTACAAAAACGCATCAGTTCGCTACAGAAGGCCTTTGTTCAACCCCCGGAGCTGTGTGAGACACTTTTTTTAATGGATTGGCGCTTTTTATTTAACTTCTTTTGGACTGATGCATGCAACACCCACTGAGTGGCATGAAACAGCTTGAAAGATCAAAGACAATTTTTAATATAACTCTGACTGGATTCACCTGAAAGAAGTCATATACACTTAGGATGACTTGAGGGTGAGTAATTTATGGGCTAATTTTCATTTTTGGGTGAACTAACCCTTTAACTTGAATTAGTTGAAGGTTTTTTTTTCACATTTTCTTGTTGCTCACATGCACCATTTCCAGTGTGTAGGCCTTCGTATTCATGTCATTCAACAAATCAACTGGAGAATTTCCTGTTCAGGTGTCCTTTTGTTCCAGTCTGAGGCCAGGTGGATCATTCAGAGATGAGCAGTCATCGTTTCGTGTTTCACTGTCTTTTAAAGGACTGGTCAAGTTCCATCTGAATGGAATTTCGCTATTCAAATTCATATTTACTTTCTCCATTAACCAGTCTAACCTTTCATAAACGTCCATTAGGGTCACAAAACATTGCAGCTGAGAGGGTGTATCAGAAAAGCCAAATACCCTGAAGAGGAATTTGAAATGAATACTTCTCGGCAATGTGTCCTTTCAGCCCACACATGAAAAATTCATTGCAAAGTGTTTAAGTGGAAATCTCTGAATGGTACGACCAATGCTGCTTTATAATATGAAAGCTACAGGAGAGATCTTAGGGTTAAATGCAGCATGTTTACTTGGCCAGGTGAGGGAAGGAAGGGCAAGCTACACGTTGACAATCAGCAGTTACAAACCAACCAAAGACAGTTTCAAGGTGTTTCCTCTCTGACTTCTCACACAGTGGTTTTCATCTAGTTTTGCTTTTGGATGTCAAGTTGTGACCAAACACAGTGCAAAAAATGAAAACCTGCTTGCAAATTGGAGGATTTTTCTCTGCCGTCCTTTCAAATTCTTTAAAACAACTTCCAATTGCAGTAATAATCGTCTGACACAGTTTGACCAAGATCCCATGTGATACTTTGCGAAACTAAAGAAACCAGACGGAGAAGAAATGGTTTGATGACTATACAGGGCACGACATCCTCCGCTGATCTCACTTTCCAGCAAGTGACTCAGAGCTGTGCCAGGCCCCGACGTGTGAAATCATTCATCCGTTGATTTCATTTGCGACTCTACTTGTGTAACTGTAGCTGGGCGACTGCACCCCATCACCCTAGAGAACCATGCCGGCAGTTGTAAAAAGAAAAAATTCACACATTTTTCCTTGAGCGTTTGTGCATATAAAGTATGCGATGAAGTCTATACTTTTACTATTGCACTGCATGATCTCATCATTTTATTATGTTTTCCATTTGCACTAATTCACACTGCTTAAATAATTCAGCACATCTGCAGATCTCTTTATTAGGGAGTGCAATGCATATGTACTAATATGACATCTAAACTGGAGATAAATGGGATGCATGAACTAATTCAAGCATTTGGCTAATTATGATGTGGAAAAAACAAAGGTGGAATACTGTAGTGTCATTATGAAACTAACATGGCTGTTTCTGTTTAGGGTGGATACTAACTGTGTTGTGTGAGTCACCCAAATAGAAGGACTATGACTTCAATGCACTTTTAATGTTATCATTTTAGGTAAACTAGTTGAGCAAAGGGGAAAAGAACATTGCGTGGCCATTACATCCATGCATATGACTTCAAAAAGCAGAAGAGCAATATAAGATACTTTCAAAATAGATGAAGACCACAGTTTCCTTATTTGGGCTTGAGAATGCAAGAAGACAGACAGACAGCTCTTGTCTTCTTCTACTTTCATGTTGAAGTTCTGGTAGATGCCATTTAGTGTAAGCGGAACAAACAAAGACAGGAAATTACACCTGATTAAAGTTTAGATGGTGAGAGAGAAATGTACCAGAATAAGTTTGTAAATGTGAAGACAGTCCTGAGTGAGTGGGAAAAAGCTGTGGACTGCAAACATCTGCCATATCAGCGGCCAGGAATCTGACCCCGAACAACACTCGCGTGACCTCTGCTCCTGTGAGTTGTTCTGGAAGAGTTTTGCAGGACACATTCTCAGTTTACTGCCACCCTTCATTTTGCTATCATCTGACTCGATTATGTCAATTTGATTTAAGCGGAATCACATACAATGAAAGGCCAGTGGTGCTTACTGTTGCCATTGCTCATACTTTAGCCCTTAACCTTGCAGATAGCTCAATTTTTTGTTGAGTTTGTTGAAGAGGCGTGCTTATACGCCTCAAAGCAATTTATACCTGGTAGATGATAAAATGTGCAAATAAATAAATATACATAAAAAAGGGGCCTGAGCATTACGTAGAAAATTTATCTAGCCATTAAAGTCAGCATTATATGCAAATGTTCTAAATGCAGGTTTGAACTTTTTGTGACTAATTCAACATTCAACATGTTTTTTCATAATTCATAAATCCTCCGGTGAAACAACAGACTTCTCTTTGTTGATGTAACCACCTACATCTCCCTGGCATGGCAGCTAGTTTTTCACAGGCAAGTATCACCAAAAATAAAAAATCCAAAATGTAAGTTGGTAGCCATTAATATGGGCACTTTTAGAATCTTTCTGTCAGTTTAATTTATGTTTGTTGAGACCAGCAGTAATATTGTAGTAATTTTGTTGTAGCTTAATATGGTATTTTTGGCAAAAACTACAGTTATCATGGTACATTTTTGAAAGCTGTCTACATTTAATTATTCTTTATACTTTTATGGTATGTTTAAGGCCTGGAAGTCATAACTCCTATTCAATGAAAGTGCAATCATCACAATTGTTCAAATATTCTCTTTTCGTGTTTCTGCAGAAATAAGTAATGTGCGTTTGTAACAATATCAGCGTAAGTAAACTGTCCCTTTAACTCTTAGGGGACTGTATAAATATATATATATATATTTTTAAATAGTATAAGTCCAGATACCTGATGCTATATAAGTTTTAGAACTATATTTAACTCCTCAAGCTTGGATCTTCAGACCAACATATAAATTTGAGAATCATTTTGGCATTTATCTATTAGGAAACATGATATCAAAACAACAGCATCGGATCATTAAAATCTGTTGTCTGTCTAGAAACATCTAGACGACAGCATGATGAAACCTCAGTCTGTTAAGCACTAAAATGGTCAATCCTCCCTCTGAGCTGTGAGCCAGAGCCCATATGCTGCCTCGGCATTGTTTGATCTGATGCTGAGCACAGCAAACAGTCTTCTGCGTGACCATGACTCAACCTCAATCCTGCTTTCCTTCCCTTCTTCCTCCCACACTGCAGTAAATCAGCCTCGCTCCTGAATAAAGGCCCTTTATTTTCCTATTCCTTCATGCTTGCTGAACTTGTTAAACCTCTCTTTAAACCTTCACTTCATCCAGGCATAATGTCATGAAGGCACAATAATGTCAGGCACACGCTTGACAGTATGTGGTGTATTGGACTAGGAAATGACAGTCAGCCAAGTGAATGTTTACATGTTTATCTCATCATGTTTGGCCTTTCAGCACATCCGGCTCTAATTCCAGAACAATGTCTGCAATTGGATAAAGGTGTTAACACTGTAAAACACAGCTCCGTGTACCACAGTGAGCCTGACCTGAGCCAAGCAAAATATTAAAGGGATAGTGTCTTTCGAAATCTGGAGTTTTTTAGGAAAGACAGACAGACAGTCCAAACTGCTGTTTTTTACAATGAATACAATGAAGAAGAAGAATGAGTTGTATAGACTACTTTTATAATGTTTTATGAAGCTTTTTGTTTGACCTTTTTTGGAGATTGACAGTCCCTAGTTACCATCTTCTTTCATTCTCTTAAACTTCTCCTTTCCAATGAACAAAGGAAGTCTTATGGGTTTTGGAAGACATGATATGAGTAAATGACAGAGTTTTTATTTTTGGCCTAACTTTTTTATTTTTGGCTGTCATCATTTACTCACGTCTTGAATTTCGAAACCCATAAGTGCTCTTGTAATAATGATTTCCCCCCTCTGCATATGTTATGCATTTGCTGTTTGACTTGGTTGATGTTTTTTTTTATTTTTTTGTATAGCATTTGTTAATATTTAAAAAATGTGAACAGCCTGAATCTCTAGTTTTACAATGAATTTTCACTGACCAATTATACACATGACAGTTATGTAATCAGTAATCAGAAAACACTAACATTTATTATTATCACCATGGACTGCATAGGCTGAATTGGAAAAGTGTGGGAAAAGTTTTAATACATTTATCTACATTGGAAGTGTATTCTTATATTGCAGTGTGGATTGTATTTTTATTTATTTTTTTACTTTGTGTAGTTTTGTTATGGTTTTCAGAGATGAGGACAAGTCATGTAACCCATCTATGCCTTTAAGCAACTGAAGCAGATTTCTTTCTTTCTCACACCGAAAGCAGTACTAAATATTATTGTAAGCATGTTACACGAGTAGCATCTCATCAATCAAATGGTGATGATGTGGAGAAAAGCATAAAGAGAGAGAGAGAGAGAGAGAAAGATTTGTCCAAAACTAACCTCTTTTTCAGAAATGTAGAGTTGGTCTCCTTTCAGTATAACAAATCTGTTTTTCCAAATTTCCCTGAAAATTCCTTTGCCACAGAACTTGCGAATCCAACCAGTTTTGTCGGGCTGCATGGGCTGTTGATTGGCGTCCTGAGGGCCCTGTGTTTACAGAGAGAAATTAGAGACATGCCAATGAGACTTAAGGTGTCAAGTTGGTTATGATCTAATTGTCTGCATTTGAAAGCCTAAACAGCATTTCTAGGCCTTTGCAGGTCGATTATGCACATTATGCTGTCTAGGAACGAAGTTCACTAGGTTTTGAGACACAATAATAGTGTCTAGAGAGGGGGACACTTTCTTAAAAACCATGTAATTGTCTTTGTCATGTAGATTATATCACATTCCTGGCACTTGCTCACTTTTCTCACACAGCACATGCACATACACACATCCCCAGTGTTGCCTCAACCTTTTACCTGAGCTGGGATCTTGAGTGTGATGAGAAAAGACTGTGTACATGCACAATACTGGCAAGCAAAATGCATTTCTATTGCACTGATCTCACAGACAGAGTGAGCAATATCAATATCTGTTTATTATTCAGAAAAATACTTTTCCTCAGCTATTTATGCATATAATCAGCATATTCTATATGAAACATGCCCGTTCTTCACCTGCTAGTCTAGACAGGAAACATTGGATGAGCCATTTATTATGCTTTCTAGTCATTTTGACAGTAATTTAATCAACTCATTAATAGTGCATGTTAAGTGTTCAGTCTGTAGTCCCAGAAGATAACTAGCATTTTTCAAACCGTGGGTTCCCTTGGGAGTTTCCTTTTGGGATTTTAGAATGAATGTTTTCGATGTAGGCTATTAATAATTCATATTTGTTAGGAAATGCGTAAATTAAATTATAGTCTAATTATATGATTAAAAAGAATTGTAAAACTTCAGTTTAATATGCCAGCAGTTTAATATGCAATAGCCTACTGGCTTCTGTTCTGGTTATAGCAATAGGGTTCTGTTTATTTTTGATGTGATATGAAAATAAATCAGTTCTTAATTGAGTTTGAATTGTTTAATGCATGTATAGTACATATTTAATAAACTTATTTAAACGTATATAAACAGCATTACTCCTTTCACTGTTTTTAAGCCTGGTAAGGCTACTTCCAAAAAAAGGCGTGCGAAATAATATCATGTTGGCTTCTACATTTACAGCTAAAATAAAATAATTTCAATTCATATACTGCATTGGTGCACTGCAAAATGTTGTTAAATGGTGTTTTAGTAAACTGAAGTGTACTTGCTGCAGTGTTCATACTAGTGCACAAAGGCTCGCGCCGCTCCTCGCTGACAATAGAGTGGACTGACTCGATGTCTTACCCGCTTTGTTGAACCGTTCTTCTTCATGGCTCAATAAAACGGAGCTTCCCGACTCTCCCACCGCTAAATCCAGATCCTTTCGTGCACAATGTGTTGTCTACAACGAAACAAAATCCCGGTGTGAACTCGAAACGTTGCACTCAAAAATAGCTCGGTGTTGAATGAGTCGCTCCCCGTTCGTATCTTACGCCTCCTCTTGGCTATTTACTTCCATTCAGTGTCTTGCAGATCCGCGCAGATTATCATCCAACCGCTTTTTCTTTGTGGTCACGCAGACGGATCTGAGAAATGTGCTTTCTAGAGCAGCGGATGAGCTTGTGCTGGTGCCATCATCATCATCTTCATCATCATCGTGTCGTAGGGGTTGATCTCCTGCCGTCATGTGTGTCTCTTGTGGAGTTCTGTGAGCTGGAGAACTTATGGCTGTGTGGTCCCTCTCTCTTTGTCCTCGACAGCTCCACCTATGGACACCACAATGATGTCACTGGAAAGACAGAGGGGGGACTTGCTGTACTGAAAGGAATGTGCAGTATTTTCGCTGTCATTTTACATTTTTAATTTAATAATAATAATAATAATAATAATAATAATAATAATAATGCAATAGCATTATTATTATTAAATATTAATAACGTGTAATTAAAAAATAATTACACTAAGAACATGCTGTTCTAAAAATGTAACTTTTTATTAAGGAGCAATATTTAAACCAGGATTTGAAGAATTCATTGACATTAGCAGTATCATTTAGTATTCTGTACTGTGGTAAAAATGTAAATGAACTTGTTTTATGAGTCACATACTTTTTAATAAGACTGAATCAACTTTAATGCATTAATTCAGATATAGAAATAGCCTCTGAAGTTACCAACTGCACAATTAGAATATTTTTATTTTAAATATATAATTATTTATTTATATTTTGCTATCTTTCATTTATTTAATCCCCTGTGATGTAAAATGTGTGATCTGAGCAGATGGTATATCATGGTATATTCTGATATATGAATTACTAGTTTTGGAGCATTTTCTTCACATTTTGTTTTCAGAGCTGTTGTTGTTGTTGTTGGTTTGCATTATTTAGTAGCACACACAAATGTCAGGTAAGAAAATAAAAATTGTGCTTTTGATGTTAAAATCTAAATTAACTGGATTTATGGCTTTTATAATTAATACATCAAACTATTTAATATGACTGAATCAACTTTACTGTATTCAGTTTCTGTTGACAGAAGTCATTTTTATGGTCAAGAGATAGAAATAGGTGTACGATTTCAGTTTTTACAGAGTATATGTTATTATATACTTCTAAATAGTGCTGTGCAATGATTAATCACATTCAAAAAAGTTTTTGTGTACATAATATATGTGTGTGTACTGTGTATATTTATTATGTATATATAAGTACACACACATGCATGTATATATTTAAGAAAAAAAAATTATATTAAAGATATTTATATATAATATAATTTATATGAACATAAATATTTTCAAAATATATACTGTGGTGTGTGTCTTTATATATACATAATAAATATACACAGTACACACACATAGATTATATAAACAAAAACTTTTATTTTGGATGTGATTAATCCTGATCAGTCGTTGCCCAGAACTGCTTATAAATAAATGTATTATTGATATATTTATATTTTTTAATTTCTTGAATCTCGATTTGATATTAGATATATACATACAATACAAATATATAGATATGACTGGTAAATGAGGAATTCTTGAATGCAGATTAAAAAGAACATTTTGCAGTTCCATTCTTACAGAGCAACAACTCATGACAGGCAGCCCGTGAGGTGTTGAGATAATGCTCCCATAAACTGATGTAACTCAGCAGCAATAGAAACATGTCCACCTGTCGTCTTAAACCCATCATGGCCGTTCTTAAGAGTTTAAAAATAGTAATGCATAACGCCTTGATAAGCTTGTGTCTGCAATGCCCCCCTACCTACTGTGTTTTTAGAGAGAAATTATTAGGTTATTAGGTAATGTATAATTGCAAATGCAAACACAAACATGTTATGCAGTCATGTTATTGATGCAAAATTTAAGTCAAGCTGAAATTATGGTTAGCATAACATTGACAGTTTAAGAAGGGCTCAATATGGGTCAGGCAGTGTTTCTGTTTTCAGATGTATGGTACAGAATGACTGGCTGGTTATCTGTTAAATTGAGTCTGTTACAGTTTGTTCAAACAGTCTGTTCCTGTCTGTTAACAGGAAGCAAAGACAGCTCTCATATGGGGTGTAAAAATGCATCAGGGTCTTCTATTCTTGTTATTTATTGAATGGTAAGAAATGTAAGTGTAATTCACTCCAGTCTGTGTTGAATTCTCAGTGCTGTGCTTTTTGTGTGCATTGAATGTGCTTTTTGTGTGCATTGCTGTAAGAATTCATTCCTTTAGATCAGTATTCACCACACAATCGTTCTGCTTGGCTACAACATGAGGCTTTCAGCAAATCCATCTAGGAATGGGCTGAAAACAACAAAATGGTGCAATCTAGCACATCTAAAACAAGAAAAATGGTGCAAATCTTTCTTTCTATAAGATGTTAATATGTAATGCTTTTAATCAGTTGCTAAAAAACTAAATTCTAAGTATAACTGAATTTTTCTGCATAGTAATTTTATGTTAAATAGTTTTTTAGTCCTTGCATGCATAAATACCCATTTTTTAGTTAATGCTGGCTTTTATAAACCCAGGTAATCATACAGTAGCATCATTGTAATGACGTGCTAATCCAGCAATGAAGTGGAATTAAGCAGCGGTGCTGTCCCAGTTTAAATAGAGCTCTTGCACAACAAATCAGCTTACAGAGTGGCCTCTCATAAAGCTTTCAACTGCTGCTGAGAAAAAAGAAGAAAAATAAACAGCCACAAGGTTTGAGGTCACTTTTCTCATCAGGTTAAAGTGTCCATGTGAAGAGCTAGACAAATAATCAGTCATTTTGTGCTGCTAATCATCTCTGTCCTAAGATGAATGCTACCTTGATCAGTTCAAGAGTTCCCATAAGCACCATGAGACATGAACAGACCGTCTTATAAAGTGCTCAGGCCCATTGTGATTAAAAGGTCATCCATATTCTGTATAAAGAGACCGCTCTGCGTCAGAACGTGTTGTGTTGTCAGCAGTCTGTCATGCTGTGCCCGCAGTGACGTGATGGCAAACTCATGGCAAGGTGTGCTAGCCTGGTTCCTCACTGCTGATTGTCCAAGATTATAAAATATTCTATGATTTGATAGGATACGCTGTGTACAGATCTGTTTTGAGTGAATTCAGGTCAGTGTTTGGATGTAGTTGTGTTGCAAAGTGCATTGAAACATTTGTAATGGCATACAATGCAATGCTCATTTTGCATTTGTAAATGCAAAATGAGGTGAACTATGCCAAAGTGGGACAGTGGGGTTTTTTTTTGGTTGGTTGGGTTTTTTTTTTTTTTTTTTTTTTTTTTTAATTTCATGATGAAGCACAGATAAAATCATTTTAATATCAGCTTATTTTATGCTTTATCCATCCTGAAAGTGAATGTATTTAAACAACATTTATTCAAATTCATATATGCTGCAACTGAAGAACTACACAATCTTTAATATATATATATATGTGTGTGTGTGTGTGTGTGTGTGTGTGTGTGTGTGTGTGTGTGTGTGTGTGTGTGTGTGTGTAAAAAATATATATGTAAAAAAAATATATAGATATGAACTATTAGTAATTAGTTCCTACTGTTAATATGGTGCATAGTATGATAAGCAGTTCGGTAGTGCCATTTTACCTAGCTGCATAAATAAAGCTGCATTAATATTTAACAAATTAAGATAAAGTGGGACATTCAACACCAACACATAATTAAATCCAGTTTTTGAAGCAATATATATATATATTTTAATCTGAAAATTAATGTTGGTGATTTCTTGTGTTTCACAATAACATTCTCATTTGCCTTTGAGTCCTAAAAGCTCTATTGATTTCTAGTTTATATTTGTGTTATTAGCTGGTTTTTATATTGATTTGTAGGACAGCCGTGGATTGAGCACCACAATCACATCTGATGATGGGACGGGTCCCAACTTGAGCCACTACTGCACGGCTGGATAGTCTTGGGTGGAGATTACACTCCAGATGAGAAATGTAGGCCACAATGCAGACACAACTTGTAATAGATAGAGATTGAGGTTGCATGCCAGATCTCAATACCTTCATTGGTGCAGAATAAAAGTGATCAAGAATAGAAGTATCCAATCTGTCTCCAGATTTGAGAAGAAACAGATGCAAGCGTAGTAATTTACAGTGGAATCTCGTGACAGATGTAGAGCAGAAATTGATCCAAGAAAACAACTATATAATGACCAGATGTTCCCATGCTGCTTGGAGACCTCAGCCACAAGATACTGCAAAGCTGATTGAATTAAAAAATATGATCACAGGTTCTAGTCTTCTGAAATACCACAAAATACTACGAAAGACACTGAAATGACATGAGACTGGATAGTACAGATTTAAGAATGCGTAAATGATAACAATGTTAATTTTTGGATGAACTAGCCCTTTAATTCTTTAAGTGCTGGAATTATAATTGGAATGTTAACTGTGTTGTTATAAGGAGATGACGGGTTCTTTTCCAGTGTTTATGTTCTTCTCTTAAGTTTTCTTCATCCAAATGAAGCTAAATGTTTAGTAATTGTGACCACGTCTCATTGGCCACTCGCACAGGACAGAAACATATACTTAAGTTTAAAAGCAAGAGTTCTGGAGACTGGTTTAGGAGGTTTATAGCAGCCCAGAGTGAAAGTGGAATGTGAAATAAAGCCTTAAAATTCAAAGTGGCATTTCAACTGTGCTGACACAGACAGACAATCTGGACACTCCATCCCACATCATAATTCCGCGGGGGCTGATTTAACAGAAAAGTAGCCGCAATAATAAAAGCAGCTCCACCCTAATTGGCTTGTTGTTTTAGTTTGGACAGGACAATGTGCAGCCTTCAGTGCTTTTCATTTACTCTTACTTTTTAGTAAGTTAGTAGCATTTATCCTTCTTCATTGTATGTTTCTTTTCTCGTTTTATCATGTAACAGGGAAAAATTGTTCACTAACATATTTTTTTATAATACAAAGTCAGGTGACTAACTTTGTGAAATATACCCATCACTTCAGAGAAAGACTGTTGGCTCTCCGTCATTTGTATTGTTACCTTACACTAGTCAATAAAACATTCAGTGAAACCTCATCTCCTTGACACTGATTAATCTACTCGTCAACCTTTGAGTGACCAGGTAGTAAAATGTTAGTGTAGAGTGAGTTGTGGAACTGTATCCTTTTTCAGACTTGTTGTCCCACTGACATTTTCAGGAAATATCAGACACAGGGGGTCTGTTTTCACCACTTCAAAATGCCCTGCAACACAGGAGCTCTTTACTATCAAAAACATAACCAGAGTCAGGGTTAAGTCCGTTTCACATTCTCTTTTCCGACAGGCTCTTGAACTGATTGATTGGATTGATACAAAAATTGCACTAAGAAGGAAACAATATGACTGATGTTGCATACAAAAGAGCAGCTGCTTGTACGTTTAGTTCCAGAACCACAACAGCATGTTGTTTCACTCTATTCATTACATCAGAGGGTCATGCAATGCTGATCGCATGGAGAATGGACTCTTGAGCAAATGTCCCAGCTTCGTTTGGGATTATAAATAAAAGCAGGTGGATTTGGGAGTGTATAGGCTACTGTGCTATAAATCTGATGCTGTCTTTCAAAGGTACAGAGCATTCTTTCTGTATTTGACTTAGATTCATATATTAAGCCAGTTATGCAACAATATTTACTGCTCTGTGTGCCCTGGGATGAAAACAAACAAACAAACAAACAAAACAGCATTGGTATACTTGAAGCCCGTTTTTGCCACTGAATAAAAAATAAAAAAGGTAATTACGACTTTATCTCACAATTCTGACTTTTTTTTCCGCAATTGCGATTTTACATCTCGTGATTCTGACTTTTTTCTCAGAATTGTGATATATAAACTTGCAATTGCGAGTAATAAAGTCCAGTTCTGCGGAGAAAAAAAGACTGATATGTTCTCAGAATTGCAAGTTTATAAGTTTATATCTCGCAATTCTGACTTTATAACTCACAATTGCGAGTTTATATCTAACAATTGTGAGAAAAAAGTCAGAATTGTGAGATACAAACTCTCAATTGTGAGAAAAAATTTCAGAATTGCCAGATGTCATTTCCCAATTGGATAGTCAGAATCATGAGATAAAAAGTCACAATTACCTTTTTATTTTTTTTATTCAGTGGTGGAAACGGGCTTCCATACTTTTGACCTTGTTCATAAAATGTGTAAAATTAATATAAATCTTAAATCTTATAAATCCTATGTATTTATTTATTTTTTGCTGATTTTCCCCTGAGCCTGTATGAAATAACAGATACCATTATTTTATTTTGTATTCTTCAGTAACAAATTTTTTTTTGCACAGTCTGTTAGTCTCAGGGAAAGACATACTGTAATGCCTTACTCCAGTTAACACGAAAACCTGCGAAGAGCACTTCTTAGTTCAAAGTGTCATTAGCAATCTGAAGTGTCACATTTCAACAGTTCAGTATATCAAAATGTTCACAAACAAGAAAAATCTGTTATTAATTCAATTAATTCTTAGTTCTACCTATCCAATGCCGGTGCAAGAGTATCTTCTAGTAGTTAGAGAGAGTTTTGGACAAAAGATGGATTGCTTGTGCTCTGACACTAGCGTAGCTTTACCTGAAGGAGATACGACTGGATCTTGTAATGCTAGCCATGAAATTCAACTCTGGAGACCTATCAATTATAAAGTAGACCAACGTCAGGGACCTTTAGTGACACTCTCTCCTGCCTGCTATCTCTCTTGAAAACATTTCGGCACTATTCGGAACAATAGAAGAATAGCTGCAGTTTCATTTTCCGAGTCTCACTGTGGTGTCAGGAAATAGCAGAAATGCACACAGGTTTGTTCATTCTTTCTCTTCGCACCCAGATTTCTACATGCTTTGCATCACTGAACAATATGTACCATCAAAGAATTACTGAACTTTTGCTAGATCATGTAATATTCCAGAAGTAATATCACATTTCATGCATAAGCACACAGTGAAATGACAAGAACCGTCTTTCTCATAAAAGGTCTTCCAGCATTTAATGACATAAGCATCATTCTTTTTATGCTTCTTTGCATTTTCTATTATATTCACTTCATTTACATTTTACATTTTCACACTTCAGGCTTTAATGAGGATCTGGAGATGGTATCAAAATCTGCCATGCATTCTGTTCAACACTGTGTCATTTTAGGCATTGCAGGCTGTCTGAGGTTTATGTGTGATCTGAGTGCCCCTCATTTATTATTTAAGCATCTTTTATTGGGTTGCACATTATTTATAAGCTTTAAAAAGGGAGCTGTGCCCTCTCACTAATCCTTTAGAGATCCTTTCTTGTCATTAGACCAATCCATCATATACCAGAAATAAAACTATACCATTCAGAGTAGGGGCTTTTAACCTTTACAGACCCAGGAAATCTAAGCAAACCAATATCAATAAGCTAGATGTGGTAACACTTCATATATGATGTACTTAAATAGCTCTAATAGTTAGAAATGTCATGAAAAGAAAGAACAACAATAGTCAGCATAGAATAATCTTAAGAAATCTCAGAGAAAGAGTTTTCAGGTGAATTTCGCAAGAAATGTCCAAAAAAAAAAAGGCAAAAACTCTCTTAACATAATGTGAAAAAAAAGTTAATTGTAAAGGACATTTGTAAAACCTATACATTTTTAATGTAATATTGTGAGATTTTGAAAGCCAAGTGTACTTAATTATAATGAAAATCATGTCACAGTGCAAAATAAATAGAATCCTGAAGAAATAACTATCGTGGTTTACACAAAAATATTTAAAAAACAAAAAATGTTTCTTGGCAACCAAATCATTTCTCAAGGATCGTGTGACATTGAAGTAATGGCTGCTGAATATTCAGCCTTGCCGTCACAGGAATTAATTAATATACTGTATTAGTACTGTGAAGTATTAAAATGTTAAAAATGCTTTAAAATATTACTGTTTTTACTGCATTCTCATGAAATAAATGCATTGGTGACCATAAGAGACTCCGAATGTTATTTTATTTTATTTTTTTCATCATTTTTATATTATCTTCCCAGACCCTCATAGAATGTTGAATATAGCTAAACATCTGTGTTTTATAATTGGCTAGAGGTAATATTTTTTTATTTTTTAATTCACTCAACATGCACAATTTTATATATCCAATAACAAAACGTAACCTGAGTCTGCAAGAGCGGTTATACAATATTGTTACATTGGCATCACCTTGTCCAGTCAGTTCAAGCCAGGTCACTAGGTTTGAGATATTGACCTCCTCCACTGTAGCACAGCACTGTGGTGTACCATGTGATCTTTCTCCATCACAGACAGACAAAGTTTTGTGTTTTTCCATTTAGAGCACAGTGTGGTCACTTGAAAACGTCTGCCGGCTACATTAGGTTAGATAACACAATCGAAGCTCTGGAGATCAATACAGCCTTCTCTCTCACTCATTACAAGGCCTGTGATCATGCACCAAAGTCACAGTGACTTTCAGTCAACATCTGAGCTTGAAATGAAACACAAAATTTGAGATCGTTTTTTTTTATGAATCTGTCCTCTATCTAGAAAAAGATGGATAAGATTCAGCATAATTTTGATTCGTTTTTTTATTATAAAAAACAATCATTTTAGTTACTGTAGCCACTAGTAGTCAAGGATGTATGAATATTTAGTACTGTTATTAACTGTGTGGTACCAAAGGTAAAATATAAAAAAAATTGAATGTAAATACTAAATAATGTGAAATTCTTAAGTCTGAATAATCCACATGACTTGAAGTATCATTCAATTTTGTAGTACAAACAATAGAAAAGGTTATGCAATTAGGTTTAATAATTATGGCTAATCTAATAATCATAATGATTCATTATTGGTGCATTACTTTTTTTTCCACACACAGCTCTAAGTATGAGCATCCAGCACTCATTCTAAACTGTAAAGGCCACAGCACTTGTTTTAGTAGTGAAATTGGTAAAGTTAGTGGTCAGTCAGTAGTTAGTGGTCCACTATTGTCGGGTTGTTCTCTAGTAATTACCACAATAAAAGGAATGTAGATTTACAGTCAGGAGCTTTACTTCCTGTTCCATTTGAAAGATGTCTGAGAGGTTGATTAGGTCTTAATGGATAGGATTAAAAGTGCATCAGTATTGATCATAATGCCGGGAAAGAAATAAAAGCCCTGTTACCAAGACACTATAAATGAATATCACTCTTCCACAGTAACGATAGTCAGCATACAGTAAGCTCTGAAAGAAAATACTTTTTTTCCCAGATGGCTCATAAAAATGCAATAAAATGCAAAGTCCATATAATAATAAATTATTAATACAAAATTATTAATAATAAATTATTTAAATTGTGAAAGACATTTGTATAACTGTAAATATATGCCATAATAGTAATTACCTCACAACTGTTCAATTCAATATATCACAATATAGTTATTTTTGCTTTTAAAAAGTTCTTTATGATGTTTAATTGATATTGAATGGTATCATGAATTTTTGATCAATTTCATAATTCTTGTCACCAGTGTTAGTATCACAAAAAACCCAAACTCACTGAAGACAAGTAAACAGCCAGAGATTAAATAAGAATAAGAAACTAATTACAAGCAACAGGACAAAAATCTACAATAGAACGTATAAATAAGAAATGCTACCTACGTTGTATATAGCAATCAAATGTAAAATACTGCATATTCTTCACTGCAAATTAAATACATGTTTATTCTTATTAAAGATACAAAAGTGATTTAGACAAGAGCAGTGAGAGATTTTCTCTCTTTTGTTGTTTGATTAACATGAATGACAGACAGCAGGAATATTAGACTGCTGTCACTTTAAGAGCTGCCCAGTTTTCTTTCTAAGCTGTTTGCTTTCACTTAAGAACTAAATTACTGTGTTTATCAGGACACTTGCAAAGACAGGGATTTTGAGTGTGTATTTAACCACTCAAGGCTAATAAAGTGGCAAAATAACAAAAAATATTCCCAAACTCTTTGCGCATAAAGTGAAATGAATCCCCTTTCACTGCTGATTGCGTTTTAATGGCTTAAAATTACTTGTTTTTAAACCTCAATGCTTAAATATGCAAAGTGCAAATGGTATGTTTTCGTGACCACGTAGCACAGCAAAGTCACATGATCAATAGAGATCGTAGTTCAAAATCTCTACTAACTGACAAATTTCTACCGGTATATCACCCACCACTGCTTGACACATGCCATGTGTCTGATGCTAGACAGCTACCGGAACATCAGAAAGTTTTATTAAGAAAGGTCTCAAAGTTCAAAAGCACAACACTCACTAGTGGATCCTTGTGTGTACAGTATTTGTCTGACCTGCATTTGTAAAAGCATTCAGCCAGCTGTTTCTATAGCACTCATACTGTATTTGTGAGCATGCCCACATGTGTCTGTATAGCACAAAGCAGTCTGCAGTGATTACTGTACCCAAGCAGCTGCAAGCTGCCATTAGAGATCAGCGTTAATTACACAGCAGCCCTGATCTGCCGCCTTCCTCTAAAGAGGCAGGCTTAAATTCCCATCAGACCACCGCAGATTCAGGGCATGTGAGAAGCTGCTGGGTATGATTATGCTCTTGTTCTGTGTAACCTATCCTTTACAAAGAACAGCAAGGAAGAAGGATGTTTGAGGTAGATAACTCTCAGCTGGATTTTATTAAATTTTATCTTATGAACTTATATCAATCTATATCATATCAATATACTAATATATTTTTAAGTAATATCTTGAATTAGTTTTTATATTTTCCATTTTTATTTTAATTTGACTAATATTTGGTTTTTAAAAAATGTCTACAGGTTTTTTCACTTTTAGTTTATTTATTTTATTACTTCAAGTTAAACTAAAAGAAAATGATAAATGATGGCTTGGAAACTATAGCTGAAAAAAAATTATATTTTTATACATATATATATTTATTTTATTTCAGTTAATGTTGTTTTTTTATGGCTTTAATTTTAGTTTTAGTTAATGATAATAACCCTGATCAGCATAACATAATATAGTTCTGCAAATATTTTATCATAGTGTGTGACATTTCAATTGGTAATACATGCAAACACAAAGCCAAGCTTGTTGGTGTATTGTATGTAAGAACTTTTTACTTTTAATTTTTTTTTTTTTCCATTCTTACTTACAGTTGCTCATATTTTATTTTGTAATGTAATTATTTTATTTGTATTTAAATGTATTTTGTATAATTGATCAAATATTAATTATTTTATTTTGGATTATTTACTTTATTATTTTTGTAGTTTTTTTTAGGATTAAAAATGCATCAGTATTGATCATAATGCTGAAGAAAATATAGAGCTATTGCTTTTCACCAATGCACTACAAATTTTAGTTTTATTTTAGTTTAGATACATAGCATTCATTTTAGAAGTTAATGAAATGAGACATATTACCTCAAATTTTGGGGTCTTGTTGGAGAATCAAAGGACATTTTCTGAGGTCATTTTGGCCCTGACGGCTATAGCGAAACAGGTACAAACACGCACATTTGTATCTTTACAGATCTTAAAATCCCAAAGCAGGTGTATTTGCAGGGGGTCTCATGCTGAGTAAGCAGCCAGTGGATGAATGTGCTATCCCATCAGCTGTTGGTGATAACTGTCGGTTATCCTTCTCAGATTTCACTCTCCCTCACCTGTTCTCACCCCTGGCCCACCGCCCCGACATGCCCTCCACCTTCCCTCATGGTCACAGCATGTTTACTGTAGATCAGGAAGATGAGTTCTCAGGTTTCTATGGACTGTTATGCATGGCGGTTCTCACCAAACTGATTATCTCCCGAGATAAAAACAGTTCCTTTGTGAGCAATAGAGTGAGATATTCCTCATGTTATACCTCCCTCTCTGTGTCCCTAGGCTATTTTTATTAGTAGTTCCCTTTGTGCCAGCACTCCATGGTTCAGATAGCTTTAGAGGTAGTGTGTGTACAGGGAAACTCATAAATAACAGAGAGACTGACGATGACCCCGAAGGCAGTGCAAATCAGACCGGCTTTCTCGGAATGGAGTCCTGTACACTAGTCCATTCTTTCGAATGAAAGACCTCTCCGTGTACAATTATTATCGGATCTGCTGCATTCCAGCACTAAGTTGGCCAGAAAAACACAGCAGTTAAGCTGAATCAAATTCCCTCAGAGCTAGTGAAGGGCTGACCTTAATGGGGCCCCTAACAGTCGAGTCCACAGAACGGGTCAGCAGTTGTCGTGACCTCTTGGCTCTTGGAGCTAACCACACTGGGACTCAGGAACATGAAGCTTTTAAGATCCTTTCAGAGCTCAACTGGTCTCCATTGAGGTTTTACTACAGCCCTCCTGTTTCCCACAAACCCTCCCAAAAGCCTTATCAAGGCATAATGGATAGGGGGTATGCACAACATTAACCCCTGGGGCAAAACAAACAGAGATGGCCACGATGACGTCGTTTTATAAGAACACAACGATTCAGAATTGTAGACTTGCTCATGTCTGTATTGTTAATGAAGTGCATCATAGTTCTGACTCACTTTTAAAAGGGAGGGAGAACTATACCCAGTGTAAGTTTGTATTTATGTTTCGCTGACCAGTATTATGGAAGCTTATTTCCATTACGGAATAAAAACTAAAAAAAGGTAATTGCAACTTTATTCTTGCGATTTCAAGTTTATACAATTATCTCATAATTCTCACTTTTTTTCTTAATTCTGAGTTTAAAATCATGATTCTGACGTTTTTCTTAGAATTGTGAGTTTACATTTCATGTTCTCTTATTTCTCAGAACTTAGTTTATATCTCGCAATTCTGACCTTTTCTTGGAATTCTAGGTTTACATTCTGTGATTGTGACTTTTTTTTTCAGAATTTTGAGTTTACATTTCACGATTCAGACTTTTTCTCAGAATTCTGAGTTTATATCTCATGATTCTGATTTTTTTCCCCCCTGAATGCTAGGTTTGCATTCTGTGATTGTGATTTTTTTTCTTTCAAAATTCTAAGTTTACATCTTGCGATTCTGATTTCTTACCAGAATTCTGAGTTTGCATCTCGTGATTCTGACATTTTTCGACCAGAATTCTGAGTTTACATCTCACAATTCTGTTTTATCATTTCTCTGAATTCTGCATATGCATGTAGTCAGGTCAGGTGTACAAAAAAATAAAAATAAATAAATAAATAAAAAACAGAACTGTGAGCTGTAAACTCAGAATCCAGAGAGAGAAAAGTTAGAATTGCAGGATGTTAACTCAGAATTCTGAGAAAAGAAGAATTCTAATAAAAGTCTGAATTGTGAGGCAATAACATTTGTTTTTTTTTTTTGTTTTTTTGCCATGGTGAAAATAAGCTTCCTGAAAACATGACTTCAGATGCGAGGGCCGTTTCTAAAATTCCCCTAAAAAATAAGGTCATCAGACCACACATTTGAATGCAAAATTCATATTGGTTACAATGTTAATTATACTCAGAGCAAACTGCACAAATGTCACATTGTACTACATCCACAGATCATATCAGCACACTATGGATATTCAAGAAAATGCTAATCTGTTCGATTTGTGAAACAAAGTTATTTTGTTTATATGAACAGTAAATTTTAGTTTAACTTTTTAGTTTAGCTTTATCTTATAATAATTTACAAGGCACATCTCCATTTAATGCTCTTCCTGTTGTGTGAGGCCAGCGGAGACAGGCAGGCGCTGGGCATTGCCCACAGGGGCCACACATGCAGAGCGCTCATCGATTGGGTTCAGCTCTTGACAAGCATTACGGAGCTATATGATGGAATGAGTTTAGTGAATTATGCTCTTTGTTGACCATAGATGATGTACTAATGCTACAAGCTAAATTACGTTGATTTTCCCAGCAATGGTTTTCTAATTGGATTTCCTCTTTATTCTCTGTTGCAAATCACTCTGACTGAGGGTGTTGTGCATTGTCATGCCTTGAAGTCTCTGATTAATCACTTTTTTGACTAATCATGTTTACGTGAAATCTTTGTGCGACACTATACACATCATTACCAGTCACTTATTATCAGTATTGGGCATACAAAGAAATGATTACAAGAAAATGACTCAAATTTGGAAGCCAATTTCACACACAAATGATTCCCTGGAGGAAACTCTTAGGGACAGACTTGTCGTTTGCTAGCAGGGAACTCATCAGCATCAGTCTTAATCTGACAATTATTTACAAATCTGGTAGCTAACATTGTGCAGCACTAAAATACAGGGTTGGTAATATTTTTTAATGTTTCTGTAAGAAGTCTCTTATGCTCACAAAGGCTGCGTTTAATTGATCAAAAATACAGTAAAAACAGAAATATTGTGAAATATTATTACAAATTAAAATAACTTAACATATTAAAAAATAAATGTATTTCTGTGATGGCAAAGTTGAATTTTCAGCAGCCATTTCTCCAGTTTTCAGTGTCACATGATCCTCCAGAAATCGTTCTAATACACTGATTAGGTGCTTCTTATTATTATCAATGTTGAAAACCTTCTTCTTTAGGATTCTATGATAAATAGTAAAATACTGTCACTTTAGATTTAAATTCCATCCTTTCTAAATAAAGGTTTTAATTTTACTTTATTTCTTTTAATAAAAAATATATATATTGAACAGTATTGAATGGTAGTGTATAATGATTTTTAACACATTTACAAATAATTAAATCATAGCAATAAAAGAATATAAATAAAAATGAATAACTATGAAATTGCTACAAATGTTGTTGTTGTTTTTTAAATAGAAAGCAAAATAATCAGACAACTTTTAAATAGAATTTATGGAATTTAGTGACATTGCTAATGTCAATAAAAATTAAAAAAGAAAAATTCAATAAAGAAAAATAGGAGCTGGACTGTTTTATATTGATTATAGAGTCATTGTTACATAACTGCAAATGCACAACCACATCACAAGGCGATCATGTGATTCAGTCTCTGCTTCTTTCCATCACATCATATATGTGACCCTGGACCACAAAACCAGTCTTAAGTCACTGGGGTATATTTTTAGCAATAGCCAAAAAAACACTGTATGGGTCAAAATTATTGATTTTTATTTTATGCCAAAAATCATTAGGATATTACATAAAGATCATGTTCCATGAAGACATTGTGTAAATTTACTACTGTAAATAAATCAAAACTTAATTTTTGATTAGTAATATGCATTGCTAAGAATTCATTTGGACAACTTCAAAGGCGATTTTATTGGTATTTTGATTTTTTTTGCACCCTCAGATTCCAGATTTTCAAATAGTTGTATCTCGGTCAAATATTGTCTGATCCTAATAAACCATACATCAATGGAAAGCTTATTTATTCAGCGGTCAGATATTGTATAAATCTCAATTTTGAAAAATTGACACTAAAGACTTTGGTTTTGTGGTCCAGGGTCACATATTTCCTTTCAATAGACCTGCAGTGCTCCATTGTGAAGGGATACAGTTTCATAATTTAGGTAGGGGGAATGCATAGCATGGCAAGTGCTTCCAAAAGGCACATCTACATCGCCATCTAGTGGTTAAATTATATATAAATGATAATAAATACAATCTATATAAATAGGTACACACATACTGGACACAGTACAGCTGTAGTTTCTTTTTAAAGATTCTTTGTTCTAATAAGATATAGACACAATGTCAAATGTGCTAGAATCAGCACTATCACATCATCAAGAATTAATCCTGAGAGCAAAGCTTCTGAAAAACCTAATTCATTGCTGGATGGTTAACAAACAAACCACTTTTTGCTCTTTCACTAAATCAAAGTTTATTATATTTGACATATGTACAGATGATAAGAATGTGATTTTTTTTTTTTTTTTTTTTTTTTTTTTTTTTTTTAGAAAACAGCAAGGCAGCTATATTCTCTGAGACTTTTTCTTAATTATCCTTTTCCAAAAATACAAACAAAAAAAACTAAACAAAAAAAAAAGGCTGATAAATAAATGCATCTTCTGATGCAAATCATGTAATTTGCCTTGAAACTATTTCTTTCATGACCACCTCGCTGGTCAGAGTTTAGGGTGACAGTCAGGAAGAGTGTAGTAGTATGACGTATCAGTGGCAGATGTTTAGTCCAACCAGCCGAGCACTTTCCTCCCACAGCCTTCTTGCCACTTCATCATCTTTTCCTTCTGGTGCAGGGTCTTTTTCAGCACAATCACTGCACAAACACAAATGCACAAGACATTCTGAGTTTACAAATGACTGACAAAGTGGCAAATTATTGCATTTACCTGAAGTAGCAGCCAGACTTGCTCTCTAAGCCCTCTGTGACAGCGCAGTAGATAGAGGTCTGTGCACCCTGCCAGGGAGTTTTCATCAGCAGTATACAGGGCAAAGACAGTATAATCTTCAGCACTGGGTACCGTACCAGAATATGCCTAATCAGCTCTGTTCGAATCACTCCTGGATGCAGGCAGTACGAGGAGACTCCTGTACCTGTGAGTATTCATGTAATTGCTTCAT
This sequence comes from Cyprinus carpio, assembly GCF_018340385.1. Lineage (NCBI taxonomy): Eukaryota > Metazoa > Chordata > Actinopteri > Cypriniformes > Cyprinidae > Cyprinus > Cyprinus carpio. The sequence goes on along the minus strand of NC_056612.1, from coordinate 20,745,031 downwards.
TCAAATATATGAACTTGTCACAAACTAGATTACACATGGCCATTGACACATTATGTGACAAAACCAACCAAGTCGGTACATTAAAACATAGAATACTATTTACTTTTTGCTCAAAATAAACAAACAACTTTGTTAGTTTATGAATTAGCTTGCAAATTGTTTGCTGTACCAAAAAACTGCAGTATATCTTACCTTTCATTCTTCGTGCAAGCTCTCTAGAGAAAAGCACACTGGCCAGCTTACTCTGTTTGTAGCTGAGCAAAGGACTGTAAGGCCTTTTGTCAAAGAACAGGTCATCAAATTCAATCTTTCCTGTTGGAAAACAGTGACAAATATAGATATATATTTCCATCTTTGTGGCGTATTTACTTTAACATCTAAACTACTCTTCAAAAGTTTAGGATCAGTAAGATTTTATTTTGTAAAGGAATAAATACTTTTATTTATTATGTATATTTATATTTATTTATTATATATATATATATATATATATATATATTCACAATATTAATGTTTTTACTGTATTTTTAATCAAATAAATGCATTTAAAGGCAAAAAAAATTACAGACCCCAAAATTTTGAATAATAAATATAAGCAAAGAAATAATATAGTCTGGTCTAAAAAAGTCTTAATTTCTTATCTTAACATTCTTATATCTTAAAATCTTAACATTCTGAGTATTTCTGATTTTTAATCAAAATAAATTACCACCAACATGTGCAATACTGGACAAATTAACTACACGGCTGGGGGAGGATCTCTTTAGCATTCCTAACAGTAGATTAGTCAGAAGAAAGTGTCCCAAGTGATTGACAGCCAACTGTGTCTCAAAGCCATCCTCTGTGATCAACTTTGGACACATCATAACACCTGTCAGAAAAAAAGGGACTTTAAGATCTGTCTCTTTACCCCTTGCTTTTAAGAATGAAATCACACTATGATGACAGTCTGACTCACCTGCATTGTTTATAAGTATATCCAGTCGTTCTTCTGTTGCTATGAACTCTTTGGCAAATTCTCGGACAGAATATAGAGAGGCCAGATTTAAGTGTCTGATGACTACATTGCCATTTCCTGTGGAGCGTCGAATATACTCCGCAGCATTCTCAGCACGAGTCAGGTCCCGGCAAGCCATCACTACCCGAGCCCCTAAATGCACACATATTCACATTTCCAAGTTAAAAGTAAGGGAATTTATAGATGAGGTCCTAAATAATATGCTGTACCTCTACGAGCCATATCTTTTGCAGTTTCCATGCCAATCCCAGTGTTAGCACCGGTAATCACAACTGTCTTTCCATCTAGAGAAGCACGGCTTTTACAGACACCACCAGCTATCCATTTCCGCAGCAGCATGAAGCCTGTAAGGGAGATTGAATCCTTAAAACAATGCTTAAAAGTATTTAAAATACATACTCGGCTGTAGAATCTTGAAAATCTGTAGCATTTTTTATTATTATTTAGCTGGTAATATTGTTATATAAGCATATGTGTAGCCTATATTATAAACACACTACTGTTCCAAAGTTTGGGCTCACCAAGGTTGGATAATAATACTAAATATAAGTTAAAATTGTTAAGTATTATTACATTTTAAATAACTGTTATATATATATATATATATATATATATATATATATATATATATATATATATATATATATTTTTTTTTTTTTTTTTTTTTTTTTTAATGAAATGTATTGTGTGATGTCAACGATAAATTTTCAGCATCATTATGCCAGTCTTCAACGTCACGTGATCCTTCAGAAATCATTCTAATGTTGATTTGGTGCTACATTTTTAGAACGGTGATACATTTCAGGATTCTTTGATTAATAGAATGTTAGAAAGAATAGCATTTAACGCTATTTTAAATGGAAATCTTTTTTAATGCTTCATTGCTAAATTCTAGTATTTATTTCTTTCATAAATCATTGCTTTAAACAACTTAAGAGCCTTTAATATTTATTTTAAATAAAAATTCTAATAAAGGTTCTAAAGATGTCGTAAACTTACTGATTGCGGCCAGCGCGAAGACAGCGCCATAATTCACTCGATCAGATGTGACTTGATCCCTCATCTCTCGACTACAAAATCAAGAATGTCACATTGTGTCCTCTCTTTGCAGAATGCTATATATAGGGCTTAAGCAACTTAAACAACAGCTTAGTACCTGCTGTACCCTTCGCCAAATGGCTGATTACGCGCGCCTCGTAAACATTTAGAACAGCAGATTTCTCCATGTTTTGAACAAGACGTTTCTCGCATGACTATTAGTGGTCAGATGGTAGATTTATTAATATCCAGAGTAAAAAATACAATAGGCCTTGTAATGAAAATGGGAATAATACACTTTTTTGCCGTGGCGCGCAAGTACGTTACGCACGAACGCACACGCCTTCACGAATGTGAAATTATATTTTATTTTAACCGCAAGTTATCGTTACGACTTCGATTCCTATTCGCTACTGTAATCAGCAGTGATCTGTGATTTTTATTTTTCACCAGAACAGATATTACAGATCAGAAATAAATTTAATATTAATAATAATAACAATAATAACGTTTTTGCAAAAATGGTGTTATTTGTAAAGGGGTTTCACAGTTTTTAGAGGCGACAAAAGTGCACAATAAATATTTCTATTTAACTATTAAGTTAAAATTTAAAACAATCAAAAATGTAATTGATTACAACAAAACTCGAATAGTTTATTTTAAATGACACCACATGCAGAACCATTCATTAAGTCCCACACAAGCCTTTACAACATTGTACAGGTTGGTGAAATCGATAACCGGACCTTCTGGCTCCTTCTAATGATTCTGAGTCACTAAAAAGAATCGGATCAGAAGAGTCATTTGTTCGGTACTCGCAGTACACTGGTTGAGCGGTATGTTTTCGATTCAGTTAAAAGAACCTATTCATTAGAGTAGTTTGTTTAGGATTCGGACCTTACTGCTCGTGTCGAATTTTTTTATTTATTTATTTATTTATTTATTTTTTTTGCTGTATATTTAGTAACGGCGTTGCGGTAGACAGTAACAGTAGTGCAGTAAACACAAATGTGATGTTCCGCCCACATTGGGAAGACTGCACATTCAAGAACCGTTTTAAAAATCATTCTGTTCCAGTATGCCTTAAAAAAAATAGAACCTGTTCTGGAAAAGGTTTTTGTTTCCTATCTTACTTATCAGTGCTTTGTGCATGTGCCAGCTTATATATGATCATTCTGGCCAATATTTTCACATAGGAGATATTTTCAGTGTTCAATAATTGAACATCAAGAATTCTGTTCAAAAAAGACCAATCTATGATGGCTTTGACAGATTATCTGCAAAACACCAGCAAAGTGTTGAATAAAATAACAACATTATCTGCTTTCCACTATTAAACCAGCAGTTGGTTAAACAGTGCAAAATGTTGTCGTTTCAAGGAAGGAAGCCATTTTCTTGTTCCAGTAACCACTCCTCCTTATTTCAGAGATTACAGCCAATCAGAGCGCAGAATCCAAAACAGGAAGTGGCGTTTTGCGTGCATCAACCAATCGCTGACGCGGAAAGAGAAGAACCTCTGCCCATTTAGCGCACTTATTTGTCTCGTCTGTGACGTACCAGCAGGCTTTGTGTTCTTTCAATATATCACATTGAGTATATTTCCTTATAGACTATAATCCGGTGAGTATTATTTATAAATTCGATCATTTTTGATGTATTCGCGTTTTAATTCACGTATCAGATGATCGTCGTTTATTATGTGCGCAGAGGACTGTATGCGGAGTGCGCACTCGGTTGGCGCTGCGCGAGGGGGGTTGCTGCAGAATTTGTGACCGAGTATTTGTAATAAACGTTGAGCTGGCTCTCGCTCCGACCCACTTTGGATTTTCAACCCCATTTATTGTTATTGTACACAAACCTAAGTCCTTATGCTTTCGTTTAGGTCTTTCAAATCACCCAGTCTCACGCACTGGATGTAATGGTACAGGAACTACTTTTCTCTTAGCTCCTTTCAGTTGGATGAAACCACATTGCGCGTACTTATACAACTGAGGGCTTTTCTGAAGTGATACGGTGGCGCGCTGGATATCAAACCCATTTTAATCCAGCATATATTTCAAATTTTTCTACAAATGTATGTAAAAACAAAATGTGGTTTACGGACTCGTTTTTCATTTATGTAATTTGCAGGATGAGGTGGTTGTATAAACGCCAGTCTTGACGTTGGAGCTGAATGCTGTCAGAGCCCGGTGAATATTGTTGAGGGTCTTCTTTTCAAACATGTCACTCACCTGTCCAAAATAAAACTAAACCCTAAAATTTCCAGACTTATCCCATTGGCAGTAATAGCATTATAATATTTTTTTCATCTTAGCCTAAATGTAAAGGCACGTTTACCGTTTCACATGTTCACTGTTTAAATGTTTAGCTCAACAAACGTTTTATATTTCAGAAACATGGATGCGGATTTGTTTATGGAGTGCGAGGAGGAGGAGCTGGAACCATGGCAACAGCAAAATTCAATGGATGATTCAGGGGGAAATGCAGAAAGCAGTACTCCCACTGGTGTGTAATTCTAAAGGTTTTATCTGTAACATAGTTAAATGTGTGTTTATTTACACATGTAAACACTTAAAGTAACTAAGAAATATTTTAATAATTATTTTTTAAAAATATCATTATGCTAAATAAAACCTGTCCTCCTTCGCTGTTTAGTGTCTTCAACTCCCGCCGCGAAGGTTGATATTCCAGCTGAGCCTAAAACCGTGGTGATCCCAAACCTACCAACTGTAGTAAATACAGCAAACACAGTTCCGCTGATCACAAATACATGTGAGCATTTGCTTCTTATAGCATTGTTGAGTGATTATCTGTTATTTTACCTATTTAAGGAATGTTCTGATGTTATACAATCATTCTCATGTTGTTCCAAACCCGTATAACATTCTTTATTTAAATTATGAATAATATCTTGGCTGCTGTCTTTCAGTTCATGAAAGGGAACTAGGACTTGGGCTGTCCAACTTTAAAATGACAAATACATAATAAAAATGTATTTGTGTTCTAAATATTTTCAGTGTATGCTTAATACGCTTTGTATAAGGTAGAGACTGAAATTCTCACTATTTACACATAATCCATGTCATATACTGGAAGCACAAAGTCATATAAACTTCAAAAATGGTACATCAGTGCCAACGGCACCATCTTGATGACAGTGTTTTACTTTTATTTTTTTGCACTTCTCCTGTAATCAGTCAGTTATTTTTTTTAGTGACTCAACGTGTAGTTCCTGCCGCTGTCCCGGCGGATATTCCTAAAGCAGTGCAAGGGCAGCAGGTCATCTTGGCGCCGGGAGGAGGAGGGCTTGGCACTGTGGCTCTGTCACAGATTCTTTTGCCTGGCACAACTCAGATGGCCAATGCTGCCAACAGTCAGCCGATTTACTTTACCACACAGGTGCTGCCATCCCACCTCATAGAACCCAGTTTATTTCTGATTATTTCAACTTTTCTTTTATTAACTTAACTTTTATAATTCTTTATTATTAACGTGTTTCCTATTGTGCATGATTCAGGGTCTTCCTGTCCAGAATATCCATCCTGTGCAGCCTGGCCAGAGCCCAATGAGTTTGGTACTGAATGTCCAACAGGGCCAGACTGTTCGTCCCATTACATTAGTCCAAGGTATGGTAGTGTGCTCCTAAAACTTTTTTTTTTTTTTTTTTGCTTATTGATTAACAATAAATTTTTTCCATGTATTCTCAGCACCTGGCACACAAATTTTCAAACCAGCTGTTGGAGCAACCCAAATAATTACCCAGCCAGCTCAGATAAGGACTGGAGCTCCCGTTGCAAACAGAGTACAAACGCCCAGCACTTTTAGCACCATGCAGATACCTGCTACTCTCACCATTCGTACCACAACAGCAGTCGCCCCTCCTGCAGCCAGTTCTCTGCCCACCATGTCGTCTACAACAATTACCCAGCCCTCCGCAGCACGAACCACGACTAAAATCTGTAAGATGCTCCTGTTGAGTACAGTTTCCTGTTATAACTGTTACTATATCATGTATTTATCACAGCTTAATCACTATTGACCAATCAGCATCAAGAACTGCAATTATCAGTGATAAAATTTTATTTATTTCTCTTTACAGTGACAATAAAGCCAGGAAATGGACCCTTGGACATGCAAAATATAATGAGCCTTGTGAAATCAGTGAATCTTCCTGGTGGGGCTCAAGCGCAGACATTTGTTGTCATGAGCAATCAAAAGACCAACAATGGCCCTATAGTTTCCTCTGCTGTACCTGTCATGACACAAAATGTTGTCCAAAGTAAGTTTGTTGTTCTGCATCTGTGATAGCTGCTATGATAGTTCCATATTAGAGTAGAGCCATGCTGATGAATTCAAAATTCTTTTTTTTTTTTTCTCTCTCTTTTCTTTGTAGCAATCCCTATTACACATACAACAGCATCAACAACTACTCATTTGTGTCCTCGTTGTGGAGCTCAGTTTAAAATGATTGAGGCTCTACGGAGTCATATGTGTGTAAGTATACACTTTCTGAAGATATTAAATATATATACAGTAGACAACATTTGAAGTGGATCAAAACCTTTCATCAAAGTTGTCCTAAAAACAAAACAATACTCACGCTCGTCTTATGGCAATTTTGATTAACATTTTTGATCAACTTTAAATGTTGACTACTGTATATATAAGTGTGTTTGGTATTTTAAAAGTTGTAAACTAATCTTATTCCCCCCTTTAGTTCTGCTGCCCAGATCTGGCCCAGACTGACACGAACAGTACTGCAACTGCTGTGAGCACTCCAGCCACACCGCCTAAAAGCCTCTCTGTTGTGCCCAGTATCAAGCAGGATAGCCCACCTACAAAGGCCGGAGATACCCAGAACAGACTTGTCATGCTGGTGGATGATTTCTACTATGGCACATTTGAAGGGAATCGAGTCTATGTACCAATGGACAACTCAAAAGAACCATTGTCATTCAAATGCCTCACCTGTAATAAGAGACTGAAGAATAATATTAGGTATGTTAATAGGACAGTCAAGTTAGATGGGAATTATGGGTATATATGTCTAATTGCAGTAGATGTGATTCATTCTGGAATGCTGCAATTATTAAGTGTTTGTGCTCCTTGCAGACTAATGAATCATATGAAGTACCATGTTGAGCTGGAGCAGCAAAATGGGGAGATGGACACACACACATCCTGCCAGCACTGTTTCCGACGCTTTCCCACACCATTTCGTCTTCAGTGTCACCTGGAGAGTGTCCACACTGCTATTGAGTCATCTAGTAAGAACTATTTCCAGTTGATTCTTTCATCTTAGGGGTCTGTAAGGGTTTTTATGTATGTTTTTTGAAAGAAACATGTTATGCTTACCAAAGCTGCATTTAAAAACAGAAATATTGTGAAATATCATTACAATGTAAAAGTGCTGACTGTCAGCTTTGATCAATTTAATGCATCCTTGCTGAATAAAATTATTAATTTCTTAAAGAAAATCCTTACTGACCCCACACGCATTGTAGTGTACAGATGTTCAGATACAACTGTATTAGTTTGTTACCCAGAATTATACAAAGATGTTTACTATATATTATGTTTGATCCGTATATTATTCCAGTTAAACACATAAATGGGCAGTGACACATTTTAATCAAGGCTGTCCCTATTTAATCAAAATGTATCTTTATGCAACTGTTCTCAAATCATTGGATTTCAGATTAGTATTTTCTACAGCACAGCTGCCAACCAGTATTTCTGTGAAGCAGGTTTCTGTTGTTGTTGTTTAATTTTTCTCACTTTTTTGTATTCTTATGCACAAGCAACGTTAGCAGCTTTCCTCACAGAGAATCAGGTCATACAGGCACAGATAAAGTTAAACATTTAGTTTCTAGAGGTTGTTCATCAATCCACTCTTTGTTCCAAAATGTAAATTGTGCAGTATTTTGTTAGCAACCAGGTGGAGTCAGATTAAAAAAAAAAACTTGCAGGACTGGTTATGCTGGTACGAGCATATGCAGATAGCTTCTTCAACCCACACACACTCTTGCTATGTGCATTAGTTTATTTGACTAAATTCAAACATGAAGGGGTCACTGGGGCAATGTCCAAACACAAAAATAGTTTTGTAACCGCCAACTTTCTTATCCTTTCTTCATAAGGCTTTCAGTGCCACATGTCTCTTTAACACATATTGTATTCGGATGTTGCATGTTGTCATGACCAATTCCTGGTTTACTATGGTGACATAGACTATACGATAGACTGTAGGTTACTATAGTGATAAAGGTTTCATTTCTGTTGACTGACAGATGTTTCATGTTTGCTTTGACCTGGTTTGCTACAGTGTCCGTAAACTGCAGTAAGTTCAATTTGATTTAGTGGTTGTTATGCTTTTCTATTCAGCCAAGTGTAAAATATGTGAGTGGTCCTTTGAGAGTGAGCCAGTGTTCCTGCAGCACATGAAGAACACCCACAAACCTGGAGAGATGCCTTATGTGTGCCAGGTAAATTGAGAAAAAATAATCTGGATGAACTGTATTACCAGTCTCCATTTATAGCTGCTTTTCCACCATCTTGCCAAACTATTCTCATTCCATGCCGATCCAGCTCAGCCAGTACAGATATGGTATCATTATTAACTGTGGTGCTCGTAATACAGATGTGCCAGTTGATGCCTTGGTATCACTAGTGTTTCCATACAGTATGAAATGTAAATAATGACCGTGTTATGGAGAACGCTCGGATATTTTTGTTTATCTTACTCAAATAGTCAAACAAGTAAAAAAAAAAAAATCCTGCATGGTGACGTCACTACACGCATTCCTCCAACACAGAATTCCAAGTCGAGAATGGTTTTACTGTGCCGAAATAAGCTTGAGTGAAAATATAACTGATACTGTTCCTTACCGCTCGGCCAGATGGTGGAAATGCGGCTTATAATACTAGGAGAGTATGTAATGTCTTGACACTTTCAGGTGTGTGAATACCGCTCCTCCTTCTACTCGGATGTGTTTAACCACTTTCGTACTTGGCATGAGGATACCCGCCACCTCCTGTGCCAGTACTGCCTTAAGGTTTTCAAGCATTCCACCAGTTACCAGCAGCACTATAATCGTCACCAGGTGAGCATAAATTATACTTTAAGATCATAAAAGATAAATAAAAATGGCACACAAACAAATATTCAACACATTCTCTTTCGTATTCCTGGCAATGATATGGTCTTTTGAGGAGGTCCAAATGGATGCATTGCTTTAATATCTCAAAAAAAAAAGATCCTATGATGTTAACGATTGATACATTAACAGATATTTTGAGCCATTAAATGACTCTTTTGTTTTCTACAGAAGTCAACAGTTTACCACTGTAACAAATGCCGTCTTCAGTTCCTGTTCACAAAAGACAAAGTTGAGCACAAAATCAATCACCACAGGACTTTCCGAAAGCCTTGTGAATTGGAGGGACTCCAGCCTGGGACAAAAGTAAAATATTTGTCTGTTTGTTTGTTTGAAAACAAGTTTAATGGGTGCAAAAATGTATTTTAAGAATGTTTTATGTCATCTCCTTATTTCCAGGTAACCATTAGGGCATATGTTGGGCTTAAGAAGTCGCCAGGTCAGGCATCTTCAAAATCATCTACTAACATTCAGAAAAATAGTAATAGCAGTACACAAACTTGTAGTGGTGACCAGCAATCACAAAGACATGGACCTGGAAAGAAACAGGTCAGCAAGATGTTTGACTTCTTGTCCAGGTTCCAAGAGCAGAGGTAAGCTCACGCTGTGTTTTAACAGATATGTTGATTGATTTCAACTGGAAATTAGAAATTTGAAGGATGTACTTTTGGTCTTCCTCTCTCCAGGGCACTGATGGGCAGACATAAGTGTGTGGAGTGCACTTTTGACATCCCAGACTTTGCAAATCACTACCCTACTTATGTTCACTGCTCACTCTGCTTCTATAGCACTTGCTGTTCTCGTGCTTATGCAAACCACATGATCAAGTAAGTGAAACTGGAAGTTAAAGTTTAGTTTAGAAAGTTTTTTTTTTTTTTTTTTATGGCAGATAATCAATGTGATAATATACTGATTGCAGTTCATTTATTAATTTCAGCAATCATGTTCCTGGAAGAGTCCCAAAAACTTCTAAAAAGGGGCCACCAAGGTAATATATTATTAACAGTTTTGAGTTCTGTTTTGTATACCGTCTGAAACTGTTACTTATGGCTGTTTTCTTTTGTAGTGGTGTGAAGCTGAGCTGTGCAGGTTGTGAATACTCCACTGCTCTAGGGAACTTGATGGCCAAACATCTCATTAAGTTCCCTTCTCACTCCTACTGTATCTTCACTCGTAAAGGTGGGTGTTCTTCGACTTAGTAGAACAATAAAACCTCTTTGTACTTTACTGAGTCTTTAAAAACTTACTGCATGGTCCCCTACCCGCATGCTTGATTTTCTCTCTCTGCTTTCTTACTTCTGTAGTTAAAGGGCATCCAACTCTATTGTAGGTGTCATTAATTGCATGATTATAGACACTGTAGACACATTAATTAACAGTATCATGAAATACACTGCTACTATGACCTTATCAATTCAGATCTTAATAGGATCGAACTCTTTGCCAGTAGATTTCTAACATGCGAGCATCTTAACATCGTGTGCAAACTGTTAATCTTAAGGCTTGTTTCACACACTGTATTTTCACAGCTTAAATGTTATTTATTGTGTAGATTGACAACTACAATAAAGAGGGATCGTTTTAATAAACTTTTTTCCATGCATTCTTAGCTACACTCAAACATTACAGATATGCCTACAACATTTGCAAAGTGGCCAGTCTTGAGTAATAGCCCACAGAATGTGATAAACAACAATCACAGGTGTGGGGTATGAGCTCAAGCTGTCCATTGTCAAAATGGACAAAGTGGGCCTTTTGAACTTGGTGTGACTCTACAGGATTTACAGGCAAGCCTTTGCGAGAGCACTTTGGATGAGTAAATGAGTATTTACACAAAACCTACTGCACACCACCTGAACTGGAGAATATCAGAAGGAATACAAAAAAACCCTAAGTGGATTAATTTAGAAACATGACAAATGAATAACGACAAGGACTATCCATCGGGGAATTATCTGCTGCTTCTGAGCTGCTTATTGTTTTCTTTTTTCAAAAGCTAACTGACCTATCAGAACCACATGTACATTGAGCATGGTGTTATTAAATGGATTATTGGTGATGGTAAAGACACCAAGGAGAAGACTAACTCTGTGTTCCTATAATCCCTCCCCTCCCCTACAGAGTGTTTGGAGACAGATATTGAGTTCTGCCAGGTTGAGGAGGAGGTGGAGGGTCCACAAGGGGATGAAGCTAGTGATGTTGGGACACAGCCTGACTGGTTGTCCATGAAGCAGTGGAGTGTGCCCAAAGAGGAAGGAACTGTGCCAGAATTCATGGACAGTTGTGGCCCGCAGCATATAATGGCCAGGAATAGCGATGTCCTCGACTACTTCCAGCTTATTTTTCCCGACATCCTTTTTGAGCAGATTGTTTTTGAGACCAATGCCTATGCCTCTTATTGCTGCTCTCTGGGGCAGGGGGACCCTTCCTGGAAACCCGTGTCTGTAGAGGAAGTCAAAGGCTTCTTTGGACTCTCTATCCTCATGGGCATTCAAGGCCTGGGGGAGCCAGAGTTATACTGGTCCTGGGACCACCACCATGGCCGCTATGGCTCCAGAACATGGGAGCTCTTTTACAGGACCATGTCAGTCGAACGCTTCAAACAGATCGGCACTCACATCCGAATGAGCAGCATGCTTGTGGAGAATGATAACCAGAGTGCTGACAAGTTGTCCTTTTTTCAGCCCATGCTGAGCATCCTGCAGACAAGCATGCGAGACGCCTACAGGCCAAACAAATGTCTGACAGTCGATCAAGCTTTTCTACCGAGCCATGACAAGGGAATCGCTCAGGAGAAGAGTAAAAATAACCAGCCGAGGATATGGCTACTGTGTGACTCAAAGTCAGGCTACTGCCATAAACTGCTGGTCTTAACGCGTCAGGAGAAAAACAAAGACCTGGGAAAATCAGTTGTTTCACAACTCATAGAGGGCCTTGAGGGTAAACATCACCACATCTTCTTGTCCAGCTCACTTGCGTCTGTGCCACTCATGAAGGAGCTGTATGATGTTGGAATATTCTGCTCCAGCTCCGTCCTCCCTCAAAGTCCAGTTTTGCCCAAGGAGTTTTGGGATGAACCTCTGCTGAAAAATCAAGGAGATTTCCAACAGTATGAATTCGCCCCACTTCTCGCCACCAGATGGAAAGATAACAAGCAGCTGGTATGTCTCTCCACAAATGCTGATGCAGGACATCCGGACGTGGTGTGGAGGAGATCTCCCACTAAGATAGGAGAGCTTTGTGCTGTTGAAAGACCCCAGGCCTTCAAGCTGCTCCAGGACAACATGCGTGGTGTCGACATCTGTAATCAGCTCCTGACGTGCAACCAACTTGGCGGGCTGGTTCTCGACACCAATTGGCGGCGTCTCTTTTGGTTTCTTGTCAACTTGAGCATCATCAACTCTTTCATTGTCCTACGGGAGACCCGCAAAGACAGTCCACCTGGGTGGCTTCAAGGGGGGCATTTCTCCCAGGCCATCTACCGTAAACGTCTGGGGTACCAGCTGGCCAAGTGTGCTGCAAGATTTTCTCGCCAGAACCAAGTCCACGATAGCATGCAGCAGATTGTAAAAAAAGAAAATCCGGACATGCAAGAAGGGGTCAGACATCGATTAGCCAAACTTACCCGTAGGACAAGGAGATGTAAAGTTTGCAACCTAAAAAACATGCGTCATGAGAGTGTATATGGCTGCACAGCGTGCCATGTGAATCTGTGCAAACGTTCTTGCTGCTTCTGGGACTTCCATGGTTTCTCACCTAATTTCCAAGGTTATAAAGCTCAAATACTGACACTAAATATTAATCAGTGCATTTCCGAATGTTTATTCTCTGTTCAAATGTTGCACAAAATTAAGGAATTTACCATTTTCAAACAGCTTTTTAATTATCATGCATTAGTAATAACGCATTGTATTATATGTTTTTAACATGAAATATAACAAACACATTGTTTATATTCATTGTGGTAGATTATTATAACTGATGTTAGAATTGATTATCATTTTTTTTCCTCTACAGGTAACCCAAAGGTGGGATTCGTTGACACCAAGAGGTAAGTATTTTAGAAACCAACGGTTTGATTAAAAATGGCATCCTTAGGTAGATAAATTTTAAAATAGAACAAATACTTCAGTTACACCTAATTTAACATTTAATTTCAGAGTTAGTTATTGCATGCACCTTTTTGATTAAAGTTAAATGTCAAAATTCTGAAAGTTTATGCAGCTAACAGTAATGTGTGAAAATGAATTCTTTTTTCAGTTAGCAAATTTTAAGTTGCCAAATTTGGCATGTTATACAGATTCTGGAAAGTGACCCACTATTTCCCTTCCAGGGAAGGCACAGAGCCTGGACTTAAATACAGAACTGAAATGTTGGAAAGAGGCCTGAAAAGATCTTCAGCCGACATCAAAAACTCAAGTGGCGCCGATGTTGGTCTAGATGAAGACGTGGACCAGGAAATGGCCCCTCTGGAAGATGAAGATACTGACTCAGACTCTGAGAAGACTGAAAGCGATGAAGACATGCCACATGAAACAGCGGCTAGACAGGAGGTAGAGGTAACAGTAACCAATACACTTACACCACCTGTGAAAAACAGAGAGGAGACTCTGTCTATTCATCAGCGTCGAATACTACTCCTTGCACTGTGCTCTGGGGTCCAGAAAGCGGCTAAAGAAATGGACACCAAACATCAGCTCATCAAGACTTGGCTTCAAGACAAAGAGGATCAATTAAATGAATGCAGCAGCACGAGCTGTGGAGAGGCCGTTGATCGTCTGGTGGAGTGGGTTTTGACTCAACGGGAACAGCAACGTCCAATCAATGAGGCAAAACTATTTGAAAAAGCTTCAGAGCTCCAAAGCCAAACCAATGAGATAAATTCTTTCCGTATTTCATACGAATGGGCTGTGAGCTTCATGATACTGCACAAATTGGGCTTAGATACCCCTTTCACAGTAGATCGGGAACTCCCTAACGCCATGGAGGAAAACTGCCGTCACTACACAGAGTTGGTCCACAGTAAAATAAAGACAAACAACATTCCACAGTGTGTCTTTGGTGCTATGGACCAGCTTTCTGTTTTTGTGGACTTTAAAATTCTGAATGAGAATACCAGAATAAACAGAGAGACTGCTTTTCAGTTTACTGGGTTTGGGAAGCCCTTCATAAAGATTTACCTTTCAATGCTCGCAAATGGTACAATGCTACCTGCAGTGCTCTTCACAAGTCAGAGCACAAACGCGCTGAGCAAAAGCCCACCAGACTCAATCCTACTTATGGCCAAGGAGGAAGGTTTCAGTGCAGCAGAAGAGCTAGAAATTTGGGCCACCAAAGTGTGGAAGCAGCATCTTGACTCACAGAATGAAAATGATGCCCTGCTGGTTATGGATAGCCATCATAGCCAAACATCTGAGAGCATCATATCCACAGTCAGTAGCAACAGAACCTTCCCCGCCATAGTTCCAGCTGGCTGTACGGGCAGACATCAACCTCTAGAGATGTGTGTACGCCCTGTGCTGCAAAGGTTACTTCTAGCTCGTTGGGCACAACAACCTATCAACTGTGCATCTGGGGTTCAGCGTAAAGATCTGGTGGAGCTTCTCATATCCTGGTTGGAAGAGGCCATGTCTTGCTTCTCTGGTAGGCCTGAATTTATTCAACACTCATTCTGCATGGCTCGCCTGCTTCCTGATCAGGAAGCACATACGAATTTGCCTGGTTCACCTTTGGAGCTATTAAATATGCTGTCGGCGGCCACACTTGAAACTGAAGTTGTAGATCTTGACTCAGAAGAAGAAGAGCCAATGGACGCACACACTGTAGACAAAGTGAGCCAAGTAACAGAGAAAATTGATTTGACACAGGAGCCAGAGGATGAAGTCAGTCAAACAAAGGATGAAGACGTAATGCCAATTGAAATAAAAAACACAGAACAACAAAAGAAAAGAACTGATGAATGTTTAGAAATTGCAAGTGAATCCACAGATGTCTCACATTCATCCCCTGAATCAGAGACTCATTCACACAACTCTGAACAAGATCAGTTCTCAGAATCTGGTCAGGATGCTAACGCTTACCAGACGGACTCGGCAAACAGGTGATAACTGATCTACAGAGACATGGTGAAGTTGAACAGAATGATTTGAAGTCAGACAAACCTATTTAGGCTGAATGTGACTGGATATTTAATTTACATCCTACTGTGTTGTGGAGTGAAAATGTAAAAATATTTTTTTTTATTCTAAATGCTGTATAGATTTACAGGATAGACATTGCATGATTGATTTTTGCAAAGTTTTATACTGTTCGCTCTTTATGTTTATTCACTAGCATAAAACGATCCAATAGCTCCCACAGTGTTAGGATTTTTTTGTTTGTTTATGGACCGATATTATTTACGTTTCAATTCGACACACTCTGAAAGTTAATCAGCGTTTTTGCGCCTGCTTAAGTTTCAGTCATTCTGAAGCTGTAAGGCCTCTACACGAATGTCCTGCTATCACAGTTCATGTGATGTCAATCTCGTCATCATGTGCCTAACTGGAGGTTGAGTATCACAAAGCTTGCTTCAAGCGTTTGCGAGACAAAGCAGAAGGCAGAAAAATAATCTAACACTTAATTACTCAAATGGGTTTTTGGATAAGTGCCATTTAAAATAGTTTAATTCAGTAACCAATTACTATAGCTCTTGAAGTTAGATAGGCCATTACAGAACAATACAACTTTTATTTCATAGCTTTACAGACTCTATTACATTATATTGCTGTTCTAAAGTTCAGCATGTTGGCTGGCAGCAGGCTCAGACTGTCTTAAAGTTCTTCCATTTTGGTTATTTATCTACTTCCAGACTGAATAAACAGTGAGACGAGCTGAAGAGTCTTAGCATTGCTATTGCAGCAGCAGCAGTGAATGGAGTGGGATCAGTATGTACATTATATTCAGTATTGATTTCAGCATCTGAATTTACCGTAGCAACCACAGGATGGTGTAACAACACTCCAGGTGTCATTCACTGACATTCAATTCAGAGATGTTCTGTAGCACATTACTGGTGCCCTTTCATCTTTGTAAAGGCTTACTTTTATTTCATCTCCATTGGCTGCAACAATTTTGTATGTAATTTACATGTACTAAATAGTGGGGCTTTATGTAAACAGTCTGATTATGAAGGTAAGTGGGAGTTCATGTAACTGGGGGTCTTTTGGATGTTGTTTTAATGAAAATGTAAAATCTGAGGTAAAAGTGTTATGTGTGTAACTTGGCATTTTTGACTATTCCTCATGAATAAAATGTAAATAAACTCAGTTTGTGCTTAAAGCCCACTCTTTTCACCATGCTTCCCTGCTTTGTTTTAATGTGGACAGGAAGAGGTTTCCCACACTGCCTGCCAGAGATCAGCATCTGCACATCCTAAAAACTTGTACTTGACCAATTCTGACTATACTGTATTTGACTGTTTTTGCCCTGACACAAAGAATACTTAACAGATTAGATATATTTCTCTAAACGTTTTTAACTTTTTTTTTTCTTTAGGGATGCAGCACCACAAAATTTCCACCAAATTGTTTTCAGATAACTTAAAAATGAACAATCAAATCTTCATTTGAGTTAAACCATTTTGGGAAATTTAATGTTTATCCACTGTGATACCTAAAATGAAAGTTAATTAAAATGTAAACAAAAAGATGTATAGGAGGCAATGGTATTTCAAACATTCATAATTTACAGATTACGATCTTTAACACACCAGTTTGCCGATTTGTTTTCTGCTATGGGGAAAAAAAGGTGTATAGCAGCTGCAGAGCTATAAGGTAATTCGCCTGAAAGTTAGCAGTAAGGCATAATACGCGTTTCCTGTTTGCGAGCTAATTTCCTGAGACAGAGGTGACAAACAACATTTGATCTTTTTATTTTGCAGTTGAATACCTGGGTCTGGTTTTAATGATCATCTCACAATCTCCTGTAGGAGAAAAAAAATCAATCCGTGCCGACGGTTTTGCAATCCGTCCCCTCAGTTTATAAACAGTACTCACGAATTCTTAAATTGTTCCCTCGGTTTAACAATCCGTACCCACGAATTTCCAATCCGTGCGTTTAGATTTTGTAAACCGTACCTTCGGTTTTTGAATCCGTACCCACGAATTCATAATCCGTGAGCACGCTTTCGCAATCCGTTCCCTCTGATTTGTAAACGCACGGATTTGTGGCTCCGCCCCCACCGGCACATTAAATTCTTTTTATTAAACATTATTTTTCATAATATCCTATGAGACCATGATCCGCACTCACAAAATAGTCTTCTTTTTAGCGTTTATTTCACATTAATCACAATAGGATAAGACACATCCGCCTGTGTTTTATAGCCTAAAATAAAGTTAGCATAATAAAATCACAAAAATAATTCATGTTGAGAAAGAATAGTACACAAACACATTTCCAAAACTGTAAAAGGTTATTTAAAAATAAAGCTGTCTTAAGTGCACTCATTTATTTATCCTATACATCAAAATGATAATAATAAAAATAACTATTATTTTTATCATTATTATATATTATTATACAGGTAATGCATAAGAAACTTTTATCCAAAACGACTTACAAAAGAGGAACAAATTACACCAGAGTTAGTCACAATGCCAGGTTTATTATACAATAATAATCAAGTGCTAAGATTATCACTAATTAAACAAGATTTTGATTCACATCTTTCTTATTAAATCGTTGTATTCCACCTCGTACTACACTTGATAGAGAATCACTTAAGACTTTGCTGTGTATATATATATATATATATATATATATATTATATATATATATATATATATATATATATATATATATATATATAATGTATGTATTTATGTGTGTAATCATGATGATTTTTGGAGAAAAAGCATTCTTTGTGTGATTTTGATTTACTATATGAAATGATATAAATATGTAAAGTTTCTGCTTATATCTTCAATTTTGTGATCATTCTAAATGCATTTTACAAGACTGAATCACAAAGTGAAAGAACGCACTATAAATGCGCGCGCACATCATGAAAACAACAATTCTGATATTATTGCAGACGATATATATCGCACACTCCGCACCACTGTCTTTTTGGCTAATTTGTGTAAAACCTCTTGCTAAAATGTCAAAGCTTCATTTTGACCACGATGCAACGATGCAGTTATTTAGCTTACTTCTACATGCTTGCGAAGGGTTGATGTCTTGTCGAGATT
Source organism: Cyprinus carpio (assembly GCF_018340385.1). Classification (NCBI taxonomy): domain Eukaryota; kingdom Metazoa; phylum Chordata; class Actinopteri; order Cypriniformes; family Cyprinidae; genus Cyprinus; species Cyprinus carpio. The sequence goes on along the minus strand of NC_056612.1, from coordinate 20,726,585 downwards.
TTATAAGCTGCTAGTTTGGTCTCTCTAGGTAAACAGCTTACAGTGCATAATAAAACATAAATATGGCCAGGGGTTCACTTAATTTCCTTCGAGTTCAACTTCAGAATATGACGGGGTATTGTTTCAGCGGTGTCTGCACCACTAACGCCTGTTTTGTCCGTCTGCATCTTTCTTGTGATTTTAGCGCCAGTTTGTTCTTCTGCCCATTATTTACTGCAGTAGTTTCTAGGGAGCGATTTTTTTTTTTACTCAGTAACTAATGTGTTTTAAAATGTAGCGAAGTACAATACTTCAAACAATATATACTTAAGTAAAAGGGAAATTACAGATTTTAAAAATTACTTTAAAAAGTAGAAGTACGCAAAAAAGCTACTCAATTACAGTAACGCGAGTAAATGTAATTCGTTACTTTCCACCTCTGCGTGTTAACATACAGTTTTATAGAATATTATTATGTGGAATAGGCCTACAGCAAAGTGTCTTAAGTGATTCTCTATCAAGTGTAGTACGAGGTGGAATACAACGATTTAATAAGAAAGATGTGCATCAAAATCTTGTTTAATATGTGACAATCTTAGCACTTGATTATTATTGTATAATAAACCTGGCATTGTGACTGACTCTGGAGTAATTTGTTCCTCTTTTGTAAGTCGTTTTGGATAAAAGTTTCTTATGCATAACCTGTATAATAATATATAATAATGATAAAAATAATAGTTATTTTTATTATCATTTTGATTTATAGGCTAAATAAATTAGTGCACTTAAGACAGATTTTTAAATAACATTTTACAGTTTTTGAAATGTGTTTGTGTACTATTCTTTCTTAACATGAAGAATTATTTTTGTGATTTTATTATACTAACTTTATTTTAGGCTATAAAACACAGGGGGCTGTGTCTTATCTTATCCTTATCCTCGTCTCAGTTTACATTCCCCCGAACAACAACAACTGCAACAGGAACGATGCACTAAATGAACTGCACCAGCACATCAGTGAGCAGCAGACAGCACACCCTGATGCTTTTCTCATCATAGCTGGGGATTTCAACCATGCTGACTTAAAGAGTGTGTTTCCAAAAATACACCAACACATTAACTTTCCAACAAGAGGTAAAAACATTTTAGACTTTTACACCACACAGAGAGGAGCTTACAAAGCCCTCCCCCTCCCCCACCTTGGTGCCTCAGACCACATCACTGTCATGCTAATGCCTGCATACAGACTGTAACCTGAAGTTGAGATGTTGCTCGGAGAGAAGGAGAAAACCCAAATAGGTGTTGGCAAATAAAAGAAAATGCACGAGGGATGACGGCGTATCTTTCCCGTGTTTAATAAAAGTACTTAAACATTACACACTCGTCCACATACATGGGGAGTCGAGTGAGGAAAAGAAAAGAAGTATACAAACATCTAACTCCTGTCACAAAAGAAAAGATTAAACTCAGAGATCGGTGGAGCGGGTAACTCCTCTCCCCACCTATCAGCTCTACCTCAGACACCCTCTACGCACATGCACAGTTCTCGTCTTTTCAGATTACCATAAAAGTAAACGTTACAAGACCGCTCATTAAAGTTGCCAAACCAGTTCAAAAACAGATTCAAGTGTGGCCGGAAGGATCGTCAGAGGCACTTCAAGACTGCTTTGACACAACTGACTGGAATATGTTTAAGCAGGCTGCCACTTACAATAACACCACTGACCTCCAGGAGTACTCAGAGACTGTCACCGCCTACATCAACAAATGTATTGAGGATGTAACAGTCACAAAAACCATCACTGTCCGGGCTAACCAGAAGCCCTGGATGACAGGGGAGGTCTACAGACTCCTGGAGACGCGGAACGCTGCATTCAGAGCTGGGGATGAGGTGGGCCTGAGAACAGCCAGGGCCAACCTATCCCGCGGCATCAGAGAGGCTTAGAGACAGTACTCCAGGAGGATAGCCCATGGATTCAGTGACAGCAGAGACACTCGGAGCCTGTGGCAGGGGATACAGACCATTACGGACTACAAGCCCCCACCACGGACCTGTGACCGCAACATCTCTCTGCTGAACGAGCTGAACACCTTCTTCGCTCGCTTTGAGAAACAAAACAGCTCCACTGCACAGAAGACTCCACCTCCTCCCAGTGATCAGGTGATGACGCTGACCCTGGACAGCATGAGATCCTTCAGCAGGATCAATGCACGCAAAGCTCCGGGTCCTGACAACATTCCTGGGTGTGTACTAAGAGACTGTGTAGCAGAACTCACTGATGTCTTCACAGACATTTTCAACATCTCACTTAGTCAGGCTGTTGTTCCCACATGTTTCAAAACTACCACCATCATTCCAGTCCCGAAGAAGCCATCTCCATCCTGCTTCAATGACTACCGTCCTGTTGCACTTACTCCCATCCTCATGAAGTGCTTTGAACGGCTAGTCATGCACCACATCAATTCTGCCCTCCCCCCCTCCCTGGACCCCTTCCAGTTTGCATATCGGTCCAACTGGTCGACCGATGATGCCATCGCCACTGCCGTCCACTCAGCACTCACACATATAGACAAAAAGGATTCATACGTCAGAATGCGGTTCATAGACTTCAGTTCAGCATTCAACACAATCATCCCTCAACAGCTCAATCACAAACTGGTCGAGCTGGGGCTCAACACTTCGCTGTGCAACTGGCTGTTGGACTTTCTGACTGGAAGTCCTCAGGCAGTACAGGTCGGCAGCAACACATCCAGCACCATCACACTGAACACTGGGGCCCCCCAAGGATGTGTGCTGAGCCCCCTCCTCTTCACTCTGCTGACCCACGACTGCACACCGTCACACAACTCCAACCTCTTCATTAAGTTTGCGGATGACACGACTGTGGCGGGTCTCATTAGCAACAAGGATGAGACAAACTACAGGAGCGAGGTGAGGCCGCCTGGCCGGGTGGTGCAGTGACAACAATCTCTTTCTGAACGTGGAGAAGACGAAGGAGATTGTTGTTGACTTCAGGAGAGCGCACACCTCAGCATGTTCCTCTGACCATCAACGGTGCGACTGTGGAGAGAGTGAACAGCACCAAGTTCCTGGGTGTGCACATCACAGAGGACCTCTCCTGGACCGACAACACCGCAGCACTGGCCAAGAAATCACAACAGCGTCTTTACTTCCTCCGCAAACTGAGGAGAGCCAGAGCCCCACCCCCATCATGTACACCTTCTACAGAGGCACCATCGAGAGCATTCTGACTAGCTGTGTGGTATGGCACCTGCAACGCGTCCTGCCGGAAGACTCTGCAACACATAGTGAGAGCAGCTGAGAAGGTCATTGGTGTCTCTCTCCCCTCCCTCCAGGAAGTTTACGGAATCCGTCTCACTCGCAAAGCCCTCTGCATCGCAGGTGATCCCACCCACCCGTCACACAGCTTCTTCAGTCTGCTGCCATCAGGGAGGAGACTGCGGAGCCTCCAGGCCAGGACCAGCAGACTGAAGGACAGCTTCATCCATCAGGCTGTCAGGAAGCTGAACTCGCTCCCGAACTTGCCCTCCGTCCCTCTTCTGCCCCAGGCACCACTGAACTATGACGCCCCCCCCCCCCCCCCCAGATCCCACATCCCCAGGTGCTTCCACCCACCCCTTCCACTAACATACGATGACATGCACCAGTCACTTTGTGCAGCATTGGTTTGCTCACTACCTCATTCACCATGGAACTGACGTCATTCTACCACCTCATCAGTCAGTTTAAATAAAATAACTGCTCTTGAGCCCTTTTGTCACTTTAATCAGACTGAATAAGCTTTTTTTTGCACTAAAAATCTTTTTATCTGCACTGTTTGTTAACTGGTTTGCACTCTATCTGCCATGTGCCTTGTGCTGCTTTATTTAACTTTATTTTTATTTTTTATTATGTCTTTTTTACATTCCCTTATTGTATAGAGTTATATCTTTTATTTTATATTTGTTCTAGATTTTTAGGCTCTACTTTTAGTGTCATCTGTATGCACCGGGGGTCTGAGAGTAACGCAATTTCGATTCTCTGTATGTATGTACTGTACATGTGGAAGAATTGACAATAAAGCAGACTTGACTTGACTTGACTATTGTGATTAATGTAAAATAAACGCTAAAAAGAAGACTATTTTGTGAGTGCGGATCATGGTACTATGAAAAATAATGTTTAATAAACAGAATTTAATCTGCCGGTGGGGGCGGAGCCACAAATCCGTGCGTTTACAAATCAGAGGGAACGGATTGCGAAAGCGTGCTCAAGGATTGAGATTTTTTCTCCTACAGGTGAAGTGCGGGGCTCCGTACGTACGAGTGATATCATCGCTGAAAGAGTTGATTCAATAGCGACATAAAATCTTTTTGCACATCCGCGGCGCTTTGTTCGGTCAGTAACTTTCCACCTGTGAAAGCAACAGCAGCAGTATGGGTGAGTGACTTCTAATGCACCTTTAAACGTAGCTAGCATTGTGGCTCAGACTTTATTTTAAGCATTCGACATTTCCATCTAAAGTACGCAGCTGCTTCAGTCTGGAATAAAGTATTGCTTCACTACAAATTCTTTACATTTAGGCTTAATCGTGTTATTTGTTAGCCTACCTGTCGTCATTAAGGTAGAATTCGTGCAATGTTGTGTGCATTAAATTTAGTTTTTAACGTGTTAATAGGCATGTTAATTTCTTAATGTAATTACAAATTTGTATCATTGGTTGAAAACAAACATGCTTTTATTGCAATTCTTTGCTTAAGTTTAAGTATATATTAATGTAGTGCAATACAGAAATAATTATGTTAATAACCAAATAAGTAATAAAAAAGCTTTTTTAGAGGGGCTCAGCCCCCAATGAGGGTATATATATATATATAATGTTTGACTAATAAAGGTGGTATGCTAAATTTCTATACCAAAAAGTGCAGTATTCCACTGTATTGCATAGATAGGTATAACATAACTGAATAATCCAAATTCAGTTCTTCATGATCTCCCACACACACACATCTGTATACTGTACACACACAACATTTTACTGTTTGCTATTTCTAGAACAACCCTCTTTCCTTAGCTCAAGTATGCAAACCTCTTTGCCACATGCACTGGAAAATGTATGACATTGAAAGTTACATTTTCACATGAAAATGGCAACATGATTGTTTTATAAAGTATGTATGTGCTTCATTTTCACTGGAGGAAACAGCTGAGGTGTGATGAGGGGTGAACTGAACTTTTTGAATATATTACAAAGAACAGAACTGCATAGATGCAGATATAATAACAATCTATCGTTAAACAAACACCGTGTCCTCTGCGCCATTACTGCGGATAGAAAAGAACGTGCTGACACGGAGGAGCCGACCGAAGTCTGCCACCGTTTTCATATGAAATTTAAAGGGGACTGAGACGATCATTTATTTGTGTACAGTTTATGAAGCTAATCGCAAAATTTTAGGGGGGCTGAGTAGTCATTTTAGGCCCATTTTTTCCTTAAACACAGACTTTTAGAATTGTTGTCTGTTTGAGTTCGGTAAAATTGGCAAGATATGCTGAGATTCGACTTTTCCGGATCAATAACTCGCGAGCAAAACGTTTTTAGTACACGACTTATGCCTCTTTTCACTCGTAGTGATGTAGTAAACAAGCTACAAGCGAGTTTGCCTGAAAACAAGCTTTCCTCCGCACTGTACAAAATACGTTGATCTCAATGCACTGGCGTCTGAGAGATAAGTCCGAAGGGACCGTCTGCTAAGTGCGAAACGCAAAAAAGGTTTCTAATAAAATACTCAATAACTTCAGAGGAACACACTGTACTTTCACCAAATTCAGTTCACACATCACTGCTGTCCTGCTGGTTATACTACAACACTCATTTTGAAATTAATTGATGTTCCACAATTTTTATTATGAAAAATAGTTAATAACTTCACCGTTATAGAACATAATAGTTAATAACTTTAATGTAACACACTGTACTTTCACCAAATTCAGTTCACACATCACTGCTCTCCTGCTGGTTATACTACAACGTTGATTTTGAAAATAGTTGCTTTTGCACAATTTTATGATTTTTTTTATTATGAAAACGTTGATAACGTTACTGTAACACACCATACTTTCACCAAATCGAGTTCACACATCACTGCTCTCCTGCAGATTATACTACAACAGTCATATTGAAAATAATTGCTTTTGCACAATTTTTATGATTTATTTTATTATGAAAAACAGTTAATAGCTTTACTGTAACACACTGTACATTATTCAGTTCCAGTTCACACATCACTGCTCTTCTGCTGGTTTTACTACAACACTCATATTGAAAAAAAATTGCTTTGGCACATTTTTTATGATTTTTTATTATGAAAAATAGTTAATAACTTTACTGTAACACACTGTACTTTCACCAAATTCAGTTCACACGTCACTGCTGTCCTGCTGGTTATTCTACAACGCACATTTTGAAATTAATTGTTTTGCACATTTTTTATGATATTTTTATTGTGAAAAATAGTTAATAACTTCACCGTTATTGGACATAATAGTTAATAATTTTACTCTAACACACTGTACTTTCAACAAGTTCAGTTCACACATCAGTGCTCTCCTGTTGGTTATACTACAAATTTGATTTTGAAAGTAATTGCTTTGGCACATTTTTTATAAATTTTTATTAAGAAAAACAGTTAATAACTTTACTGTAACACACCGTACTTTCACCAAATTCAGTTCACACCTCACTGCTCTCATGCTTGTTATACTACAACACTCGTTTTGAAAATACTTGCTTTTACACATTTTTTATGATTTTTTATTAAGAAAAACAGTTAATAACTCTACTCTAACACACTCTACTTTCACCAAATTCTTTCACTCATTTTGAAATTAATTGCTTTTGCACATTTCTTAGGATTTTTTATTATGAAAAATATTTAATAACTTCACAGTTATTGGACATAATAGTTAATAATTTTACTGTAACACACTGTACTTTCATCAAATCCAGTTCACACATCACTGCTCTCCTGCTGGTTATACTACAACACGTATATTGAAAATAGTTGCTTTGGCACATTTTTTTTTTTTTTATGAAAAATTTTAATAACTTTACTGTAGCACACTCCATTTTTTCAAAACGGGTGTTGTAGTATAACCAGCAGGAGAGCAGTGATGTGTGAACTGAATTTGATGAATGTACAGTTTGTTACAGTGTATTATGTCCAATAACGGTGAAGTTATTAACAATTTTTCATAATAAAAAATCCTAAAAAATGTGCCAAAGCAATAGATTTCAAAACGAGTGTTGTAATATAGTGAGCTGGATTTGGTTTATGTGTGGTGTGTTTTTGTTATTAACAATTTTTCATAATAAAAAATCCTAAAAAATGTGCCAAAGCAATAGATTTCAAAACGAGTGTTGTAATATAACCAGCAGGAGAGCAGTTATGTGTGAACTGAATTTGATGAATGTACAGTTTGTTACAGTAAAGTTATTAACTATTTTTCATAATAAAAAATCCTAAGAAATGTGCAAAAGCAATTAATTTCAAAATGAGTGAAAGAATTTGGTGAAAGTACAGTGTGTTACAGTAAAGTTATTAACTGTTTTTCTTAATAAAAATTCATAAAAAATGTGTAAAAGCAAGTATTTTCAAAACAAGTGTTGTAGTATAACCAGCAGGAGAGCACTGATGTGTGAACTGAATTTGATGAATGTACAGTGTGTTACAGTAAAGTTATTATCTATAATGTTCAATAACGGTGAAGTTATTAACTATTTTTCATTATAAAAAATCATAAAAAATGTGCCAAAGCAGTTACTTTCAAAATGAAAGCTGTAGTATAACTAGCAGGAGAGCAGTGATGTGTGAACTGAATTTTATGAAAGTACAGTATGTTACAGTAAAGTTATTAACAGTTTTTCATTATAAAAAAATCATAAAAATTGTGCAACATCAATTAATTTCAAAATGAGTGTTGTAGTATAACCAGCAGGAGAGCAGTGATGTGTGAACTGAATTTGGTGAATGAACAGTGTGTTACTGTGAAGTAATTGAGTATTTTATTAGAAACCTTTTTCGCATTTCTCACTTTGCAGATGGTCCCTTCGGACTTATCAGTCAGAAGCCAGTGCATTGATATCAAACAGAGCAGAGGAAAGCATGTTTTCAGGCAAACTCGCTTGTAGCTTGTTTACTACATCACTACGAGTGAAAAGATGCCTAATTTGTGTACTAAAAACGTTTTGCTCGCAAGTTATTGATCCGGAAAAGTCAAATCTGTGAATATCTTGCCAACTTTACCGAACTGTTTGTTTGTGTGTGTGTGTGTGTGTGTGTGTGTGTGTTTTTTTTTGCTTTTTGCTTTGATTATACACTTTTTATTTGGACATGGTTGGTCAGTGAGTGGGGTGACCTGCACATAACACTTAAACACATGTCTAGCTCTCCGGGGAAGGGTGTTGAACAATCCTTGGCAAGACACAGTGTCCCCTTCTAGACTGTGATATTGTCCATCTGTTGTAGTTGGTTTGTGTGCTTGTATGTGTATCATTTTCAAAAATGTACAGGGCAGTAAAAAGTGTTATCTAGTAGTGTCCAGTAGTTCACTTGGCGATTCAACATTCATGCTTTTAAAGAATGAACACAAAATTTTAGAACTCACACTTATATAAAGGTGGACTATGTAGGTTAAGAGATCATCAAACCCTCCACACTTAAATAATGAGCAATTATTAATGCTTTAATAATTGCTCAACTGAGTGTAACTCACATATTAATATTTGAGATGTGACATATGCTCATTCTCTGCTTGCAGCTTCAACCTGTTCAAGATGTGGACCAGGATATAAAACCCCTTTAGATGCCATGAAAGGTGAGTCGCTTTAAAAAATAAGACCGCATATTGTTTGAACAATAAAGTGGTAGTTTATATTAACATATGAGTTGGTAATACATAGTTGCAACTTGCAAGGTAGTACAAGGTAGCAGTGACCTTTACACTGGAGACTTGCTGTCATTGTCTGAGCTCTATTATCACTGCATAACATTTATTCCTGCAGCTCCTCCTCCCCACCACCAGAGGTCCTCCTCCTCACTTGTAAATTAACATTGTACTGAATTGTTTGATTTGCTTACTATATTTTCCCTCACATATTCATGTTGACAGAAGTTGAGGCATCAGTGTTACAATCCCAATGCTTAGTGAACCAGTGCCTAAGCTCGTGTGCATAATATACTTATTCACAATCTAGGGAGCGGATTGAGAGGCATATAATATCTCTTTTGAATTTGCTTCTGAATTTGCTTATTTCAAAAATAATAAAAAATGAAAGTAATAATAATAATAATAAAAGAGAAATATAAATATATATATATTTAAAATTATACAGGTGAATAAACATGAACTTTTTAAATGTATTTTTTAAATAAATTGGATAAATTTGTTAATTTTAATTTGCGTATTTAAGCATGTAAATCACTTAACAGCAGAATTTTTATGTTTAGTGCACTACTGCTGTGGACACCCTTTATGGAATTTATTGATAAATTATAAGACACAAAGATCAATCTGCATTTAGACTCTAAACTTAAACATAAATTCTTCCTACAGGGCCTCGAGAAGAGATTGTCTACCTACCATGTATTTACCGCAACACAGACATTCAGAAACCTGACTATCTTGCAACTGTTGATGTCAATCCACAATCTCCCAATTTTTGCAAGGTAAAAGCAAATGTGATTTCTAAATATAAACTATTTTGGATTAAAATGTGGCATCAACATGTTTCCTTTTAATATTTTTAGTATAACACCTCCTGAGTAGCATTTCTTTTGTAATGTAATGGTCTAGGTGATTCACAGGCTGCCCATGCCTAATCTAAAGGATGAGCTACACCATTCTGGTTGGAATGCCTGTAGCAGTTGTTATGATGATCCCTCCAAAAGACGCAATCGTCTCATTCTGCCTTCCCTGATCTCCTCCCGTATCTACGTCGTTGATGTAGGGACGGATCCACGGGCCCCACGGCTTCATAAGGTTCATTTAAGTAAACCCTCAGTTATAAACTGTAAGAGCTGTCTGTATAGAAATGCCCTTATTGTGATGGTGTTAACTTTGTGGATGCACATCTGGGTTATTAATCTGAGAACGTTTAAAACGTTGATTTGTTTTATTATTTTAACTGCATGCTATAGTACTTGATACTTCATGTTTGGTCAACTCAGACAAGCAAATGTGTATCTTGAAAAGACATTTGTCCAATGGAGGTCACAGTCTTAAAGATGAGCCACATGAAATATTTTGATGTTTTCATATCTTCTTGATCTATATTACAAGTCTAAAGCAATATTTTTGGTTAAAATACATGCCCTGTATATTGTGGCCATGAATTAAGAATTAGTTTCCATGACTTATCAGTTAGTTCCCTTGTTTCAATTAAATTGTGGCAACAAATGAAGAATTTGTTTTCTCATTTTAGTAAATCATGGCAATGAATTATGAATTAATTCCCTTGTTTTAATAAATCATGGCCACATTATACTAATACGTTCCTTAATTTTGTAAATCATGGCCATGTAGTAGTACTAATCCATACCCTCGAATGATAGAACTAATTTTTAATTCATGGGAACGATAAATTTATTTTGGTCATGTGTGGGGCTCCATAGTTTACCCCCAGTATTTGTTTCAATTTCTGTTAAAAAAAAAAAAAGAGAGAACCTTTAAAAGCCCAGAAGCATGACATCAAGTCCTTTTACCCATATTAATTGATTTTGTTTAACATCTACGACTGCTTAACATCAAGTGTGACCGCCCATTAATACATGACTGTTGACATTAAGAATGTTTTGTTCTTGCCAAGACCATGAATTCTTTCCATCTCTCTCCTCCTCCAGATAGTCGAGCCTATAGATCTGTTTTGGAAATGCGGCCTTGCCAACCCCCACACTTCTCACTGCTTAGGCAGTGGCCAAATCATGATCAGTACCATGGGCGATCCCTCTGGCAACGGCAAGGGTAAGATGCTGTGTTCACCTCTATTTATTTTCAATACACATTTTAGGCTTACCCTTTTATTTATGGTCATTTTAGGTGGTTTTGTGTTGTTGGATGGCGAGACTTTTGAAGTGATTGGCAACTGGGAGCAGCCAGGTGAAGCAGCACCCTTTGGTTATGACTTCTGGTACCAGCCTCGCCACAACGTCATGATCAGCACTGAGTGGGGAGCACCCAAAGCATTGGGAAACGGCTTCAACCCTGCAGATGTCAGAGCGGGTATGTGTGTATTCAAGAGGAAGTTCAAGAGTCATTGTAGCTGACTGGCAGTGATGATCAGATCTGTTTGTAGGTCATTATGGACAGCGCCTCCATGTGTGGGACTGGACTACACACAAGCGGATTCAGATTCTGGATCTGGGGGAAGAGGGTGCTATTCCTCTGGAGATCCGGTTCCTGCATAACCCTGCTGCGGCTGAAGGATTCGTGGGCTGTGCGCTTCAGAGCACCGTCTTCCGCTTCTACAAGACTCCGGCAAGTACATAAAAAGAGTTTTCAATAAAATCTTCTCTAATCTTTTTGTAAAGGCTTAAAAAAAGGTTTAGAGGCCAGTTTTATTGCCCCCCCTCAGGTTTTAAGCAAAATATGTTTTTAGATTCAGATTTTTCATTTTACAGAAAGGGAACTGGGCAGCAGAGAAAGTCATCCATATTCCAGGCAAAAAAGTCAAAGGTTGGGCTCTTCCTGAAATGCCAGGTGAATGCTTTTAGAAATGTAACAGTATTCATTTTTTTAAGTTTTACTTGTTACGTTTTTTTTTTTGTTTTTTTTTGACTCAGGGAATGAACAAACACTAATTATTATATGTACAATGTAATTTCCAAACCATAAAGAGAAAAAAGATGTACTATAGTATAGTTGTACTGTAGTATAGAACAATTTTGACATCAGTAACCCCCTAAATATAATGATCCCCTTAGCAGTGGACCCTTTCTAAAACATAAAAGTTGCTGTGTGTATATATATATATATATATATATATATATATATATATATATATATATATATATATATATTTATTTATTTATTTATTTTTTTTGTTTGTTTTACATACTGTTAGTGTTATATATCAACTTAAAAAAAACTAGGGCTGTCAATAGAATTAATGAGTTATGAATAATGAGAAGAATGAAACTAATATGAAATGTAGTAAATGTTTAGAAAATGCTGTGTTAAACTTTTGATATATACAGCCCTAAAAATACATTTAGTAATTTTTTGTGGGGTTTCTTTCAATTTTTTCTCTCTCTCATATTTTTCCTGAGCCCCAATTCAACAATCTGCTTTAATGGCAAAAAGTGGGGGGAAAAAATGTCTGAATTAATAATAATTTGTGTCTTATTTCTAAATATTGTTTGTGTAATGTACATTTTTCCCTGAACTCCAGTTTGATACCCCCCCCCCCTCCAGACAAAAAAAAAAAAAAAAAAAAAAAAATATATATATATATATATATATAATATATATATATATATATATATATATATATATATATATATATATATATATATATTAGACACTCATTTACTCATGTATTATTTGCTATAGGTCTCATTACGGATATCTTGATTTCACTGGATGATCGCTTCCTGTACTTCAGTAACTGGCTGCATGGAGACATTCGACAGTATGACATCACTGACAGGAGGAATCCACGTATGGTTGGTCAGGTAAGACAACTTGGATGAGCATGATCAAGAGACCTTCATCTACATTTCTAAAATCATGTCAAAGACAAATAAAGTGTCAAAATAGTAATTTTTATGAAATGCATTTTTAAGGTCTTCCTTGCAGGAAGCATTTTAAAAGATGGACCAGTGAAAGTATTGGAGGACAAAGAACTGGATAGCCAGCCTGCCCCACGGATAATAAAGGTACCTTTTTTTTAATTCCAAGTATGCTTCCTGTGAGCTCTGTGTACACATTTGAGTTAGCCATTATGTGGAGGAAAACAGCCTAAAGCTGTTGGTAACTAGCTAATTGACAGATGACCCAGCTTATTTTACTCCAGATCATTAGGTCATGCAGACCTAAACAGAGCAATTAGAGCACATCATTTGTTGGAGGTTAAAACCTTCCTTTCCTCATCAGGGAAAGCGTGTGCAGGGAGGCCCTCAGATGCTCCAGCTGAGCTTGGATGGAAAACGTCTGTATGTCACCACCTCTTTATACAGTGCCTGGGACAAGCAGTTCTACCCTGACCTTGTCAAGTGAGACAAAAGGATTTTTATTTGTAATTCTACTTGAGTATTGAATGTAAATCAAAGATTAAGAAATTAGGCTGTTTAAATGTTTTCAGAAGTAACCTCTGTTTTGTTTATTATGTTGCAACATTTGTCTTATTTCTCTTGAGGGAGGGGTCGGTCATGATGCAGATTGACGTGGACACAGATAAAGGCGGTCTGAAGCTCAACGAGAATTTCCTTGTGGATTTCGGAGCAGAACCAGATGGTCCTGCACTTGCCCATGAGCTCAGATATCCTGGTGGAGACTGCACTTCTGATATCTGGTTATGAAATTGGGGCCAAACCATTATGTTCCAAGGAGCAGAATTATTATTCCCATTTTCTCAGAGGAGAATAGGGATGTAAGAATTCACGATTCACGATTTGATTCGATTCACGATTTTGATTTCACGATTCAATTACATTTAAGACAAATTATGAATTAAATGTGTCCTTTTATTATTGCTTGGACAAAATGCTATAAATTTCTTTGTGAAAATTGAAATATAACTATAATAATATAGCACTTGCATATTATTGCTCTTTTGTTGGTTTTGATTGCTTCTGTTGTCCTCATTTGTAAGTCGCTTTGGATAAAAGCATCTGCTAAATGACAAAATTTAAATAGAATGTAAATGTAAATAACAAAACTAAATTGCAATTTATGAACTTTAATATGTATTATAAAGAGGCAAGATGAGATTTGTTTATAATATCTAAAGTTTTTTATCGTCACGTATTAGAATAAATTTTCAACTGGTTCGCGGTTAATCGTTACATCCCTAGTGGAGATATCATCAATATTATCACGTTTAATCTATGTATGGACCAAATCCTAAATCTTATTATGTGTCAATTAGCAATTACAAGAGTGAACTATATCGTAAATCACATCTTAACTAAAAAACTAATTTTCATTGTCTTTATAAGCTTTCTACATTTTCTTTTAAATAAATATTTTGCATCCCAGTGAATTCAAAGGCTTTCTCATTTGTTGTTGTAAGTGCTTTCCAAATCATTAGAATTGCAAAGTAGATTTTAAACACGTGGTGCGAGTGCACACATTTTAAAATATTGTATTAGGAATACATTCTAAAACAAAGCAATTAGAGTATTTTGAGTTTCAGTGCTTAAGAAACCCTCAAAGAACAATATGGACATGTAAGTGTAAAAACGGGAGTAAATATTTCTGTTATTTTTGAGGCATGCTTTTCTTATCAAGATGCAGAAAAAGAGAAATTCAATTTTGTTTAACAACAAACACAAGGAATTACAGCACAACTTGGATCAGTTTTGTTAATTGCCATTGAAGTGCACAAGCATAAAAAGTTATCTCTCCAAGTCTGAAGACAGGGACAAATATTACTTAAACTTACTTAAAAAGTATGTGTGTTGTTTTTGTTTTTTTGTTTGTATGTTTTTTTTTTACAGCATTATGTAATTATAAATAACTACAGTACAACTCTAAATAAGAAGAATATGTAAAATGGTTAGTAAAAACTGTAATATGCATCAAATATCAAATTAAATGTCATCTATTGACTCAACCTGATTATACACACACGCATACATTTTATAAAATAATAATAATTGTAAAAAGTGTAATATAAAAATATTAGCAATTGTTATATAATTCTTATATAATTGAGAGGCAAACGACTAGGTTCAGTTTATTTGAGTTTACAACAGCTAATGTTTTTAACCCTTTCAAAAATGTTTAAACGTTCTATAAAAGAACAGCAAGCATGTACAATGTTTATCACCCTCTTTAGCTGTGGGATCCTGCTTAGACAGCATTTGTTGGCATTGCCTAAATGCCCAAGAATGTTGTCTTGGTAGGCAGCTCTCTCCGTGTTTTGAGGCTCAAGGCTGTATGTGTTGTATGCTGGAATCAGGCAGTTGATGTGGGCAGCCCCGGCGTGTCATCTCTCCACTCACTTTCTTAGCGAACCACACCGGTTATTCAGCAACAGGAGAAACGCAGCTCCCAAATGGGGCAGTTAAAATACAGCTAAACCTATCATTTAAACCTTCACCCGGTTTATTTTGAGGTAAGTCCTATGTTTTTATGTTTCCTTGGGTCGGTTCAAAAGCAGAAGAACGTTCTAAAGTAGAGACGTTGCGTTAGCTGCTTGGCTAAGTGTAGCATCCGTTTGTGTTTTTATGAGGCTTATCCTTTCAGGCCTTCATAACCGTTAAACATTTAATAGTAACTAGCGTTAAGTAAATTATGTTGTTGTTCAGCACATGTACTATTATACTGTTTTGAAGGAAAAATCTCTTTGAGCCCTACAAGAAAGAAAAGTAGTCGACGTGTCTCTTAAAGGTCTCCGCTAAACATGCTCAGATGCTAACTTTGAGTGCAAAAGTCATCTGACTGATAGACTTTTTAACGTCTGAAATAGGACAAAACAAGTAATGTTTTGATTATTAAGCTGATCAGAGTTTAAATATAGGTGTCATTAGGAGGTTTGGCAGCCATAACTGCAAATATTTAGCTCGATGTGCTTGTGCTCTCAGTTATCTGTAGACTTTCAACTAACGTTAACGTACGTAACATAAAAAGAAATAACATTGAAAGTATGTTTTTATGGCAGATTGATTAACTAGTTCATCGTTGTTGATTTAGTTAATCTAGATCATTATATGTCCTGATCGAACCAGTTGATGCATCACATCAATCCAAATTATAGCTACCGATTGTCTTTACACACTCGGCTGCAAGTTTGTTGATTTTATTTCAGTGTGTTTGATATCAAGATTATTGGATTGCAGCATAGTTTATTTATACTGTGACAGTCTTGTAATCTAGTTACTCAAGGGTTTCATCAAATAGAAATAATGGTTTTGGATTGTGGAAAGTGTTGTTGGTGTTGGCATAAGGGGACTCTTGAGACTGATCGTTCATGGTCTACATGTTTCGTGTTCCTCTAGATCACGGTGTCTTCCTCTCACATTTCAGGGCAAAGGCTGATTGAATTTTGCTCTTTCCATTGCAACTGGAGAGGTTCAGTGAAACATTTTGATGCCGAACAATAGAACTAGGCCTGTGCTTGTGGGTTGATTGGGTGAATCAGTGTTGCAACTCTTACTGTTATCAGCTGAGGCTTGTTGTAGAGCAGTGTTTTTCAGTTTCACAGGATTTAACTTGGAGAAAGAGCTAGAACAACATACAGACTGTCTGTTTAGAGTAAACCATCCACCAGAGTTGAAATCAGCATGTGAGAGGAGAGCGGGCATCTTCGTCAAGGCTGACTCATTCTCCACCATTTGACATCGCTTTCAGAATCAGTTTTGATTTCATCTGTTACAGTTTCTGTTCCTGGTCTCAAATACCAGTGGTCTAAGAACAAACAGTTTTGCTCAAGCTGATTTGTGTTTTATTTAGCTAAAGTTATCTGACTTTCCATTGTCTACTTATGGACTTTCCATCACTACTGTTGAAAGTAGAACCTCGGGTACTTCTAGAGGTGACTGACTGAGCTTTATATGGTGAACTGAAATCTTTCTGACAGTCTGATCTGTTTTAAGCACAGTGGGTTTTTTATAATGTAGCAGCTTTGTGGAATCTGAGACTGATGCTTTGCTTTATCTGATATTGGCCTGCTGGTAATGGTGAGGTAATCTGCTGGAGGCGGATTATGGCGCTGTCCTGCGTAGCTGTGGATCAGTGGGACGTCGTGACCCTGGGGAAGTGGCGCTTAGTAAAGCCTGTTCCTCTGGGTTATTGTGAATTTTATATTTGAATGGCTGTTTACAATGTGTGCGGTCACATGTTGGGCAAAACTTCAGTTTGTGGTAACAGTTCATTATGGAAGTTCTTTTTGTTCTCCGATTTCTCAGACTTTTAGGCCTGTATGCAAGTTGATATTTTAAAGGCAAAATGAAATCAAACTGACCCTATTAAATGTCTTAAATGTTTGTTTGCTTTCACCAGCATGTACAACACCATTCAAAAGTTGGGGATTGCTTAGACTATTTTAATGTTTTTGAAAGAAGTATCTTATGCTCACCAAGCATGATTTTTTTAAACAAAAATACAGGAAAAACATTCATATTGTGAAATATTATTACATTATTACATTTCACATTACAGCATTGTAAATGCATTTAAATGCATTGTTTTGCCACGCTGTTGTCATTACTAAAGCTCGCTTGCTGATGGTGTGTTTTGTTGTCTCTCTGTGTTTAGCGGTGGCCTGAGAGTGTGTGGCCATGGGTGACACAGAGCTGGAGCTCTCCCCTGCCCAGCTTGAGGAGCTACAGCAGAGCCCATCCGCTTCCTCCAACTCCTCCACCTCCTCGCTGTCCCTGCCCTCATCTCCTTCCTCTGGCACTCGTCCCCTCACCAGCTCCAGCCCGAGCACCAGTGAAGGCCTGCCTACATCCAGCCCCCCTCTAGATGTCATATCCGAGGGAGTGGGCGAACTCAGCCTAGTCATCGATACCGAGGTGGCTAAGAAAGCCTGCCAGGAAGTTCTTCAAAAGGTGAAGTTCCTGAAGGCAGATGGAGAAGTATCTTCAGCCAGCTCAGAGCCAGTTTTAGTGAACGGTACAGCACACCCCGAGTCCACAGATGGAGGAAAACCTCCCAAGATCAGCCAGGAGGAAGCGGAGCCTGTGAAGAACGTGCGGCGCCGACAAAAGAACAACTCATCCAAGCAGTCCTGGCTCCTGCGGCTCTTTGAGTCCAAGCTGTTTGACATCTCCATGGCCATCTCCTATCTTTACAATTCTAAGGAGCCCGGCGTGCAAGCCTACATCGGCAATCGACTCTTCAGCTTCCGGAACGAAGAAGTGGACTTCTACTTGCCCCAGTTGCTCAATATGTACATCCACATGGACGAGGATGTGGGCGACGCCATCAAGCCCTACGTGGTGTACCGCTGCCGGCAAAGCATCAATTTCTCCCTGCAGTGCGCCTGGCTGCTGGGGGCCTACTCTTCTGACATGCACATCTCCACGCAGCGCCACTCCCGTGGCACCAAACTGCGTAAACTCATCCTGTCAGATGAGCTCAAGCCCTCCAGCCAGCGCATCCGCAGGGAGGTGCCGCAGCCTCCCCCTTCCTGCCCCCCACCCCTCCATCATGGTCAGGGCATGAGCGAACACAGCCTCTCACCCTCAAAACGCACCCACCAACGCTCCAAATCCGACGCCACCGTCAGCATCAGCCTCAGCAGCAACCTAAAGAGAACTGCAAGCAACCCCAAAGTAGAGACCAGCCAGGATGAGGTGAGACACCTGTTACGTCACATGCTTGCTTACCTAGTTAGTAATATGTGAGCTGCTTTTAGATGATCCATCTCTGGCCGTCGCTTCCACCTCCCACAGATGTTGTTTCTCAGCTGTTTCATGCAAATGCAGAAGGCAAACAACTCAGATTTGTATGGTTTCTATGGCTGCACTGGAAAAGGCGTGTCGATGTTCCACTTGATGTGGTGCTGACACTCAGAAAAGCTCTGTAAAAGAAATATTCATATAGTTACTTTAATGGCAGATGGATGAGCAATGTGAACTTCCTTCCTAGGCAGCATCCTAACTGAAATGGAACCTAAAAAGTGACTGATTTTCATAGGTAACAACTACAAAATATAGTGCTACATAAAAAGCATAGAAGAGTCAGCTTACAAATGATTCTGATATACTTTTATGTTAGCATGCAATTCATTTTGACATCTAATAAGCATCGTTAGAAATGTTGAAATGAAATGTATCTTGCTATTTTCTAAACGCAGGTTATTAATCTAATTGTGAGTGTTTCATCCATGCATATGTTTTGAAGTTGCTTTGACCTCATAATTTTTAATTAGAAGGACAAAACTCCCTTTCCACTGAAACAACAGATTTCTTTATGGTGATGTTTGCAGGACTTCTCCAATAATTTAGTCCTGCCACTTTTTTTGTTTTTTACAATCGACTGCAAGCTCACATAAAGATCTGCCTTCATCCGATCAACAACAGATGAATAGACCCAAGTTCCAACTTCCAACCCTATATTGTTTTTCATTTTCCACAGTACGTTTCATTCATATGTAAGTCACAATATGGGAGAAAAGATCTGTCACTGTTTCCATTTCATCAAGACTTTAAAATGCTGTCTAGATGCGTAGTTAGGTTTTTAAACCAAGATGTCATCTTTTAGTGTGTTTGAGTTGGTCTGCCACGTGGCACCTATAAATGTAAATTTTCAGCTCTAATCACAGTGAAGGCTGAAGCCTGCAGGGGGATGAAGAGATTTTTGTTTTTGCTCTAAGAAAATAATTAACTACCACTGCTCACTGATTCCCAGAAGAATGATAACAGCTCTGCAGCTCTTCTGTTAAGACAGGCCCTCTCTCTTTGTGTTCATTTGCACAGTCATGATGGTAGTCCTAAGGGCTCATGCCATTAACAAATCACCTCTCATACTGCTAATAAGTGGCACATTG
The DNA here is from genome assembly GCF_018340385.1 of Cyprinus carpio. Lineage (NCBI taxonomy): Eukaryota > Metazoa > Chordata > Actinopteri > Cypriniformes > Cyprinidae > Cyprinus > Cyprinus carpio. The sequence continues at coordinate 20,706,888 of NC_056612.1, read as the reverse complement.
CGATACAGTTGCAGGATTAGATCCGAGGTCAATGTGACAGACAGATTAGATCCTGTTTGTACGACATGGATCAGATTATTCTTTTATCACAGGAGATTCCAGGTAACTGTCAGGCTGACATTAAAGCGATAGTTCCCCCAAAAATGAAACCCCTAAGACCCATAAGAAAGGGTCAGAAAGCTCTCAAATTTAATCAAAAATATCTTAATTTGTGTTCTGAAGATGAACAAAGGTCTTATGGGTTAGGAATGACATGAGAGTAATTAATGACAGGATTTTCATTTTTAGCATTTTAATTAACCAAATGAGCAAATATCTGCTATACATACTATATAAATACACCACTCAGAAGTGAGCTTTGTTTTAAATGGTAAGATTTTTGTTTGTTGTTTTGTTAAATATTATTTTGAAATGTAATTTATTCCCCTGATGGTCTGATTCAGCAGACATTATTACTCAAGTCTTCAGTGTCACATGATCCTTCAAAAATCATTCTAATAGGCTGAGTTGCTGCTCAAGAAAAATGTTCTATTATTATCTATTATTAATATTATTTTTTCTATCCATGTTAAAAGTTCTACTTAATATTTCCGTGGAAACCGTGATGCATTTTTTCAGTATTTTTAATTTTATTTTCATGAATAGAAAGATAAAACTACCATATTTATTTATAAAAGAAGACTTTTCTTTACTTTCTTTACTTGTCACTTTGATCAGTTTAATGCATCCTTTCTGAATAAAAGTTTTCATTTAATTAAAAAACAATTATTACACTGACCCCAAACATTAGTGTATTGCTCACATTTACATTTTATGTAAATATGTCAATAAGGATATTAATTCATTTGTGGGTGTCACTGTGGTTTTTATAGATGTGTGTCCTTAGCTTGTCTTAGCCAATCATAAACCCAATTGGCAAAATTGGTATTAAAATTGAAATAGACTCTTTAATTGGTCTAGCCAATATGTCAATGTCTAATTTATAGTAAGATTACAGTTTATGTAATAGCTTTTCCACAGCCTGGATTTTAGTATAGATCATATTGACATGGCCATTACCTTTAGTGTGTCCAGAGTAGTGTATCAGTAAAACTGTAGGGCAGAACCTACCATGGATCAAGTTCTATTGTGATAAGTAACTTTAGAGCTCCCTTCCGATTTTCTTCATTTTAACCTTCAGTCGCACAGCACACACCCTCTGTTCTGACGTTCAAGCATGTGTACATGATCACTCGCCTTCCTCTTTTATCTTCCTGCATAGTTTCTTCCCTTCCCTCTTCCTCCGAACGTGATCTTTGGTGCAGCATGTGCTGCTATGGCAACAGCGATGTCGCCATTCACATGGCAGTGAGCCACTCCACTGGTAAATGGAGTAAAGATCAGCTATTATGAAATGCGTTGCTCCACAACTCCTCCACACTGTTTACACACTTCAGCGAACTTCTTTTGAGAGCCGAAGGTGTTAACGTAGGAATGCCACTTTGTGGTTTCATCTCCACCTTATGAAGTGCAGTGTAGGTGTCTAATGTGAATTGCGTTAAGCCTGAACAAACATTAGTCAGTATAGATTTGCTCATGATGTAAATGAAAATCCCAAAATGTTATATTGGAAACGGATGTGCCTTTTAAAAAGAAAAAAAGACAGCTTTTCTTGGTCGTTTGAGCATTGTGTCATGCTTATTTTTCTATTGGTGGAAAGGGTTCAGAGCCTTATCTTATATCACATACAAACGTCACTGATAAGTTAACCGATCTACTGTGATTTTATTTCCACATTTAAGCTGTAGTTTTTCAACCTAATCATGTAAATATTTAGGTCTGCTGGATTTTCTTTGTCTAAACAGTGAAGATTTAATTTAGAAAGATAAAACCAGGCTTATCATCTCCCTCTTTTTTTGAAAGCTTGTCAGGACAGAGATTTGCCTTGAGAGAAAGTCCACTATGTGTTATCATGTGGAATTTGGACCCCTGTTTGGTTATGAGGACTGATGACTCTTTCCCCCCCATCATGCCAATTCAACCAGAGCATAAATCTGGTTTACGGTGCAGCATTTACAATGGAAATGGATGGAGGAAATTTTTCGATCATATTAAAATACTCATTGTTTCAATAATATAGCTGCAAGTTGTAAATAATGTGTGTTTTGACATGATTTTAGTGGGACTAAAATACTAAATAACTAACTTTTTTGTCTCGATTTTTATCTGTATATATAATGTAATGTCTAAACCCCTAAAATGACCATAAGAATGATGACAACTTTACAGCTCAGCAAAACAGTTTTAACATGATAATTAGTGGAAGTGATTTATAAAAAAATATCAAATTTCTGCTTTTTATTCATCAAAAACTGACCCATTATAAGTTATGGTAACCTTTATTCTTGCTTTTTATGAAAAAAATTATAATAAAAAAAAAAAAGGGGATGAGTCAATTATTTTTAGTGGTAATCAGCATTATTATTATTATTTTTTGTACATTTTCTGAGTGGTGCTTGCTTGTGCAAGAGTTGCCTCCACAAAACACATGACCACATAAACAAGACTGAATTGTTAAGTGACTTTGCTGGATGAGGTACAAGTAAACATGACAGCTGTTGATACTCCCTGAAAATTAGAGCAAGACCGCTGTTTGACACTCCCTGAGAACTGAGACATGACAGCTGTTCAACAGCTGTAACACAGCCCTGGCGAACAGAGTTTGGTCCATGCAAGTTGAATGCAAAGTATGTTTATTAGTGGCCAATGCAGGGTTGTAATTATGAGTGTGGATCCATTGAGTTTCAGGTGGGTGGCAAGCAGCTTAGGTGGCCAATGATCATACGCTGTGGGGGAAGAAGCCTGGCAGATCTGGCTTGGATGCTGTGGTATCGTTTTCAAGATTGCAGAAGGGAAGGGTAGAGTCTTACTTTTCTCAGTTGCAGGATGTTAAGGGGCAGTTTTCTGATTTAGGGGCTAGTCAGGCTTCAGTGCTCACTGTGCCTGCACTTTATTTAATGCAGCCAGCTGGGTTGTGTGGAGTTGTTTATTTGCATAACCAACTAGTGCATCATAGACCAGGGCTCAACAATCAGGATGTTTTCATAGTTCATAGTTTTGGCCCTTGCAGAAACAATTATATTATTTTGTATTATTAGTTTTTTTTTTTTTTTTTGTATTCCATTTTTTTAAGCCATTTATAGGTGAAATCTTTGTAATATAGACTACCGTTCAAACATTTTGGCTGAGTAAGATTTTTTTGATAACTCTTTAGTATAGGGACCGAGTTCACCCAAAAATGAAAATTAGGCTGTGTTTTACTCAACCCTGAGGCGTCCTAGGTGTAAAAGACTTTATTCTTTCAGATGAATCCAGTCAGAGTTATATTAAAAATTGTCTTTGATCTTTCAAGCGGTTTCATGGCACTCAGTGGATGTTGCATTCCTTCAGTCCAAAAGACGTGAAATAAAAAGCGCCCTTCCATTAAATATAACTCCAACTGGATTTGTCTGAAAGAAGACATAAAGTTACATTCACCTAGGATGCCTTGGGGGTGAGTAAAATGCAACCTAATTTTAATTTTTGGGTGAACTAATCTTTTAAGTTGTTAGTTATTAGCATGCCTATTATCAACATATTGGCTGTTTATTAGTACTTCTAAAGCACATATTTTACATGACCATATTCTACATCCTTAATCTTACACAATACCTAAACTTAAAGGGATACTTCACCTAAAATGAAAATTTTGTCATTAATAAATTAACCACATGTTGTTTCAAACCCGTAAAAGCTTCGTTCATCTTCGGAACACAATTTAAGATATTTTGGATGAAAACCGGGAGGCCTGTGACTGTCCCATAGACTGCCAAGTAAACAATAGTGTCATGGACCATAAAAGGTATGAAAGTCGTCGTCAGAATACATCTGCCATCAGACGTGCAATCTGGGTTATATGAAGCGACGGGAACACCTTTTGCTTTTTCAGCTTTGATTTGAAAGAAAACAGCGCCTCCTTGTGGCGCGGATGATACAGAAGAGCATACACAGCATACGATGATATGGAGAGACAAAGAGGAGACTGTTGACAAAGGAATTGTTGTATAAAGTCGTTATTTTTGTTTTCTTTGCTTACAAAAAGTGTTCCCGGTGCTTCATATAACCCAGATTGCACGTCTGATGGCAGATGGACTATTCTGACGACGACTTTCATACCTTTTATGGACCATGACACTGTTATTTACTTGGCAGTCAATGGGACAGTCACAGGTTTTCATCCAAAATATCTTAAATTGGGTTCTGAAGATGAACAAAGCTTTTACGGGTTTGGAACGACACTGGGGTAAGTGATTAATGACAAAATTTTCATTTTGGGGTGGAGTATCCTTTTAACTATCTTACTAACCATTAATAGCATGCAAGCAGCAAATTAGGAGTTTATTGAGGCAAAAGTCATAGTTAATGGTTTGTTAATAGCGAGAAGTAGACCACAAAATAAAATGACAGATTTTAATTTTTTTGCTCAGCAGGGACACATTAGATTGATCAAATGTGAGAGAAAAAACATTGTTCATTGTTACAAAAGATTTTTGTTTGAAATTTATGCTGTCCTTCAGATCTTTCTATTTATCAAAGATTACTGAAAAAAATTGTATGGTTTCCACAAAAATATTAGGCAGCAGTTTTTAACAAGAAATGTTACTTGAGCTCCCAATCAGCATATTGGAATGATTTCCAAAGCATCATGTGACACTGAAGACTGAAAATTCTGCTTTGCCATCTCAGGAATAAATTTTATATATATTTAAATAGAGCACAGATATTTAAAAATGTAATATTTTGAATTTGTACTGCTTTACTGTATTTTGATTTTTTTTTATATATATTATAGTAAATAAATTATCAGTACATGCTATTATTTATTGAATATTTGAATCCTATTTGGCATTGTTGTTGTCAACACTATTTAACCATTGCAAAACCACTGTAATGCAGACTTTTTTGGCTTACTGCTTTAGTATCTGGCAGGAAGTAAAACATTTTATGTTCGTGGCCTCTTTTTTTTTTTTTTTTTTTTTTTTTTTTTTTTTTTTTGCAGAGTGTTAGTGAGCAGGAACACACAGTGTGTGTCATGTGAGTAAAAGCATGATTAATTCATGCAGTCTGGAGGTTAATGCAATAATGAACAGTGCCGTTAGCATAACTTGTGTATCTGTGTCTCATGTCCACACACTCCAGCCTACCACTCCATTTTGCAGTAATATAGACTATACGTATGTCATTATTATGATAATAATGATAATAATAATATAGAAGTACAGTACTATTATTATTATTTGGATAATTAACAGGAGGATAGTAGTTGTTGAAATAAGTTTTCATGCTTAGCACTGTCTTAACCAAACTTGGCGTGATATATCAGCAAGCAATTAAAACAGCTGTGATTAGTGACAGTTATTTCTGTGGAATTACCACACCCAATGTGAAAACTCATTGGTTGAAAGTTCTGGGTCTCATTACAGTACATTAAACATTAAATATCTTCTGATTTGCTGATCTACAGGGGTTTTTTTTGTATAGTGCCATAATCGGTATGATCCAGGATCTTTGGGAGTGTGCGTCTGGCAATCCACCCCATAATGGCTATTGCGTAAATGTCATTTTCTGATAAGGGTTTATGGTTGGGTTTCTAAATCATGGCCATTTTATTTTAATATTTAGATGATAAAAGTAATCCAGCAGTGAGGCGCGGCCTTGCTGGAGGAGTGTGTATAGATACGTGTGTGTCTCGTGTAATCCCTCATCTTGTCCTCACCACCATCACGGTGCTTTACATGGGTTTGATCAGAGCGGCTCCCAGTCACCATCAGCAGCCAGAGATAAACATGACACAGTCATTTTTTCAGGCCTGCGGAGTCATGGCCAGGCCCTGCTGCTCAAACAGATGGGATGAGTGTAACCTTGAGATGTGTTTTTGTCTTGTTCTGACCCCCTCCACCCTCCCTTGCTCTTGCACTATGACTCCCCCTTCCCTGCTCTTCCTTTTCCCAGGATCTGAGCTCCAGCTCCGACAGTCTCACGCTAGAGGCTGGTACAGTAAGTCTCTCACATCTAATAACGCTCCTCTGTGCGTAGTGGGATGATGGCTGTGTTTGTTTGCAGGCGGGGGCTGACTCCACAGATTCCTTCAAATGTGTGCCTTCAAGATTTGCAATCATGTTATCAAATGTCACAAATTGGGCGTAGTATTGGCATTTTACATGAAAAGGTACAAATAGGTTGTGAAATTCTTAATCTTAATGTCCTTTTTTTCAATAAGGTGTCAACTTCTGGAGACAAAACTAGATGTAAGGTGTTATTTAAATTATCACTTATTTTCTATTTATTGTACTGTTTGCAATGATTTTTATTACTTAATTTTTTTATTATAATTGTTTTTGCAACCCTTTTTGGTGACTGAATAGAGTTTAAAACCCCAGTTTTATTGTTATTATTTAAAAAAAAATTTTTGAGAAAAATATTTTATCTTTTTTTAACCGTTCAGGAACAGGGTTACATGATAGTCATCACTTCAATTTAATAATAATAATAAAAAACTACAGTTAGTCTTATATTATATGTAGCATATCTTAGAATTCTCCAGTGGATGTAGGATTTGGGCCATTACTTCTTAAAGTAATAATACAACAGTTTGTACCTTATTTGTATAAAATGTCTGTTGGATGTTGCATATTCACGTGAAGACAATTCTTCATCTGTGAACTGATGGCATGCTTGCAAACACTTGTTCTTTGTGTGGTTGTTCTTTTCAGTTTTAGCTGTAATAATTATTTGGATGTGACATTTTTCTCTCATTCTCTTATTTAATCAATCAATGTCTAAGTGTAAGAGCTTTTGACTTTAATAATGTTAATATAGATGGGACAGTTAGATTTGTTTTGGGTTCTGTGATCAAGACCTTTGCTTTCTTACAGAGAGTTTGTAAACCTTGGCAAAGGAGAGAATTTTCTGGAAAGTGTTTTAATTTGGTGGAATGAGTTCTTTCCATTGGTGTTTTGGGTGTTCTTTTGAATATTTGCAAAGGATTAAGTAGTATTCTTAGTTCTTTAAAAAAAAAAAAAGGTCATGTTTTTGTAACCCGTTCTATATGGATTACAGATATCCATGTATAATCTGACATCAGTGGACCATAGGTCGCACATGTGGAGGAGTTTGATGAGTCTTTCTCCACATTTTCCTGTCCTTGGATGACCTTATGTATTTGTTTTAATACTTTTTCCTCATTTCAGGTGATGCTATTCATTCATGACTCGCTTGCTCAACCCTGTGGTCAGCTGTTGCTAAAACACTCTCTCTCACCATTTCTGATTAGTTTTTTGTCCATGCTTCACTTTGAGTTAAGAATGCTGTGCCGATCATGCATGCAGATTTTTAGCAGTTTTGAGCACTGCTCCACACATTCATGTGCAATAACTCATCCATAGAAAAATCAGTGACTGGTTTAGACTGGATGTACGGTCGGCTCCAAAATTGTAGGCTTTGGTATGATACCAGCTCTGATACTCCGCCATTTAGCTAGGTTAGGAGTGTTTTAACATTGGAAAAAATGACACATGACCTTTAAAGAGATAGTTCACCCAAAATGAAAATTCTGTCTTTAAAGGGATAGTTCACCCAAAAATGAAAACTGTCATTAATTATTCACCCTCTTGTCGTTCCAAACCAGTAATACCTATATTTTTGATGAATTTCGAGAGCTCTCTGACCCTCCCACAGACAACAAGGATCCTCACACGATCAAGGTCCAGAAACGTAGCAAGGACATTGTTAAAATTATTCACGTGACATCAGTGGTTCAACCACCATTTTACAAAGCTATGTTGATTACGCTTTGATCTGAACGTAAACAACGTATCCGCATACGGTGCTGCTGACACAGAACAGCATACGTTGTTTACGTATGTGATATTCTCTAAAATGGTGCTTTAGGGTGACGTGAAGGAGACAAATTGTTTTTTTTTTTTTGGTGTGTTGAAGTATTATAGTGGATTGATGTGATTAATTTTGTACCACTTTTTTCATGTGGATTATTTTAACCTTGTCCTTGCTTTCTGAGCCTTGATTGTGTTAGGATCCTTGCTGTCTGTGGAAGGGTCAGAGAGGTCTCAGAATTCATCAAAAATATCTTAATTTGCGTTTCTAAGATGAACGAAGGTATTACAGGTTTGGAACGACATGAGGGTAAATGAGAAAATAATGACAGAATTGTAATTTTTGCGTGAACTATCCCTTTAATTACTCACCCTTATTTCATTCCAACCCCTTAAGACCTTTGTTCATCTTCAGAACACAAATTAAGATATTTTTGATGAAATCTGAGAGCTTTCTGACTCTGTATAGACAGACAGCAACACAACTACCACGTTCAAGGCCCAGTAAGGTAGTAAAGACATTGTTAAAATAGTCCATTTGACATCAGTGGTTCAACCTTAATTTTATGATGCTATGAGAATACTTGTGCAACATTTTCTCTTCTTCCGCGCATGCGGCATAGTACTCTCATGAACGTGTGTCGAAGACTGACACAGAAGAGAAGAAATTGTTGAATAAAGTCATTATTTTTGCACAAAAAGTATTCTCTTCATGTCATAAAATTATGGTTGAACCACTGATGTCACATGGATTATTTTAGCAATGTCCTTACTACCTTTCTGGGCCTTGAATGTGGTAGTTGCGTTGCTGTCTATATGGAGTCAGAAAGCTCTCAGTTTTTATTAAAAAAAAAAAATATCTTAATTTGTGTTACGAAGATGAATGAAAGTCTTACGGGTTGGGAACAACATGAGGCTGAGTAATTACTGACTGTTTTCATTTTTGGGTGAACTATCCCTTTAACTTAGCCTTTATGCTTCACATCACACCGCCTGAATATCCAAACTGTGCTGAATATCAGCACATTGTTATCAGGTCACAAAATTTGTGAAATATTGGTATCGTGCCATTTTTAAATCAGTGGTACTTTTTAAAATTAATTTGTAATTTTTATATCATGCAGCCCTTTTTGTTAGAATAATTTCCAAATCTGTTTGCATATGTTTCATTTTGTGTGTTAAAATGACTTTTCTCTCTTTTCCCATCATCTTTCATTTCCTCTCTCAATCTTCATTCGCTCTCAGCCTGTGCGTCTGACTCCTCAGAGAGAGTTCATTAAGTCTCTCATGGGGATCGGGAAGAGACTGGCCACTCTGCCCACTAAAGAACAGAAGACCCAGAGGCTCATCTCAGAGCTGTCCCTACTCAACCACAAGCTGCCTGCCCGGGTCTGGCTGCCCACAGCTGCCTTTGACCATCACGTGGTGCGTGTACCCCACACGCAGGCCGTCGTGCTCAACTCGAAGGATAAGGTAAAGTTCTGCTGAGAAAAGAATTTACATTTTTGAAGTTTCTTTGTTCTACTGGGTCTTGAAAGACTCCTTCTTTCCTAATTTCATGTCTAAAAATGGTTAAACTATGCTTTTTCAGGCACCTTACCTTATCTACGTAGAAGTTCTGGAATGTGAGAACTTTGAAACGTCAAGTGTGCCGGTGAGAATCCCAGAAACACGGATCCGCAGTACGCGATCCGTAGAGAATCTTCCCGATTGTGGCATTACACCTGACCAGCGTGCCAGCAGCTTCTCCACGGTTCCCAATTACGACAACGATGATGAGGCATGGTCTGTAGATGACATCGGAGAGCTGCAAGTGGAGGTACTCACACAGAGAGACTATAAGGGCAACATCTACAAATTTACTGGTGTTTGAGAACTGACCTTTATTTTTTTTTTGGTCCTTAAGCTTCCAGAGATCCACACCAACAGTTATGACAACATTTCCCAGTTCTCGGTAGATAGCATCACCAGCCAGGAGAGCAAGGAACCTATTTTTATTGCAGCTGGAGATATCAGGTACACTTGGAGATAATGCATCAATACTTCCAAACAGTGAGAAATACAATACTAATTTTATTTAACTGGAATGTTTTTGTTATCTCAGACGACGCCTGTCTGAGCAACTCGCCCACACCCCCACCACATTTAAGAGGGACCCAGAGGATCCCTCAGCTGTAGCCTTAAAGGAACCATGGCAGGAGAAAGTGAGGTATGTGTATGACATTCTCCGCCAAGGACGGTTGGTTCATTCGTTTGTTGAGTCTGATTTAATCATTCCTGTGTCGTTGAATAGACGGATCAGGGAAGGCTCCCCCTATGGCCACTTGCCCAACTGGCGTCTACTGTCTGTTATTGTGAAATGTGGCGATGACTTGAGACAGGAGCTTCTCGCCTATCAAGTGCTGAAACAACTGCAGGTTGCACTCTTCATATTTTGTCTTTTAAAATGGGGTTAAATCAAGGGATGCATAATATGTCAGTACCATAGTCGATATCGGGCAGTATTGTATATTTCATTGTGCTCGCTCATTTCCCCTATTATTTTTTTTTTACATAATTTATTTTTTCACACTGTTCATTATAATGTTATGATGCCAAAATCACTTGTAGACTTTATAGTAATTAATTTGAGGTTTTAGTGTTTTAATTTTTAATTTATCAGCTTTTTAAAAACGTAGCAGGTTAGCGTTATTTTAATGTTGGTTCATCCCTAGTTGCATCACATTTTAATGTCATTTTAAATCTGTATTAATTTACAGGATATTGTGTTTTAGAAATATTAATGCACATTACCTTTGAAAAGTTTGGGGTCGGTAAGGTTTTTGAAAGAAGGTTTTGTGCTCAAATAGGCTACATTTATTGCAGCAGCCATGACTCCAGTCTTCAGTGTCAAGTGATCCTTCAGAAATCATTCTCAGGATTCTTAGTTGATTAGAAAGTTCAAAATAACAGAGTGTTTATTGAAGTGAGGTCTGCTTAGGCATTGTTGCTATACTGGATCTTCTCACCATCTTTGTTGTCTTCTAGATTATCTGGGAGCAAGAACGGGTTCCCTTGTGGATCAAGCCCTACAAGATCCTGGTCATCTCCTCAGACAGTGGTATGATTGAGCCAGTGGTCAATGCTGTGTCCATTCACCAGGTGAAGAAACAGAGTCAGCTTTTATTGCTCGACTACTTCCGGCAAGAGCATGGGGACTACAATACAGAGGAATTCCTTACCGCTCAGCGTAACTTTGTTCAGAGCTGTGCTGGCTACTGTCTCATCTGCTATCTGCTGCAGGTCAAGGACAGGTGAGAGAGACGATGCTTGAATCATGTCGGAAAATAGATCATTTGGATACGTTGTAACCACATTTTTTTCTCGTTTTTTGTCAGGCACAATGGAAATATCCTGCTAGACTCTGAGGGCCACATCATTCACATCGACTTTGGCTTCATCCTTTCCAGCTCTCCACGTAACCTGGGCTTCGAGACATCTGCCTTCAAACTAACCAGTGAATTTGTGGATGTAAGCACTGCTATGTTTATTTTTAGGAGGAAGTCATCATCAAATGTGGAGAAGGATTTAAAAAGAATGATCAGCTTCTCATTATCGGCCAGAATGTTCAAATCTGTGCATCTCTTTCAGGTGATGGGAGGACTTGATGGAGACATGTTCAATTATTATAAGATGCTTATGCTCCAAGGCCTCATCGCTGCTCGCAAGCACATGGAGAAGGTCATCCAGATTGTAGAAATCATGCAGCAAGGTATTCTTCATCTGAAGCTTCAGGGGATGAAGCATCTTCATCTTTCTATATTCATTTGAGGACGTGTTATCGTTCAGTTTTTCTTATAAAGCAGTTTATATGCTCTGCAGGTTCTCAGCTTCCCTGCTTCCACGGCTCCAGCACCATCCGTAACCTGAAGGAGCGTTTCCACATGAACCTGACGGAGGAGCAGCTGCAGGTGTTGGTGGAGCAGATGGTGGACGGCTCCATGCGTTCCATCACTACCAAGCTGTACGATGGCTTTCAGTATCTCACCAACGGCATCATGTGAGCGGTGGCCGGGGTGCACACGGACTACAGCGCTAAAACTGGAAAAAAGGCTGCACCACTTTGAAAACCACTCCTAACGCCCGTTTCCCATAACCACCCTTGTGTTTCTGCACCCTTCAGACTGATTATCTTTAAAGATGGATTTTTTGTGTTCTTTTTTTGTTTTTTACCCTGACTGAAGAGGTCTTGAGCTGTGAAGTAACTGTTTGTCGTCTTTTTTCAACAGCCTTTCCTTTCATTTAAACCCTCCCTTTTTTTGTAACGTCATGTTGCAGAACTCTGGATGCCCAGAGTTGAATTTTATCCAGCTTTCCAGTGCCTCGTTTAAACACTACGCTGCTCTGTGACTCACCTGTGTACTGACTGACTTCAACACCCAAGATTATCATCATCAGCTTTTTTGTTGCCATGCCACTAATTATACATACTTTGGATAAATAACATTCAGAATTTCAAAACACACTCACACAGTGGGGCGGAAAACAGGAGATGCTGTATCAAAGCCTGTAAATTGCATTGTGAAATGAGGGAGTACATTGCTGTATTGTTCAGCTTTGTGAAGTCAGTGTTACATGAACTGTTTAAAAGAGATCTTCAGCTCAGCGCCGCACAAGTCAGAGACCGATTAAGCCATGAAACGTTTGCTTAAAGTGCTCTCATTTGACCCTGTGAGAAGCGCTTGAGCCATAATAGGGTTAATGAAGCTTTTTAATTCAATATGGATGTGTTAAATGTCAAAACACCAAAGACACAAACCAGTGACTAATCATATAAGAGTTTTAGTCTTGAATTGATAGACGACGACGTAAAATAATTAGGACTTAATTAAAATAACCTGCTTTGTTTTCTAGGTCAAAACAAATGTGTAAAGAAACTATTTAGAGTTTCCAAAGGTCTAGACTGGAATATGGTGGACTGAGAGATATGAACACTATTTATTGCCCTTTTACAGATATTTCATATACTTACATGACACTTATGAAATGACACTTTCTCAAAGTTCTCTGTGGATTTCATTTCATTTTGTTGTTTTGTTTGGCACACATTATAATCCAAGTTGTGCTAGTTTGTACAGCTAACCTGAATTTATGATGTGCATTCTTACAGCTGATCTCAACCTGAAGTGGGCAGCCATTTTTAAATGTGTGACTGTGAGCCACTGGAGTTGTTGTTTTTTTTTTTTTTAACAGAGAGGAGTTGTTCAGAATCTGTTGCACAGGAGAAATGGAAAGGGCTATGAAAAAACGAGAGAAATCAACACATTCTTTCTTTGTTTTTATTTCCTCCACATGTACAGGTATAAAATTCCCTGCCTAAAATTACTAGTTTTTTTATTTTATATTATTATTTTTCTTTATTTTCATAGAAACTGGGCATGTGTTGAGCCTCCTCTTATTTCCCTGTGACATCAGTGCTTCTCTTAATAGTTTTAATTCATTCTCTTAGCGGGAGCCACAATTTACTTTAATTTGTTTGCTTGTGCGAGGGCAGTTTAGACGATGTGTACATTTTCAACAAGCTTATCTTTACTCTTTACTATTTTATACTTCTATTGTTTCAGCGTCAGACTTTCCTTTGAAACTTGTAAAACGGACCAGCTCTTAAGATCATGTGAATAACCTTCCTTGTGAATGTTCCTTTGTATAATAAATTAAATGTTCCCGTTACACAAATTGTATATTTTTAAAAAGTCTTTCAAGGCCCTGTAATTGATCATTTATTTATTTTGGTGCAAATGTGAATACATACCACTATTGAATTTCTAGTGTAGTGTATGTCTGGGCGGACCCCAAAAATAGTATTTAGTACAATAATAATACATTTTCAAGACGCTGCATTTATTAATTACATTTTACTACTGTAATTTGTTTTCTAATAGAAATATATGTAGTTATTTTAGTGAAAACTATGGTTAACCGTGGATGTTAAAAAAAAAGTACATTAAAAACGTCTGCTGGTTTAAAGGAGAATGTCTATCAGGAAGAGAAAAAAAAGAATACTGAGTAGGGTAGATAGAAATTGAATAAATAACATTTTGTTTCTACGTTTATAAATAACAGAAAATAATTGTGAGACACTGAAATGGTTTCCAGCCCTGGCCCAGGGGCTGATTTTCCTGTTTGTAGTGTGCTGTGATTACCTGTGGCGCAGGTAAATGCGTTCAGGATCGTGGGGGGGCGCCGTTATGTGCAAGTATCTGCGATTCCTTCCGCAACAGAAAGAAGGAAAAACTCTCCAGTACCTGCCTACACTTGCCAATGCATGGACAACACCCGTAAAACCAATTTTATCGTTTCACAAGTGTTTTCAAAACGTGAAACACTATATCCATAGTCGTTTACGTTTTTGGATAGAATTAAGAAATCGTTTTGGAGGTTATAGGTGGAATATCAAATGGACGACTAGTTAAATCCTGGAGTTTCACCTGAAACCTGCAAGATTTCCTCGAAGAGTCCACACAGGACTGAAAGTTCCCCAGGGTGTGATACAGGAAGTACCTTTAATTCATCATGGTAAGTGCTTTTTAATCCCAACATAACTTATTAAAAGCATTTTAAATTGAGTTAGGAGATTAAGAGCTGCAGCTGGCTCTGTACACAAAGTTATTGTTCGATTGGTATGTCTACTACTATAGAAGTTGCATTTTAACTGTCGACAAAAAAATTAATATATCGGAAGAATAATTCGAATTTTAGACATTTACTTCATTATTTTCATGCTAGCAAAGTAAATACCAAATCATTAGTATGGCCTGAAGTAATAGTCCAGTTTATAACTTCTGAAATACGAAGATATTTAAGTGGACAATGGTTTGCCTGCCAAAAACTCCCATCAAACTCGGATTTGGGACATTATTATTATAAAAAATAAATCTGTTAAGAAAACGTAAAGCACAGTAACTTTAGAAATTCCTAGAATACATGAGAGGACAAGGAAATCTGTCCAGTTTATTTGTGCAGTTCTGTTGAACCTCAGAGAGAGCATTGTGCAGGCTTCTGTTAAAGGAAATCTGTCCAGTTTATTTGTGCAGTTCTGTTGAACCTCAGAGAGAGCACATAATAATAATAATAATAATAATAATAATATTAGTGTTTGTTTGAATTAGTTTCCTCAGAATTATTGGTAATGACTTGTGCAAGGAGGATATACTCTTATTATATTTATCACAGATTTAATTGGCCATACTTAATTTTTAATCACCCGACTAAGCATTTGCCTTTGTTTATGGTATGAGGGGAAGAAATATGGCTCAGGTTTTGTTATATTGCTGCACTGCATATGGCATATGACTTAATGACATGCTTATGAAGCTGTATAGCTTTAAAGTACAGGAGTAGTTTCGTTGTTGTATTAGTCCTGTCTTGTCAAAGTGTCAGAGGTTTCAGCGCTTCATAAGTGCTCATAACAGAAAGTATTTCAGAAATGTCATTTCCTCCTCTGTGCAGAGTTGCTGGCTTAGTTAATCAGTATATTCTTACACTTATTAACCCTTTAATTAACTTGTTAACTTATTAATTTTGCTCAACACCAGCCCTCTTGTCTAATGCACTGCCGCAAAATGCATAAAGTAGCAAAATGCATTTAAATAAAATTTATGTAACCCAACAGTATGTCAGCATTCAGTCGCATATGAAAGTGACCATATGAATAATCTTTCTCTCTCGCACAGGGGAGCAAAGAGAAATATCACTGGCAGACCCAGAATGTGAAGGTCAGTGGTGTGGATGACATGGTCCTCCTCTCCAAGATCAGTGAAGATGCCATCACAGATAACCTGAAGAAAAGATACATGGATGACTTCATTTTTGTATCCTTATGTCTGTAATAAACAATAATTATTTGGTTATTCGGTCTGGCATATTTAAATATAAGCTACAGTATTTCAAATCATTTTTGTTTTGAACTTTTTATTGTTTCCACAGGAATATTAAGCAGCACCAATTTCAACTTTGATAATAATCGAAGTGTTTCTTACTAAACATCAATCATAATAGAATGATTTTTGAAGTATCATGTGAAAATGAAGTCCGGTGTCACAGGAATAAAAATCATTTATTTTTGCCATAACCACAACTCTTCAGACATACATTGGCCCTGTGCTGATATCAGTGAACCCTTTTAAACAACTGCCGTATTTCACAGATCGTGAGATTGAACTGTATCAGGGAGCCGTAAGTACAATATACATTTTCTATTAGTGTCCGGTACATAGGTCTGTACTGTACCGTGCTCTAAATACATGAATACTAAATGGAATTAAAATTCAGATGAATAATCATTCCCGCAGGATAAGTCATTTAGACATGGCCAGACGGAGCAGAGCAATGCTACTGCATGTCCAGACTTGCCATTTTGCTCGCAAAGACTTCCTATAAATCTGTATTTGTTAACGTCTTCCCCTGGATGGCCAAATCATAGAGAGTGCATATGCAAAGGAAGATGTGTTACTGGTTACGGAATAATGCCTCTACCTCAATGTCATGCAAATGTGACTTTTAAATTTCCCTGGACATTTGTGTTATTCCCTGCAATGTGTGTGTATTTCGTCATTCGCAGGCGCAGTATGAGAATCCCCCCCACATCTACGCTCTGGCCGACAATATGTACCGCAACATGATGATTGACTCCGAGAACCAGTGTGTCATTATCAGGTCAGGGGTCAAGGATCTGGCGCCCGCACCCTGAGACACCTTTAAAGTATTGTATGGCATCAAAAGTTTGCATTATATGTGATCTGAATGTGTTTGTAATACAGCGGAGAAAGTGGAGCTGGAAAGACAGTGGCTGCCAAGTACATTATGAGCTACATCTCCAAAGTCTCAGGTGGTGGACCTAAAGTTCAGGTGAGGTTATCAACTTCTAGAACAGGGGTTCCTGAACTGGGGTTTGTGAAGGAACTTCAGGAGGCTTTGACAAAAGCTAATAATTAATTTAAATATATTAATTAATTAATAATATAATTATAATATGTTAAATATAATTTATTATTGCATTTATAATTAACTACAGGTCCTTCTCAAAAAATTAGCATATTGTGAAAAAGTTCATTATTTTCCATAATGTAATGATAAAAATTAAACTTTCATATATTTTAGATTCATTGCACACCAACTGAAATATTTCAGGTCTTTTATTGTTTTAATACTGATGATTTTGGCATACAGCTCATGAAAACCCAAAAATTCCTATCTCAAAAAATTTGCATATCATGAAAAGGTTCTCTAAACAAGCTATTAACCTAATCATCTGAATCAACTAATTAACTCTAAACACCTGCAAAAGATTCCTGAGGCTTTTAAAAACTCCCAGCCTGGTTCATTACTCAAAACCGCAATCATGGGTAAGACTGCCGACCTGACTGCTGTCCAGAAGGCCATCATTGACACCCTCAAGCGAGAGGGTAAGTCACAGAAAGAAATTTCTGAACGAATAGGCTGTTCCCAGAGTGCTGTATCAAGGCACCTCAGTGGGAGGTCTGTGGGAAGGAAAAAGTGTGGCAAAAAACGCTGCACAACGAGAAGAGGTGACCGGACCCTGATGAAGATTGTGGAGAAGGACCGATTCCAGACCTTGGGGGACCTGCGGAAGCAGTGGACTGAGTCTGGAGTAGAAACATCCAGAGCCACCGTGCACAGGCGTGTGCTTTTGAACCAGAAAACAGCGGCAGAAGCGCCTGACCTGGGCTACAGAGAAGCAGCACTGGACTGTTGCTCAGTGGTCCAAAGTACTTTTTTCGGATGAAAGCAAATTTTGCATGTCATTCGGAAATCAAGGTGCCAGAGTCTGGAGGAAGACTGGGGAGAAGGAAATGCCAAAATGCCTGAAGTCCAGTGTCAAGTACCCACAGTCAGTGATGGTCTGGGGTGCCATGTCAGCTGCTGGTGTTGGTCCACTGTGTTTTATCAAGGGCAGGGTCAATGCAGCTAGCTATCAGGAGATTTTTGAGCACTTCATGCTTCCATCTGCTGAAAAGCTTTATGGAGATGAAGATTTCGTTTTTCAGCATGACCTGGCACCTGCTCACAGTGCCAAAACCACTGGTAAATGGTTTACTGACCATGGTATTACTGTGCTCAATTGGCCTGCCAACTCTCCTGACCTGAACCCCATAGAGAATCTGTGGGATATTGTGAAGAGAAAGTTGAGAGACGCAAGACCCAACACTCTGGATGAGCTTAAGGCCGCTATCGAAGCATCCTGGGCCTCCATAAACACCTCAGCAGTGCCACAGGCTGATTGCCACCATGCCACGCCACATTGAAGCAGTCATTTCTGCAAAAGGATTCCCGACCAAGTATTGAGTGCATAACTGAACATAATTATTTGAAGGTTGACTTTTTTTGTATTAAAAACACTTTTCTTTTATTGGTCGGATGAAATATGCTAATTTTTTGAGATAGGAATTTTGGGTTTTCATGAGCTGTATGCCAAAATCATCAGTATTAAAACAATAAAAGACCTGAAATATTTCAGTTGGTGTGCAATGAATCTAAAATATATGAAAGTTTAATTTTTATCATTACATTATGGAAAATAATGAACTTTTTCACAATATGCTAATTTTTTGAGAAGGACCTGTATATTAATTAAACAAATATTAAGTATAGCATTAAATATCATTTTTAATAAATACAATTTTATATAAAATAAAAACAATCAAAATAAATTACTAAAAAAGGATGAAATATGTTATTTGTTGGGTTTGATGTTAAGTGACCATTAACCAAACATCAGAAAATGGTGAACATGCACATTTGTTGCTTTAATTATTGAAATATTCTCTTAAAATCTTAGGGGGTACTTCAAGTACTTCAAGTAAATATTTTAGGTCAGACAGGTTTGGCTAACAAACAGGTGTGGTAATCCATTTGTTAGAAGACCATTTGTTTAAAGAGATTGAACTCAACCCAAAACTCATGTGAACTAATGGGTGTGGTTGTTTCTTTTGTTAATATTGCCCACATTCTGTGCTCATTGTATGTGAAATGTAGTACCTTTAAAATCACCTAGACAGTTATCTGACAATGATCTTTTTGTTGCTCTGTGACACTGAACAGTTCATTGCCAGTCCGCATCAGCAACTATAAAAATGTAATTATTCAAAAAGTGTTGTGTACATATCTTACGTGGCATATTTGAACCGTCTGTGATGTCATGTTGTTTCCTCTTTGCTCTTTTAGCATGTTAAAGAGATCATTCTCCAGTCTAACCCCCTCCTGGAGGCTTTTGGGAATGCAAAAACCTCCCGCAACAACAACTCCAGTCGCTTTGTAAGTCTTGCTGCAATGATTCATCTCAGAAGAAATGTATTTTAGATAATTTTATTATTATTTCATGTGATTATTTTATTCCATTATTTATAGTCAGAATGTTTATTATATACATATATAGAGAGAGAGAAATCGATAGAATTATTTTTGTATTATTTCAAAAAATATAATTAATAATTGTTAATTTAAAAAAATACATATAATAATTTTTAATGAAATATGTATCATATATTTTGTAACTGATAAAATAATATTGAAATTAATTAAATCATATTTTAATGTTTATTATTATTATTATTCTTTACATATTTTTTTAGAAGGAACATGTCTCTCTGCTGTTTAGTCCCTAGAATCAGTGTGCTATCCAGTTCTCAGAATGTCATATGGAGCATGCTGGTTCTCAACATGTTCTAGCTTGTTGGCTCCTTGTTGGCTGCAGGATTTGTTTGTAGGAGTGCAGTTTGTGTGTGTGTGGGCTGAAGTTGTAGTTCACTAGGCTTTACTGTTTGTTTCTTTTCTGCAGCTGTATGCCAACACATGCATTTGCGATAATGTCAGTGCACAAGCTTTGAGTTCACTGCATAATATAGTTATTTCATACCTCAGGGAAAATATTTCGAAATTCAGTTCAGCCGAGGAGGAGAACCTGATGGCGGAAAGATCTCCAACTTCCTATTGGAAAAATCCAGAGTAGTGTCTCAGAACCACGGGGAAAGGAATTTCCATATATATTACCAGGTAAAGCTGTGAACTCATAGAAACACATCCAAGAAAAGGTCATTTCAGTGTGTGATGTGTTATGCAAGCTGGCAAATTGTTGTGTCATGTTACAGCAGTGTGATTTAATCCAGTTTAGGCCAATTGTGGATTGTATTGTGTCATGTTAGTAGCTTACTAAATCAGGTCAGTGTGGAAGATTAGTGAAATTGAATAAAATTCCTGTATGTTGTTGTTACCTATGTTTCTGTATCAGCTCTTGAATGGAGCCACCAAGGAGCAGAGAGAGAATTTAGGCGTCACAACCCCTGATTACTACTTCTACTTAAACCAGACTGACACCTACACCGTGGAGGATGTTAATGACAAGAAGGAGTTTGAAGACACAATGGTGGGTGTGAAGCATTGAATCCCCTGATAGAAACCTTCTGGTGGTGTTACTGCCGTTCAGTATAAACATAAATGATATATTGCATTTTTAGGCTGCCATGTCAGTGGTGGGTCTGTCTTTGGATGCACAGGACACCGTGCTGCAGATTGTGGCAGGAATCCTCCATCTTGGCAACATTGCTTTCAGAGAGGAGGGCAACTATGCTGTGGTGGAGAGTGAAGACTGTGAGTTTATGTTTGCATTTTATCATTTAGCAGGTCTGTGTATCCAATTCCAAGTGAGAAGTAGTACAAAACCAGCAATTCTTGAGGAGCTTGTGTAAGGATGTTTATCTTAGCTGCATAATGAATTCGCTTTCTCGCTCTGCTGCAGTCCTGGCATTCCCGTCTTACCTGTTGGGAATCAATCAGGACGGTCTAAAGAACAAACTGACCAGTCGCATCATGGATAGCAAGTGGGGTGGCAAAACAGAAACTATTTCTGTCACCTTGAACACAGAGCAGGCCTCCTTCACCCGAGACGCCCTGTCCAAAGCCCTGTATTCTAGACTCTTTGACTACTTGGTTGATGTGAGTCCATTTAAATGACATAAAACTGGTTTTGGGTCAGTAAGATTTTATTTGTATTTTTTAAGAAAAGAGTACTACTCTGCAAGGAAGCCTTTGATTTATGAAATGTGAGAGTACAGACATTTACTATGTTACAAAAGACTGCTATTTCAAAAAAAAAAAAAAATTCTGTTCATCAAAAATATTTAGCAGCACATCTGTTTTCATAATATTAAGAAATGTTCCATGACCACCAATTAGCATATCAGAATGATGCTGATGAAAATAAAATAGAAAACTGTTATTATACATTTTTATATATTTTACAGTATTACTGTTTTTACTTTACTTTGATTAAATAAGTGCAGCTTTAGTGAGCTTAAGTTAAAAAAAACTTTTGAATGGTAGTATATGTCTCAAAAAACAAAAGAAAAGTCATTTAAATAAGTTTGCACTTGTGTTTGGGCCATAAACAAGGCAATGCAGAAAGACCATGAGGAGTTAAACATTGGAGTTCTGGACATCTATGGGTTTGAAATTTTTCAGGTGAGTTAATTTGTGTTTTCTAAATGCACCTCTTCTTTTTACCCATCAAATTAATTTTATAAGTAACCACATGCCTTTATCTCTTTAGAAAAATGGATTTGAGCAATTCTGCATTAACTTTGTGAATGAAAAACTGCAGCAGATTTTTATAGAGCTCACACTAAAAGCAGAGCAGGTGAGAATAATGATTTTTAATAAACGTATACACACATAGGTCTCAAGGGAGGTTTTTGCTGATGTTTTCCAACTCATTTGCAGGATGAGTATGTACAGGAGGGAATCAAATGGACACCCATTGAATACTTTAACAACAAAGTTGTATGTGATTTAATTGAGTCCAAAGTGGTGAGTTTACACTTTGTAGCATCAAACGGTTGTCATATGCATAACACCCGTTCAACTAATGAAATCTTGGGTATCTTAATAACCCAGAATCCTCCTGGCATCATGAGCATCCTGGATGATGTGTGCGCTACCATGCATGCAAAAGGAGAGGGTGCAGACCAGACTCTGCTGCAAAAACTGCAGTCAGCAATTGGCACTCATGAGCATTTCAACAGCTGGAACAAAGGGTTCATAGTGCACCACTATGCAGGCAAGGTATGAGACACTTTTCAAATGTTCAGACAGAGCTATATATAACATATTTAAGCAAAATAATAAATGGTAAACAATCAGATTCAGTGTCATACCTTTGTCTTTTTATTAATTAAACATTTACTAATATTTTTTATTTCAAATATTTTTGTCACCTGATAGGTTCCATAAAACAGCACTAACTTTTCAGACCTATAAATATGTACATTGTTGGTTTATTTTAGAGCAGTTTGAAATTTGCAGTCATTTTGGGGATTTTTTATGGAATGGATTTAAACATGATTTTAAACAGAACTAAAATGATCAGAATTCCTATTAATAAGATAAAAGCACAATCAAATCTGCTAAAATATCTAATAAATGTCAGTAAGGGTGTATTAATTCTTCATTAAGAGCTCTGTGCACCTGCACATTGGTAACATGAGTATTACACTTCAATGAATCATCTGAATTTAGATGCCTTGAGTGTTTTAGTGTTCTTCCAGCGAATAGAGTCACTCTGATATTGATTAACTTCTTGGTGAGAGTAATAAGAGCCCTTATTTTCAGGTGTCGTATGATGTGAGCGGCTTCTGTGAGAGAAACAGGGATGTGCTGTTCAATGACATCATCGAGCTCATGCAGAGCAGTGAGTTGTAAGTGGTCATTTGGTTATTTTTACTACTATTTTAGCTCATATCAGCTAGATTATAGCAAGAGATGTTTTTTTTCCTTGTTTTTTTTTTTTTTACTATATTCAAGTCTTTTTATTGGTATTTTGTGTGACAATAGAGATTGAAATAATGATAACAAGGTGAACAGTAGGATATTGTCCATTATTAATCCCTTCCACAATCCCCCCATTCATATTAACTCAGATGGACAGAAAAACAGTGTCAGATCAGGTCTAAGGGATACTCCAAAGAGGGATAACAAGGGATCAGGGTCTATATTAGTGTTGAGAGTTTTATTAAATGTATCAAATACACCAGACCAGAAAGTTGCCAGCTGTGGACATGTCCAAAACATGCAGGTGATCGGCAGGTGAATGATTGCAGTGGTTACAGGCAGAGCTTCTGTCTGGGAAAAATGTAGCCAACTAGGCACTGGTTAAGTGAGCTCTGAATAGTATTTTACACTGCATCAATCCATGCCTAGCACATAAGGAAGAGGAGTGTACTTGATTCAAGATGTTTTGCCATAGATCCTCTGTAATAGTAACTCCTAGGTCATGCTCCCAAGTATCTTTAAAAGTGTCAGTAGGGTCCACATGAATTTAATTTATTAAATTTTAAATGGCTGAGTTTAAATGCTTATGGTTGATATTCAAATCAAGCAAATGATCAATGTGCGTTTCAGGGGGACTATTAGGAAAAGTGAGGGAACTGCTTCTGTATAAAGTGTCTGATTTGGAAAAACCGAAATAAGTTATGACTGGGTAAATTATACTTTTTAGATAAAAAGGAGAAGGAGGCAAAGACTCCCTCTTCGTAGAGGTCACTAATCCTGAGAAGGCCATTAGATGACCAAACACGAAATGCAGGGTCTGAACTGGATGGGGAAAAAATAATTGTCAAACATAGGCATGTGAAAAGAACCTTTATGTAAGCCATAATGTTTCCCAAATTGCACCCAGAATTTGAGGGTATTAGTGACTACTGGATTATTTGAGACTTTGCTTAAAACTAAGGCAAGTTGAGAACACACAATAGAATAGAGAGAACTTTTCGTCAAAGAAGTTTCTTTATGCACCCAGGGTGGACAGTTGTCAGAGTAGCTATCCCTATTCCAAAAGAGAAGCTTATGAATGTTGCAGGCCCAACAATATTGCTGGAAATTGGGGAGCCGTAGGATTGACTTTTTAAGACGAGCAGGTTTATTTCCCCACAGAAATGAGCGCAAAAGACCATCAAAGCCATTGAAAAAAGATTTATTCATGCAAATCGGTAAGTGTTGAAAGAGGTAAAGAAATTTAGGCAAAATAACCATTTTGACTAAATTAATGCGGCCTACAAGGGATAAAGGCAGAGAGGCCCATCTACACATGTCCAGCTTTGATTTATCCACAAGTGTTTGAAAATTGCTTGCAAATAAAGTATTGTAAGAGTTTGTATAACAAATAACAAATAACTCCATTCCACCCTATCGAAAGCCTTCTCGGCATCTAGGGACACAATAATTTCAGGTGAGTCAGATGGAGGAGAAAAGAGAATGTTGAGAAGCCTCCGGGTATGAAAAAAAGAGTGTCTCCCTGGGGTGAAGCCAGTCTGATCATGAGCAATTAAAGTGGGTAGAACACGTAGAACATAGAGACATAGAACTTAGGCCAGAATTTTTAAATCTACGTTCAACAAAGATATTGGTCTATAACTACTGCATGAAGTGGGATCCTTATCCTTCTTAAGGAGCAAAGAAATAGAAGCCTCGGATAGTGTAGGGGGAAGGTGGCCCACTTTAAAGGAATCATTATAAAGTTTTACTAATATAGGAACTAAAATGGGAGTGAAAGCCTTATGAAACTCAACAGTAAAGCCATCAGGGGCTGGAGATTTTCCCGACTGCATGGTTGTAATCGCCACTTGTACCTCTTGTTCTGTGATTGGGTCCCCTAGATTTTTAGCTATGTTTACATCAATTATGGGATACCCAAATGAGTTGAGTAGATCTAAATCTCCTGCATTATTTTGAGGATTTTCTGAAGTGTACAGTCGATTATAGTAATCTAAGAATAGCAAATTAATTCCAGCCGGCTCAGTTACTAATTCACCCATTGGGGATCTAATGCTGGGAGTCCACCTAGATGCACTAGCCGACTGAGCTTGGTGGGCCAGGAGCTTCCCTGCTTTGTCTCCATGCTCAAAAAATACTGCTTACATTGTCAGGATGTCTCTCGGATTGATCTGTCAGCAGCAAGTTGTATTCTGAATTTAATTGAACTCTTTTCGAATAGAGGGTAGGCGAAGGTGAAGAGGCATAAGAAACATCTAACTTGGACAGCTTGCCAGCTATTGTAGACAATTTAAGTCTTTCGGCTTTCTTCACTTGTGAAGTATATGAAATGGCCTGGCCATGAATGAATGCTTTGAAGGCCTCCCATACGGTGTGACTTTTAATGTCTGGAGTCTGATTGAGTTTAAAGTAAAAATTAATCTGCAAATAAAGGAAATCTTTAAACGCGCTATCTTACAGTTTGGATGAGCAGAATCTCCATAATGGAGGCTACGGTCTAATAGAGGGCAAAGCTATGTTAATAGATAATGGGGCGTGGTCGGAGACATCTAATGTATGTTAAGTGCATGTGGTGATATAGTGCAATAACTTATTATCTATCAAAAAGAAATCAGTTCTGGAAAACGTATGATGCACTTGTGAAAAGATTGAAAAAGCTTTGCCCTGGGGATTTTTAAATCTCCAAGGGTCAGAAAGTCCCAGTTGAGATGTTTAATTCAACACCACATTGGCTGACTTAGAAAGAGTAGACTAGTTGGGGGAAGACCTGTCAAGGGAAACATCTCGGACCAGGTTAAAATCTCCTCTGATTATAATATAGCAGAAGCTTTTTAAAAGCCCCTAAATGCACTCATGCACCAATGCAGAACATCTGCAGTCTGGCAGTAATTCCTTAATGAAATAATAAATCACATAAATCATAAAATCAATATGGTGTAGCATTTTTATGGAGAATGGTAAGGTTGTTTATTTTTTCTTGTGAGAGATATTCTGTGGTGTATCACTTCACTGGAGGCAGCTCTATGATTATGTCTTCCATGTGCTGGTAAAGAATAAACCGTATTAGGGCTTCAGAGATGTTTGAAATGATTGGTCTCTTTTTCTGGTCATATCCATAGCGCCTTCATCAGAGATTTGTTCCCAGAGAACCTTGAGGCTGAGAAAAGGGGCCGTCCCACCACCGCAGGTTCAAAGATTAAGGTAAAATAACTGATTTACAAAACAGAGAAATGCACACTTAACTAGAAATATTCCTACAATTTGATTTAAACCGTGTATTATGTTTCAGTTCCTAACAAAGTTACTTGGCCAGCTTGCATTTAGTGCCTGGCCAGTGTGCTGGATGCTGTGTATAGTAACAGTTTTGTATGATACATGAATGTGTTGTTATGCTCTTAGTTTTGTGTTATGCAGTTGTTTATTTTTTTCTTACAGAAACAGGCAAATAATCTGGTCCAGACGTTAATGAAATGCACCCCTCACTATATTCGATGCATCAAGCCCAATGAGACCAAAAAGCCTCGTGACTGGGAGGAAAGCCGCGTCAGACACCAAGTAGAATATCTAGGACTGCGGGAGAACATCCGGGTTCGCAGGGCTGGATATGCCTACCGACGTGTCTTCAAGAAATTCCTGCAAAGGTACAATCAGCTCTTACCAATGCCTGTCAAGATGCCAAATGCTATATATGAAAATTTGACATAATGTAACTAACTATTCCATTATATTTGCTCAGATATGCCATCTTGACCAGAGAAACATGGCCTCAGTGGAAAGGAGATGAGAAACAGGGTGTCCTGCACCTTTTAAAATCTGTCAACATGGACTCAGACCAGTACCAGCTGGGCAAAACCAAAATCTTCATCAAGGCCCCAGAATCTGTATGTTCTTTCTTTGTAACTTGAAGGTAGTGATGTGAACAGATAATGTTACAGTTTTAATTTAATGTGATGTTTCCTTCAAATACGAGAAATAATAACCTCATTCATTAACTGAACATTTGGGACTATGTCCCTTTTTTTGCTGTTGTAACTCAATTTTTTAGAGGTGGGTAAGTTTAATTTAGTCATGGACAAATTGAATTACTTTGCAGTTTGGCTACGTAAATGCATTCCTTTGGCGATATGCAAAAGATTAAAAGTAATTCAGACTTATCAAGTGAATATTCTTCAGCTGTGGTTCACATGGCTTCTTGTGGAACTATGTTTTTTAGACACTATAGGTGCATCCTAATTCACATACTTATACAGTATACTGTTTTTAGTATAAGTAGTGTTAAAAGGTGCATTTCTAATGCCCAGATGATGCACTTAATTAACCAAAAAATGGTGAAATGTTGGACAAGACTAAATAACCTTATATAATTTGCATACTAGGCGATCGAGTATGTAGTGCCTAGAGTATAGTGTGTCATTTGTTACACACCTAACACCGTTAGTGGACACACTTCTCAAAGTTGCTTTGGTAATTTTGTGATTGCATTTTGTTGATATTCTGAAATATTTTCTTGATATTTAACAGTGATGACTGTGCAAAATAAGTGTGATTATGTCGATCTTTAGTTGTTCCTGCTGGAGGAGATGAGGGAAAGGAAATATAACGGATATGCTCGGGTAATCCAGCAAGCCTGGCGCAAACACATCGCTGTACGCAAGTACGTCCGGATGCGAGAGGAAGGTAAGTGTTCATTCAGATTCCTCTCTTTGATACACGCAGAAAAAGAATTCAGTCCAGATCCCATTGCTATTTGTATCCCATCTTCTGTATCAGTCAATACAAATGGATATTTATAGGGCCTTTGGAATAGAATCAAATGTACTTCATTTTCAATCACACCCATTCTGTAATGCTTTCAGCCTCTGATCTCTTGCTGAACAAGAAGGAGAGACGAAAGAACAGTCTGAACCGCAATTTCGTGGGAGACTACATTGGCATGGACAACCATCCAGAGATTCGACAGTTCGTGGGTCGTAGGGAGAGGGTTGATTTTGCTGACGTGGTGGTCAAATATGACCGAAGATTTAAGGTTTGACTCAACGTCCCCTTTTACATTCTGAAACTCATAGCTCACTTCCTGAGTAACTGTTTAGTAGTATTTTATGCTAGTTTACTGAACCAACAGAAGTTTTATTCATCTGACACATACTCACATGCTGTTTCAACACCCACAGACTATCAAACGTGAGCTTATTCTCACCCCCAAGTTCCTCTATTTGATTGGACGTGAGAAGGTGAAACAGGGTCCTGAGAAAGGCCAGATTCAAGAGGTCTTGAAGAGAAAAATAGAGGTGGAAAAGATCCAGTCCGTCTCTCTTAGGTACTCTATCATGCAATATACATGATAACCTTTAGGCCTTGAAAGATCTTCCTATATTAAAGCTTCAAAATGATTCATAAATCATACATTAAAGTAGTTTGAAAATTAAGTTATTTAAAGGGATAGTTCAGCAAAAATCTCAATTCTGTCATCATTTGCTCACCCTCAAGTTGTTCCAAACCTGTATGAATTTCCTTCTTCTGCTGAACACAAAAGATATTTTGTAGAATGTTAGTAACCAGTTTCTGATTCCCATTGACTTCCACAGTAATTTTTTATTTTTTCAATACTGTCGAAGTTTTGCTTATGTGCATTCTTCAAAATGTCATATAGGTTTGGAACAACGTGTGGGTGAGTGAATGATGACAGAATTGAGATTTTTGCTGAACTATCCCTTTAAATAACTTAATTTTCAAACTACTTTAATGTATGATTTATGAATCATTTTGAAGCTTTAATATAGGAAGATTAGCATTTAAGCAGGTTTTTATCATTTCTAAATTGCATATGGATCATGGGTTATTGATCAGTTATTGTATCTCTCTTTCCTCAGCACATTACAGGATGACCTCTTCATATTGCATGAGGATCAGTATGACAGTGTGCTGCAGTCTGTCTTTAAAACAGAGTTCCTCAGTCTTCTGTTCAAGCGTTACGAGGAAAAAACACAGAAAAAGCTGCCGCTGAAGTTTAACAACCTGTGAGCAATGTTTCCCTCGCTGAGAAATTGACCATGTGCTTTATTATTCAGAAAAGTAGGATATGTTGGTCTTGTAATTTCAACATTGAACATTTTTCTCTACCAGACTTGAATTTAAGGTGAAGAAAGGAGGATGGCGTCCATTTTCATCTGCTGGCTCTCGACAGATCCAGTTTCAGATGGGTCAGGGTGATGAAGCAGTTCTGAAGCCCAGCAGCAAAGTCCTGACTGTCAGTATTGGACCCGGTCTGCCTAAAAACGCAAGTGAGTCTCTGTTGAAATTTTGTGTTGTAGTAAAAATATTTTAAATACTTACAAAACATATATCACAATCACAATTTAGTGGTCTTGAGAAATTGACACCCATTTTGCATACAATTTTAAGATCATGATGAAATATCCCCATTCAAAAATTTGGGTTTGTAAGATTTTTTCTCTGTGTTTATTTGATCAAAAATACTGTAACAACAGTAATATTGTGAAATATTATTACAATTTAAAAGACCTGTTTTTGGTTTTAACATATTTTAAAATGTAATTCATTACTCTAGTCTTCAGGATACACGATCCTTCTGAAATAATTCTAATATGCTGATTTGGTGCATAAAAAAACATGAATATGCTTACAAATGTTCTTATTATTTTCAGTGTTAAAATCAGTTGTGCTGCATAATGTTTTTGTGAAAACAATCATTTAGAAAGTTGATTAAATAGAAAGTCCAAAAGTGAGATTCTAATATGTCATAATTATCATTTCTGTAGGACCAACTCGCCGTGACAACCGAAAAAGCAGGTACATAGGGAACCAAAATCGCAATGTAGGCCAGTATGCACGTGGTAAGACCACAATTTTATATATATATTTCACCAAAGTTTCAGCTAAACTGTTTTAGAAATAGTTTTAAAATGTTCCTATGGCCTGTGATCGCAGAATCTCCTAAGTCTGGTAGTCGAGGAAGAGGAACCCAGGGCAAACATGCCGGTAGAAACTCTCTGCTCCGCCAGCAGTCCAGTAAGGATCAGCCCACCCTTCCCAGACTCCAGGGATCTCGCCGCAGTCAACGCGAGAGCCAGGTCTACACTGATATGGGCTTCATGAACGTTCCTGATCAGGGCGTGGCTGGGTGAGATGACAGATCTACTGACAGCAAGAAATTCAGATACAAGCAATTAGAAGAATTATATCCTCAAAGCCAAACTGACTGAAGACTTTTACAATCTTAAAACCACAGATCAGTATGTTAGTAATTGTAACACAATTTCTTAAGAAATTAATTCTGTCATTCAGGTTATTATAGTATTTTTTTAATTTCTGTTTTCAGTATCATTTGAATTCAACTTTATCTTAACTCTGTCACTATTTGTTTTTTTCAGAAATACCTAAAACTAATGTATCAATTTTTTTATTATTTTACTTAGTTTCAGTTTTTATACAAATATTCCCTTTGTTTTCTCTCAGAATCCACCGCAGACGTTCAAAAGAGTACAAGCCTCTTCCAGGTTCAGGGGGACCCAAACCCAAACCCAAACCCAGACCCCGCACCCCACAGTGCAGAGCACTCTACGCGTATGATGCTCAGGACACAGATGAGCTCGGCTTTCAAACAGATGATATCATAGAAATCCTATGTGAAGGTAATCTATTTTTATAACATTAAAAGTGAACTTTATACAGATTATACTGGGTTGGCAAATGCTGCACTAACTCAATATGTGCTGTCTGCCCAGATCCTTCAGGCTGGTGGCAAGGCCGTCTTCGAGGAAAGGAAGGCATGTTTCCTGGCAACTACGTTGAGAAGATCTAAACCGGCATGCTATTGGACAGAATGTGATTCATAGCAGAAATTCAATCACAAAGAACAAAGCATCAGCATTATATCAAATCCACTTTGTGCCAATTCATATCCCTAAGATCACTGATGTTTACTACACAAGGTGCGAAAGGTGCCTCCCCGACAAAGATGTGTTGCTAACTTGCTATGTTAGACCACCTACATAAATCTGATTCAAAAAATTTTTTTTTCAATAGAAAGTAATGGTAGACGTAACTGTAGAAGACAAACTATAATGCTGTTTCACCATGTTACCCAGTGTAAAACACTTTTGTTTTTAAATGTTTTTTGGAAAGTAGATTAAATATTTTAATGTATTTTACTGGATTTGTATTTTAAAGATCCAATTTCTACTTTTTTTAACTGATATTGTACAATTGTATAAAATCAGAGAAGTTGTTTTCAGATACTTGGAGAAAAAAATAAAATGGAACCATTTTTGGTAAAAATGTCTTCATTGTAAACATCAAAAATAATGTCTTAAAATGTCTTAAAACAAATGTCTAATGAAACAGCAAAATTGAGGGACTTATTCTAGTTAGCATTTGAATGCACAAAAATCTGTGTAGGGCAGGAGTAGTTTATTTTTCCCTCAGCAAAATATTTTTAAATTCAAACGTGTATTTTTGATAAAATATCAGATCACTTAAACTTTGTCACCGTTTAGGAGAACACATGGACCCTTTCATTTTAAGAGTTCTCGTGTTTCTACAACAAACTACATTTCCCGTCACACCATGTGACGTCAGGACGTAATTTTCTGATGTCGCGCAATCCGAGTAGCTTAGTTTAACACACAGTTGAGACTGCACATTTCAGAGGCACTGAAGGGCATTTTATACTCGTTTACGATATTTCGTTACGTGAAAACCCTCGGGCTCCGTGTAACAATGGAGGCATATTTACGGAGCTGTCGCGATGTGCTTAAGGTAAGATTGTGGCACAGGAACGTTACGCTTAAAAAGAGAGAGGGTCGCGCGTGGTATGTTTGCTTCTACCATTTTACCCACTTAAAATGTGGCCAGTGGCCAGAGCTTGCACTGTGCTTGTTTAGACATTCATAATCACGAGTGTGTTCGCCGTTTATGATGGCTTGGTGTGATAAATTAAATAATGAATGCTTTGTTTGATATACACTTGATATTGACATAAGTCATATGGTATGACGCGCAGGCGAAGACCCTGGCCGCATGCGCCAATGATAGAAACAACCACATGCATTGAGAGAAAGTATGCAAGCATGTTTGTTTATATTTGTTATTTATATAACAATACTTATAATATTATTTAGTCTTATGTTATAATTTTATTTGAAAAGTTATTCGTCATGTAACGTTACCAGTGAATGATAATAATATATTTGGAACAAGTATTCTTATGTTATAATTTTATTTTAAAAGTTATTCGTCATGTAACGTTACCAGTGAATGATATTAATATATATATATATATATATATATATATATATATATATATATATATATATATTTTTATGTTAACAGTGAATGATATTAATATATTTGGAAGAATTATTATACACTATATTTATAAAGTTTGGGATCAGAGAATTTTTTTTCTTTTTCTTTTTTTTTTTTTTATCAAAAAGTAGCTCATGCTCACCAAAGTTGCATTTATTTGATAAAAAATACAGAAAAAAAGGTTTTTTTTTTTTTTTTTTTTTTTAGAAAGAAAGAAATTATTTTTTTTTCAGCAAGGATGTGTTAAATTAATAAAAAGTGATGGTAAAGACTTATATTGTTAGAAAAGATATCTATTTTGATTGAATGATTTTTTTTTTTTTATTTTATTTTTGTTTTATTTTTTTTTTTTGTGTTTTTCTTTTTATTAGTGTAAGAGTTTTGAAAAAAAAGTGTTACAGGTTAAAAAAAAAAATAGCATATTGTTAATAAATCAGAACGATCTCTGAATGATCATGTGACACTGAAGACTGGAGTAATGGATGATGAAAATTCAGCTTTGCATCACAGGAATAGATTACATTTTACAATATATTAAAATAGAAACATTTTTACTTTAAATTGTAATATTTCACAATATTACTGTTTTTTTTCTCTGTATTTTTGCTCAAACAAATACATCCTTGAGTAAAAGAAGCATCTTTAAAAAAAACAAAAAAAAAAACTTACAAATCTTGAAATACTGAAATCTTTAATTAATAAAACTGATCCCAAATGTTTGAACGGCCGTGTAGCCTATATAAAATATAATTATTATTATTATTAGGCTATTATTATTAAATGTATACATAATTTTACACATATAAATGTACACACTTTTACCATTTATAATTGGACACTATTAAAAACTGTTTAAAACCAATTTAATGAGCTGTTTGGTGCAAATGGATCTTTTGGAGCTTCAGATAGAGACTATTTCTAAAGGTGCTGTCAGTGTGTTTAGTCAATAAGAGCAATTTCCACTTTTCTAGTTTTTCAGCTTAATGCACTCAGTTTCAAAGCTGAAGGTGGCCCTATTTGTCCCTGACAGAATCTGGCCAACAGCAGTGCATCTCTCCACCCTAAACACTGTTGTTTTTAACCCAAACACCCTGACACCTCGCCCACTGCTGGGTGGATATACTGAAGCGAAGCCCCCTGTTTACCTTGTGACTCAGCTCATGGAAGCAAGCAGAGATGGGTTCTTTAACTAATTCAGTCAATGATTGAAGAAATTATACAGTTGCACTTGTGGCTAAAGTGCTTTTTGTCTGCACTGAAGCGTGAGGTTGCAAATAGAGCGCGCACAAGAGCTCCTTTCCACCCTGACTCGAGACCCGCAGGTTCTGTACTGTTTACTCACTGTCCTGTGGTCCATTTCACATTGCAGTGTCTGAACTTCCTGCGCTGTCATCCAGCCATGCACATATGGACACGAATAAGAATGTTTTTCCTGCACTTCCCGAACTAACAAGGATTACGGTGATGATTATCACATGAGAAAGAGAGATCTTGCCGAAACCTCACCCTAAACAAGCCTCGTCACCCCGATCTGTTCCAGCTGTGAGCTCAGTCACTCTGTGTTCAGCGTTTCAAACAAACCCCAGCTGGTTGCCCAGATCAGAGTACATCATTTAATGCTGATGTCACAGATGTTTTCTGTATTCAGCTGGAGTAATGGAGCAGGCCAAATGCTAATTAACGCTGGACGAGGAGTCATCATGGGGAGAGATAAAAGGTTTTATTGAATCCAGGGCGATGCATTCGGTGTTATTCTATTAAAAGTGCTCTTCATCTCACAAGTGGTCCAGCAAATAGGCTTTGATATAGAATTGTGGGTTCTTAAGTACCTAAAAAAGAGAGAGAGAGAGAGAGAGAAAATCATGTTTTAAGTAAAATGCAGTCCATAACTACATTACTGTTAGAAAGTGTCGATTTTTCTTTTTTTTTAAAAGGAAAGTAATACTTTTATTCAGCAAGGATTTATTAAATTGACCAATAATGAGCACCAAATCAGCATATTTAGAATAGTTTATAAAAGATCATGTGATAGTGAAGACTAGAGCGTTAGTGTCTGCTGAACATTTAGCTTTGCCGTCACAAGAATAAAACATTTAAAAAGAAAAGAGTTATTCTAAAAGTATTTTTTACTGTTTTTACTCCATTTTTTTTAAATAAATGCAGCCTCTGTGAGCATAATAGTAATCAGAAACAGTATAAATCAGACTCCAGATTTTTAACAGTAGTGTATACTCCAAGTCTTTTGAAGCCATACTTATTCATGTTAGGAAAGCACTGAAATTTAAAGGGATAGTTCACCCCAAAATGAAAATTCTGTCATCAATTACTCACATTGGTGTCGTTCCAAACCTATAAGACCCTCGTTCTTCTTTGGAACATAAAATTAAGATATTTTTGATGAAATCCAAGAGCTTTCTGACCCTGCATGGACAGCAACACAACTACCACCTTCAAGGCCCAGAAAGGTCCCTGTGACATCAGTGGTTCAACCTTAATTTTATGAATAATTTTTTTTTTTCACAAAGAAAACAAAAATAAAGACTTAATTTATTTTAATTTGTGTTCCGAAGATGAACTTCAGAAGATGAAGGTTTGGAAAGACATGAGAGTTGGTTGCAAATTGGTTGCATTATCATTAACATTAAAGATTTTCACACAGTATTTGAATATGTGTAAGCGTGGATGAGATTCGAGCTGTGGCAAAGAGGAAGATTTTCAGCTAATAAAAACAAGTTTGTTCCTCACAAATATATAATTTGACTATATAGTGCATATGGCCTACTTTTATGGAGGTTTTTTTTTCCTTTTTTTTTTTCTTTATTGATAACCCCTGGACATTGTATGGTTTTATTGTATAAAAAAAGAGCAGTATCAGCATTCATCGAAACATCTCCTTTTATGTTCCACAGAAAATAGCAAGTCAGCCAGGTTTGGATGTTGAGTAAACAATGACAATTTAAATTTTTTGATTAACTGTCCCTTTAAGAACAAATATTTACCTTAAAAGAAAATGAATTTTGTTGTCGTTCATGTTATCATCTGTTAAAAGAAGCCACTAAATGTGTTTTATCTCTGACACATTGTGCTCCAGCTCCCACTGGCTGCCGGTTATAAAGAGCGACTGGGTAATCATAAGTTTAACATTGTTTGTCAGATGAAGCAAATTTGTGGAGCTGGAAGTCCTCACAGCCTATTGGATGCATTTTTAGCTTGTTGTGTACTTGCTACTTGCTGTAAATATTTGTGCATAGGTAATATCACGTAAACCACAAACAGATGTTTCACTTTTGCATTTCAGCCTGGTTTAATAGAGGCCACCACCAAAGCCTTATTATGAAGAACTAGGTTTGCAGTTATACATTATGAATTCTTGCCCTATATTAGTCCAGCAGCCTGTGACACTGTTCTGTTTCATTCTCAGTGTTGTAGTAAGAACAGCCCAGGGCTGCATGTCGTTATGGGAAATGAGGCCTGTGATATGGACTCCATGGTATCAGCCATGACCTTCGCCTACTTTCTTTCAAAGGTATGCAATGCCAAACCTAATAAACCACTTTTGCTGCAATGTTCTTGGAAAATTGTGCCAGAGATAATAGACGTGATAATTCTGGATTATTGTTTTGTTCATTAATAATTTTGTGGTCTCGTAGAGTCTTGATTGTAAGAGGATGCCCGTCCCTGTGCTCAACATCCCACGGGCTGAGTTCCCCTTGCGCTCCGACAGCACCTTTCTGCTGAGAGAGTCCGGTCTGTCGCAGGACTGCCTGCTGTTC
Source organism: Cyprinus carpio (assembly GCF_018340385.1). Classification (NCBI taxonomy): domain Eukaryota; kingdom Metazoa; phylum Chordata; class Actinopteri; order Cypriniformes; family Cyprinidae; genus Cyprinus; species Cyprinus carpio. The sequence goes on along the minus strand of NC_056612.1, from coordinate 20,671,058 downwards.
AGGGATGAGGTGGACCTCCACGGCCTGCACAAGAACAAACTGCTGACACTGACGCTGGTCGACCACAATGTTCTGCCCAGGTCAGTCTTCTGTTCTGCAGCACAAATGCAATGTGTAATTAAAAATGCAAACTGTATTAAAATGATTTCTGAATGATCATGTGATGTGAAGACTGGAGTTCTAACTGTTGAAAATTTAGCTTTGCCATCACAGGACTAAATGATGCTTTAAAATATATTATAATTGAAAACTTATTTAAAATTGTAATTTTATTGTAATTTAAAAATGGTGAGCATATAGGACACTTAAAAAATTCATAATGTTACCTGCAACAATCTTTTGAACAGTAGTAGTTATATATTTAATATAGCAGCAATAATACATTCATAATAATGATAGTAATTAATTAATTAATTGCATAGTATTATGAAGCATTTTACTGCACCATATGCCTGAATTTTGTAAATGTGTGGTAAAGTGTCTCTCTAAAAATGAATGGTAACAAAAAAAAAATCATAATATTGAAAAACAGTTATTATATATTAATCTAATAAGTGCACCACTAATAGCGACATGACCACAGAAACAGGATTCGTACTGAACTGAGACATTTTACCTATATATCAATATAAATAATATAACCCATAAAATAATGTGTGAATAAATATTATAAAATGGAATTATATATATATATATATATATATATATATAATTTTTATTTTAAAAAAATCTGTGCAATGCCAGTTAACTTTTGAAGTGAAGATCAGGAGATTTGGTCAGTTCTTTTATAGTAAAAAGTTATTCTGTAGTTATAATATCTGTTATTATGTGTTATTCTGTAGAGCTGACACTGAGCTGGAGGACGCAGTTGTGGAAGTGATTGACCATCACCTCCTACAGAGGCCCACATCCCCCTCCTGTCCCATCACTGTGGAGCCTGTGGGCTCCTGTGCCACCTTGGTGACTGAGCGCATTGCCCAAAAAGCACCTGAGGTGCTCGACCAACAAGTGGCTCAGCTTTTATACGGTGAGTGTCATGGCGATGTGATAAACACGGAGAGGAATGTGAGCTCTCACAGCATGACTGTGGCTCAATCTGTTAGACGCTGTTAGACATCAGATGGGCTCAGCATGGGCTTCAGTGGCATTTAGCCTGAAGAGATGCTTGATAGAGATGTGAGATGTCAGCAGAAAGATAACATTTTGTTAACTTGCAAAATGTATGTGTTGACAGCTACCATTATCCTAGACTGTGTTAACATGGCACCTGAAGCAGGTAAAGTCACCCCTAAGGACAGCCAGTACGCCGTCTTTTTGGAGAAACGTTTTCCAAAACTGCCTCAGAGGGGCGCTCTCTTTCAGTCGCTACAGAATGCGAAGTTTGACGTGTCAGGTGAGAGGATCTTGTACAGTGTAGGTTAATGAAACAAACCACTTGATGTAGACATATTAAACCCGTATAATCAGAATGCTTGAATTCATTGAAAGTAATTTCACAGTGCTGTCCTGTATTTCAGGCCTCTCTACAGAACAGATGCTGTTGAAAGACATGAAAGCCGCATCTGGTGGAGATCTAAAATTGGCTGTCAGTGTCATTTACATGACACTAGAGGTCAGTGCTGTTTTGACATATTTCACTTGACCTTTAAAAGCTTCTACAATCTCTGAAGCTTAGAATGTATTGATTTGGCTGATACAGCTTTTAACCAAAACGGTGTTATATATACTGATATCTATGCAGCTATATACAATACATTTTAAAAATTAAATTTTTTTTTTTTTTGGGACCTGATCGGTTTTTTGCATTTTTACAATATTTAATCACACCCTTAAAAACAAGTACAAAGTAATTTTTTAATTGCTATAGTAAAATTCTTTAATGTCCATTCATTTAATATTTATTTTTCTTTCATTGTCTTCATTCTTGTTTTCTTAAAATTAACTTTGAATTCTTTCATCTTGAAGTTATATAATACTTATAGCGCAAGTTGCTGAATAAACAATGATGCATGGCCAAAAACAAAAGATGCTTGTTTTTTTGCATGTGTATATATGTGTGAAAGAGGCATGCAAACTGTTTTGTTCAGTGCTGAATATCCAGAGATAAGTTAAAGGGGTCATATGATGCGATCTCAAGTTTTCCTTTCTCTTTGGAGTGTTACTAGCTCTTGGTGCATAAAGAAGATCTGTAAAGTTGCAAAGTCTCATACCCAAAGAGATATTCTTTATAATAATTCTCTGTATATAAGGACTCGTCCACGGTAAATTTAAATTGTATTTATTTACAGAGGTATATGATGTCACACTTGTCCGTGAAGACATTACGCAGTGCAAATCCATGAATGAATGTTCCGAAGATTTCCCCTGCTCAGGGAGTAGGGAGCAATGAACACTGTGTAGGGACCATGTCAATGAAAACACAGTTCATGCACGGAGCTCACTTCTAACGAGCTGATTATCTGAATCAGGTGTGTTAACAAAGAGAGACATACAAAATGTGCAGAGCTGGGGGGGTGCGAGGACTGGAATTGAGAACCGCTGGTGTAGAGTAGTGCTTGATGTTTGTAATTTCTCAGATCACAAATGCAGACATGGTTTTGTTTATGCGGTGCAATGCATAAAAAAACAGTATAAGTCATTATAATCAGTAATTATGTCCCCACTGGATTCAACAAATGGCTCGTTTGTAATGGGTTTTATTGCTTTTGGCTTGTAGTGCTGGTGTTCTGACCGGGACATGCATTACAGTATGGCGTAACATTTCCGTCACACACTTTTGGCATTTGGCATTTGGCTTTTCAGAACGATGAGCTTTGTAAAAAAAAAAACGATGCGTTTCAGAAGGCAGGGCATAGAGGAGAAGCTATAGAGTATGTTATATGGAAAATGTGTTTTTTGAACCTTAAACCGCATAAACACATTTCATTACACCAAATAGACAAAATAATGTTCTTTTTAGCAACATCATATGACCCCTTTAAGATAAATTCAGAATAAAAATGCTGATTACAGTACATAACATTGTTTTGTGTGTATGTATGTGTATATGTGTGTGTGTGTATATATATATATATATATATATTCATATATATATATATATATATATATATATATATATATATATATATATATATATACATATACACGTACATACTTTTTTTTTTGGGGGGGGGGAGGGTGTTGTATTGGTGTATCTCTGTAACTTATAATTTATGTATGGAATCTCATTGCATGCTTGCAGCATTTCTAAAACACGCTGGCACGGCTGTTTGTGATGCTTGTTTTAAATTTAGAAGATCACATGCAAATTACATGTTTTGTGCTAAATGAAGTGAATCTTGTGTTTGTGCTGGGCATTTAGCCTCAGTACTCGGTTCCACAAAGACAGAGAGGAAATGTGGACTGTGAAATGTAAGGAGCTACAGTTGTGGGCACAAAGTGTGCTCATGTGCCCATCCTTATGACTCATGTGAATTCCTCATTAATACTGAAGCACGGCCGATTCCAAGTCGGACACACCCAGACTCACCGCAGGGCTAGGCCGCCTGTCTTGCACACCCACTGATTACATCAGATGTTAACCTCTTCTCTTGTTAGTACACATACAAGAGTAAGACATGAGGTTGCTGAATAAGATGTGAGAAGTATCAAAACTTTCTTTGTTCACACTACAGGAGACTGGGGGAAATTGGTCTTTTTTTTTTTTTAAACATGGTTTAAGAAATCCATAGATTTAAAACTGACCCAAAAATACTAATTCTAACACCTGAAAAAAATTAATGATATAACCCATAGAATCTCTATTATTATTTCAAAATAATGGCACTTATTTAATGTTTATTACATAATTACTTTAAAGGGGTCATATGATGCTTTTTTAAAGATCATTATTTTGTGTACTTGGTGTAACAGAATATGTTGACATGCTTTAATATAAAAAAAATGCCCCGCCTCTCTCAAACGCGTCGTTTTCTTCAAATCCTCCTTCTGACAAGCGCAGTCTGCTCTGATTGGCCAGCTGACCCTGTGCATTGTGATTGGCCGATCACCGCAAGCACTCGTCGGAAATGTAATGCCCCTTTCCATAATTGCGAGCTTAATCTCAATCTTAATCTCTTAATTCAAAATAAATGTAAAGACAGTTAGTAATGTCCTTAGTTTTACCATCAGTTCAAGCTCGAAAGGGGAACAGTGGCGTGACAGACACAGTGATGACGCTCGTATGTGTTTGCAGTACACAAGCCACATACGGTTAAGACAGCTGACTCCACTGTATGACCCTGTCTGTCTCTCTCTCTATCTCACTCACACTCACACTCTCACACACACACATGCAACGTGCAGATACTATTGGCAAAACTCCACATTTGAACATTCAATAGCAAATACTTAAACTAATAACAAAACAGTAGCTGATTCAGAAGCAACAGATTGTCAGAATTACCTCCTCTCCAAGGTTCATGAAACAGTCCTCTATAAAATGTGTTGCTGTTCTGTTGTAAGTAATCTTAAAGATTCCTAAATGCATCTACTTTCAGAAGGCCAAATAAAGTGCTTTTGCTTCAGCCTAGATACACACAGCATCTCCCTGACATGGCTGCTTCAACACTAACTGGGCGGCATTACGCAAATATTCACACATAGTGACGTAGAGATGTGGGGGCGTGTTTGAACGAGCCGTTTTAGGGGGAGTGGCAGAGTCTTAACTTTGATAAAGAATATCTCTTTGCAACTTTACAGATCTTCTTTATTCACCAAGAGCTTGTAAAACTCCAATGAGAAAGGAAAAATTGAAATGGCATCATATGACCCCTTTAACTGTCAAATTGCCAAAGAAGTTAATCAGAAATATTTATCAAATGATTCAGAAGAGATCAGAGGTATTTCATAAAATTAAACTGTTTGATTGATCTCTGCATATTTTAAAGATTATATTTTTCAGTAATACATTTAAATTACATTAAAATACCTTACACTAATGAAATGTTCTCAATATCTTAGCTGAAACAGATATCTGATGGAATTCAAAGGCATAAAACTTTATACAACAGAAGGAAAATATTGGGCATTGAAAATATGTATCTCATTTGAAATTGTCTCAAAATGTGAAATGAGTTTTTGTTTTCTTATGATGCTCACATGTTAAAATTGCTGTTCTGTCTTGGCTTTTCTTCAGAGGCGTGGACTACAGCAGGACCTCTGTGATTTTTGCCACAATCACAACTACAACCTGGTGGTTGCTATGACAATCTCTTTCATTGACAACAAGGAGCCCTTCCGACAGCTAGCCGTCTACAGCTCCAGCACTGTCAATAGGGAAGAGGTACTCATTACGCTTTATATCTTTCCAGGAATGAAGCTACAAAAGGCTTCTTTAGAATTGACTGCATATTTGGCCAGGTTAGGAGTTAAAAAAATATAAAAAAAAACACCCTTCACCTTGAGGGATTCAACAAGTCTTTTTATATATATTATATGATATATAAAGATCAGCAAAGATCTTTATAATATAGGGTTTCCCTGCTTTATTTATGGTTAATGTTCATATATATATATATAATTCCTGATCACTTATATATATATATATATATAGATATAGATATAGATTGATTTAGATAGATATAGATTTTTAACTTCTAAAATACATATATACTGTTTAAAAGTAAGATTGTTTTTTTTTTTAGTACCACTGTTTAGTCAGCTGTTTAAAAGTAAGATTTTTTTTTATTAAAGGAATTGTTTGCCCAAAAATTAAAAATCATTTACTCACCCTCATGTCGTTCCAAACCTATATAAGTTTCTTTATGTTGAACACAAAAGAAGATATTTTGAAGAACCAAACAGTTGTTGGTCCCCGTAGACTTCCATAGTACAGAAATAAATACTATGGAAGTCAATGGGAACCATCAGCTGTTTGATTACCAGCATTATTCAAAATATCTTCTTTTATGTTTTTGGTATAAAATTTTTTTCAGGTTTGGAATGGCATGAGGACAAAATTTTCATTTTGAGGTGAACTTATGTGCCCTCTAGAAGCTTGTATTCTGCAAGTGAATGTTGCTTTATTGTGCCAAAGAGGCACAAAATCACTTTCACTGACTTTTAAATTAAATGTTCCCTCCTGGTGGAATGATCTGCCCAAATCAATCTGAGCTTCTTCAAGAATCGGCTAAAAACACATTTCTTCCATCTTTAACCCTCTAACTCTAACACTCTCTATTCTAATTCTATTCTTTAAAAAAAAAACTCTTCCCTTTTAGACTTGCACTCTATTCATTTCTATTTGTTTTCTTTTTATTTATTTTAATTAAAGGGGTCATATGATGCTGCTAAAAAGAACATTATTTGGTGTAATGGTGTTGGTGTTTATGCGGTTTAAGTAAAAAAAAAAACACATTATTTTCCACATACTGTACATTATTGTTTCTCCTCTATGCCCCGCCTTCTGAAACGCGTCGTTTTTTTTACAAGGCTCATCTCTCTGAAAAGCGAGGTGTGCTGTGATTGGCCAGCTATCCAGTGTGTTGTGATTGGCCGAATGCCTCAAGCGTGTGACGGAAATGTTAGGCCCCTTAACATATTGTGAAGCCTTGTCCGGCCGGAGCGACGAGACAAAAACAAAATGTGAAGCCTTGTCCGGATGATAAGAACATGATTTCTAGTCGTGTTTTCTTTTGGAAGGCAAAAACAAAGTAGTTTCGCTTTCTCAACGAAACGTCACACACCGCGACCTTGAGTGAGCAGAGTCCAGAGACCTAGAGTGAACCGCGGTCGGCTTGAGTGAGCAGAGGCGGGCGGCTTGAGAACGGTGCGGCAGGCGGATTCTACGAAGGAGCATACCTTGGTCTTGCAGCAACCACATGTGATGGCCTCGTCCACGGTGAAAGCCGATTCGGTGATCCACAGTGCAAAGTTGATGTATTTCCTCAGCGACCAGCACGGATCAGCCCCAGGCATGACAAAGTGGATATCGTCCTTTTTTGGAAGGCCAAACAAAGTAGTTTTGCTTTCACAGTGATACTACAAAGAGAATAAAAGGTACGCCTGGGCAGCGTTATGCAAATATTCCCACATACTGACGTAGAGATGTGGGGGCGTGTTAGAACAAGCCGTTTCAGGGGGGCATGGATGAGTGTTAATTTTTATTCTTTTATAAAGAATATCTCTTTGGATTTGAGACTATAGTCTTTGCAACTTCACAAATCTTCTTTATTCGCCAAGAGCTTGTAACACTCCAAAGAGAAAAGAAAATTTGAAATCGCATCATATTACCCCCTTAACAAAAGCAAAAAAGGCCTCTAACACTAGCTTGCTCTTTTCTTTTTCTATTCTATCTGTTTTCTTTTTATTTATTATATAATAAAAAAAACTTGCTACGTGTACTGAGTTGAGCTAACTGCTTATAGCAATTGCAGATTATTGCTCTTTTGTTGATTTTGATTGCTTCCATTGTCCTTATTTGTAAGTTGCTTTAGATAAAAGTGTCTGTTAAATGTAAATGTAAATTTAAACTATCCCTTTAAACAGATTTTGAAGTGACAGTAAAGACATTAATAATATTACAAAATATGTCTATTTCAAAGAAGTGATTTTTATTTATATATATATATATATATATATATATACACATACATCACAGTTTCCACAAAGTCATTCAAGTTTTATTAAATAAATGCAGCCTTGCTGAGCATAATAAACTTCTTTCCAAAACATTAAACATCTTACTAACCCCAAACTTTTCAACAGTGATGTATAAAATAAAATAAATTTGTATTTTCTTTTTTCATAGATGAGTGAAGCACTAGAAAAAGCCAAAAACCCCAGTCTGGACCTTAAGCCAATGAGCAGTCCATATCCAGATGTCAAGGCCTTTATACAGGGTAACACATTAGCATCCCGCAAGAAGGTAATGCCCATAATCACAGACTTCCTGAAGGAGAGGGAAAGAAAAGTGTATCAAATTGGGAACATAGAGGACCTAGATCTGGACGATGATTCCAATCTGGACCAGAGTGCCTCACAACAATGTCCCGAGGATGCTGGGATAGAGGATGATGGCCAGGTTCCTCCAACGCCAATGAACAGTCTTGTGGAGGGTTGTCCCTTGGACAATGGCCTACCAAAAATCAGTCCTGAGGTTTTGGTGGAGAAAGTTAGCAAGATGGCCAGCATGGAGGACACGTCGTCTGAGGGACAGTGATGAGAGTCTTGAATAAGAGCTGGAGAAGGAAAGGCCTTCTGCGTCTTCAAGAGGGTGAAGTGTATATCCAACAGTGCTGCATCAGGGCTTGAGAATGAAATGGCACTTTTTAGACCTGGTTAACTCACAAAGGTACGATACAGTCTGAAGAGACCATTCTGTTGACTTTCTAAGGACTGGTACATGACCATTCGAATGGAGCATTACAAAAATGCATTATATATAAAATGTTCAAAGTTCAAAGACTATCATAAAAAAAAATTCAGGTTTAGGCTGTTTATTTATTGTTCGCAGTAATATTCATATTTTATCTTCTAAATGAATCAGAAGTGTCTCATTGAGACAAACATTTAAACATTATCTAAAATTGACAATAAGCACCCAGTGCTAGCTTGCAACTGACAATTAATAGAATAAACTGATTCAGAATGAATTTCCAGTATTATCCAATGAATTATAACATGGTAGCTATCGTTGCTTTTGATACAAATAACATACTTCATTCTTTTTAGTTTTAATTAAAGGAGTTATTTTCATCATGTCTGTGGCATGGCTTTGATTCCCCCAGAAAATCATTTTGACTTCTCCCTTGATTTACAAAACTGAATGGAAAATGCATTTACAGTAACACTCTTACAGTTTTATCCTAGTCATGATTTCAGTTAAACTTTGAAACAATACTAGAGTTGCATATTTACATTTATCCATTTACAAATTATATATATATTTTTTTTTCAGTGCTGCCTGTTTGTCTGCAAACAGGGCAAGTATATCAGCATTTACGCAGTTCCTGTTGCGATGAGTCAAAATGATTGTGTGGTAATTGGCAGCGTGCCAAAGATGCAATCCGTAAATCTTAAATTGATGACGTTATGTCATTTTATCTCACGTAGCATCAAATGTAAATGAAGATGAACATTCTTTGGATTAGTGCATCTTGTCATAATTCCCCAGTAATATTGTAAAGGAGTTATTGTTGGTACGTGAAAAGTGAGCGTAACCCTTCTGTGGCCTTTTGCATGATATAGGTGTTAACTGACTTGCTCTACCAAAGACCTCAGTTGTATTTGTGTGTGCAGCATGTTAAACATTTCATCATTTGAGATTTAAAACTTTAGTATTCTTTTCGTTTCTATTATGTTATCTTACATAATTTATTTGATGATTTGTTGGCTATTTTAAAGACCTAATTGGACAAATCTTATTTAATGACATGTTCTGTCAGACAGTTATATAAAGATGTGTTTTTCCCCCATAGAAGATAAAGAGCTAATTTAGTTACAACTTAATTAACAGTTAAACAAAATCAGTTAATATTGGACATGAAACATATAAGATGGTATGTTGGTGTTCTGAGCTGTTGTGTATCCCTTGTATTGTAACCCTGACCGAAAGTTTGGTGAGATTTGACATGGTGACAGCAGAGGATTGCCGTGTGCTGCCTCAGGAGAACTTAGCACATACTAGTTGAATCCGCCAATATCATAATAATGTTGATTTAATGTAAATGTATTAATGTGCTATGGTTGTGTAACAGGACATTCAAGAGCAAATCCTCTGTCAAGTTTTTTACTGCCAAGGACTTTAAGTTCTCTGTTACTCATTATGAATATAACATTTTCAAATTGTTCCATATGTGGTTTGTAAGCTTTATCTGTAATAAAGACACAATTTCATTGCATTCATTTTTTTAAATATATATTGTTCTTGTACACTATTAGATTGGCATCAGTACCATTTTGTAATGTTTTTGAAAGTCTCACCAAGGCTGCATTTATTTGATCAGGAAAATCGTTAATATAGTGAAATATTATTACAATTTAACAAACAAATACAAATATGTTTTCAAAAAATGATACATTTTTAAAATGGATTTTTTTTTTCCTAAGATGGCAAAGCTGAATTGTCAACATTCATTGCTCCAGTTCTCAGTGTCCCATGATCCTTATAAATCATTCTAATGTGCTGATTTGGTGCTCAAATAACATTTCTTCTTATCAATGTTGAAAAGATTCTTTGAATAGAAAGTTCCAAAAGAACAGCATTCATTTTAAATCTAAAAAGCCTTTGAGTAATGCAAATGTCTTTACTGTCACTTTTGATCAGTTTAATGAATCCTTGCTGAATAGAAGTATTTATCTTACTGACCTCAAACTTCTGAACAGTAGTGTATGTACCTAATTGAATATAAACAGCTAAAGATATGGAGTAGTTAATTGTCTTTAGAAGGGGCCTGTAACCTCAAGGGTATTAGGACCATGTAGCCATTCCTGTCTGTGGTGTCTCTCTCCACCTTCCCAGCCTTCCCTGTGGGGGAGCAGAAGTGCTCAAAGCAGCTGAGCCAATGGGAGACAGACAATTCAGTCAGCAGAAGTCAGAAATGTTGTAAAACCTGTACTGACAGTCAGGGTGAGTTCCCTAACACAAGACACAAGATACAGTCACTGAAACTGGTAACTGAAACCTCAGGTCATGGTCAGCAGCTGAGTTCACTGAATGCATTTCTAATCTAGACACTTTTCATTTTAAAGACTTTAGACATGGGGACTTATTCAGACCAGAGGGAAGGGTACATGCCAAATGGGTAAGTCCAAATTTACAATGATGATACTATAATACCTGGTCAAAACATGTACCATAAGAGGTCATAAGCGCATATTGGATGAACCAGAGACTAACGTACGAGTTGTTCTGTTGCGCTGTGAAGCGTACAGATGAAGGACACGAGAGAAATCCTTGTAGCACTTCTGTGTCTAGTTATTTAGAAAGAGGATTTCAGAAAAGGAAGTTGCCATTGAACTGATTTCCGCTACTTTTGCCAATCTTCTTGACTAATATTTGAGACCTAACAACCACAGAAAGACATCATCTCTCATATCCCGTCATCTGACAGACCATCAGATTTTCTGTCATTTATATTTGACACAATAGAGTTTCACTGCTGTCACAAGTTAAACATCCAAATGTACTTGGAAAATTTGGACACAAATGTAAGTTTTTGTGTTGTTTTAAAGGGGAAAAACTTTAATGTTTGATTTCCATTGGCACCACCACAAAACGTGCATGTCATTATAACTTTTGATGGTTTGAGACTGTAAAACTGAGATGATATTAAAGCTCTTAATTCTACTGTAATCACAGAATAGGTCTTTTGACTTGTTAATTTCCATACCAAATTCCAAGTTCATGTTCAGACAAGAAGAGAATGCATGAAACTTAGCGTCATAAAAACCCTAAGTGTTTATGTGAAATGACTAATAAAACCTATATCCTTAATAACAGCACATTACAGAATGAGATACTGTAGCATCTTACAAGCCAGGACAAAAGTTTTCACAACAGGCGATTACTAAATTTTATAAGCGTTACATCAAAGAACAATTGCTGAAACAGTACACACCTTTTATGCTTTGCAGTGGAGGTATCATGTTGTCTGCCACAATTGTCATACATTGTTCTAAAAAAACACCCTATGTTTCTTAAAATACATTTTGAAATCTGATAAGATCTTAGATTGGACAACACTGGGCTTGAGATTAGACAACAGTGTCTTGATGCTGTATTGACTAGTGAGTCAGTAACTAAAAACATACAGCCTCCTCAGGGCAGTTATGTTTGAAATAATGTACAATCTCGGAGCAGTCTTGCTGGACAATAGTGTATAGTGTATGTAAAAGTTACAGGCTTGAAGTGAAGACAATACCATCAAGCTTTGGATGAATTTGATAATGGCTTCACACAACAACAAACAGGTTGAGTTATGTGACGTTCGACAGAAGTTCTGCCCGGAATCAGCTGAAAACAAAACGAGATTTTCTGGTCATTTGTGCCACGTGTAATTACCACATGTGCTGACGTAAAGAAATAATTGAGGTAGAATTAATGCTGCTGTTTCAGTTTTCGCACCAAAAAAATGCATGAAAACAATATATCTCTATATTGCACTGTCTGACACAAAAATGAATCTCAAATATTAAGTAATTAATTAATTTGAGAAACCTAGCATTCACTTTGGTGAATAAAATAATTGAGACTTGGTTTCAAACGGATTTTTAGTTTGTCATCAGCATCAGAAAAATTTCAGTGTTGACTCAAATTTTGCACATCACACTTATTAAATGCAGCCATAATTTAGTTTTTATGGTTTTTAGGACCTACCTGAAGGAAATTAACTTTAAAATCCTAAACAATTTCGTTACAGTTTGTGTCAACAGAGCTGACAATTTAAAACTCACCAGAGTTTGTATGATGTTGTTGAACTCGCCTGTGAAATAGAATAGAAAGAAAACCTTCGGGATGAAAGATTTCATATTTTTTTCTTTTTTTCAAAACTAATGACAACTAAAGTTACAATTTTGTCCCAAGCTGTTCATGTTATTTTATTTAGCATAAACTATTTTTGAATAGGTTATTTTATAACCCATTGGAGTGGATGTATCTCAATCTCTGCAGCTATGATGCCCTGGGCTGACACTGAACGTGTACAGCTGTAGGGTTGTGGGCGGGGCGTTGAAACAGCGCACTCAGGTGCGGAAACGCGCTCTGATTGGCTGAATTCTTTGGCGTGAAGGTGCTTTGCTTGGGCGAGGTACAGTAGAGAAAGAATCGCCCTTGCAGTTGTAAAGGTAAATGGCTAGGTTATACATCAGTAGCCTATTAAAAAAAAATCAGTTTAACTAATGTTCTTAGGAATTACTTCTTTTTTTAACAAATGAAAAAGAGGTTTGTTTTTGAGAAGCATCTGCTGTACGAGGTTAGTGAAAAGGTGAGTTTAGCATGTTTACACTGCCATTATTTACATAATTATGTCCGTAAAGAGCGATGTGATGGGCGTTAGCAAGGTTTCAAGTGTACACAACCCTGTTTCTACGTGCAGTCTAATCCAACACGAATTTTTAATGCTTACACATCTATCTGTCTATCTATCTATCTATCTATCTATCTATCTATCTATCTATCTATCTATCTATCTATCTATCTATCTATCTATCTATCTATCTATCACCAGTACTAAGGGTTTGAAAACAGCACTCACGGTTACTAGTGGTCATTTGTCATTTTCTAGTAGTGTAGTTTTCCTGCCTTTAATTGAACATCAGACTGTCAATCAATTAGTAACTTATTCTACTCCAGAAAATGATAGATCTGCATATACATCATTACATGTCAAAATTGTTTCCAAATACTGGAACTTTCCTCACTTTTATTAGTTTAAAAACATTTCCAAATGGCTGGATGTTAAATATTTCCAATACATTAATCTTGGAATTTTTATTTTAATGAAATTGAGGAGTAATTTATTTTCTTTGCTGATAATTTAATTGTTAATAATTAATACAATGTTGACTTTATTAATACCCAGTTAACTTTCTTTACATTTTCAATTTGTTCCTGCAGGCATTCAGAAAACGGCAAGACATCAGCCTTCATCCCCGACATGGAGCTCCGGGAGGAATGGCAGGACGAGGAGTTCCCCAGGTAAACTGCACTAGATACATTCACCTTATTTATGTTATAAGTGCGAATGGGATTAAATAATGTGATCTTTGTAGGCCTCTACCTGAGGACACACAGAGTCCTGGCGATGAAGAGGAAAGCCCTGGAGCTGAGGGAAACAGACCTGGTAACCTAATTTCTCCAATTAGTTACTGGCCAAAATATCTGCTTCTTATATAATATCTGTCTCATATATATATATAGATGCGCTACAGTTCAAAATATTGGTGTCATAAGAATTTTCTGTGTTTCTGAAAGAAGCTTACCAATGCTGCTTTTATTTGCTTTAATGTCCAGTAAAAACAGCAATATTGTGAAATATTACAATTTGCAATAGTATTGCAATAATAAAACTCTTTCTTTATTACATTTTAAAATGTGATTTTAATCCGTATATTATATTCTGTACATAATTAATTAATATACTGTGCTGGCAAAGATCAGCAGTCATTACTCCAGGCTTCAGGCTTTAGAAATTATTCTAATCCGTTGATTTGATGCTTGGGAAACATTTCAATACTAAAATGAGTTGTGAATAGAAAAAAGTATTTGAAACCGAGATCTAAGAAATACCTTTCATCTTTCTTTCCACTAGTCCCACCAACAAGCCTGGCCCTTACAGGTGATGTCGTCAGGAAGAAGCGACTAGTGGCACCGACTCTTAGTTTAACACTGGACAAATCCTCTACTGACCGGAGCGTGAAATCTGATGAGTTTGAAGCCTCTGCTCTTTCACCATCTCCTGATGATGACCCAGAGATGGACATCAACCTGGAGGCCCTAGAGACACCCTCAGACAGCGAGTCTTACAACTTCCCAGACAGCATGCATGACTTAGAGTGGGAAGGTATTCAGTTATTTTGATATTCATTAGAGTTGTGTAGATCACTTTCACAAGTATGAGACAGGGAATTCTACACAGACCACTGGTTTATCACTAGTACTGTGGGCATTGCAGATGATCTTCCCAGGATGGGCAAAGCAGCGATCAGAAAAGCCAGTTTACTAGAGCATGCAGAAATGGGACACCTGGACTTGGATCAGGTGGACAGCAATGGGCGGCGATGGAGGCGTTTCCATATTGGCGGTCAAGACTACCAAGTCAACATGAGCGTTCTGGAGCCGTACCTTCAAGTTCTTTCCCATGGAGGTGAGCTTTTGCTGAACAGGCTGGGATGAACAAGCTTTACTGAAATTACCAACTAAAACATCCTTTTATAGGATATTATGGAGACGGATCGACAGCCATCATCATGTTTACTTCCTGCTACCTACCAGAAAATACAACAGAACACTATGAGTATGTGATGGACAATCTCTTCAGGTAAAACCTGATTGATTTGGGATGAATTTTCATTATTTTCTAAAACTCAAATGTTTATTCCCATTTAATGATTTATTTGGATTTAGGTATATTATTGGCACGTTGGACTTGATGGTGTCTGAGAGTTACGTATTGGTGTATCTGTGTGGAATGGCCCCTCGCAATAAGATGCCTGGGATTAAGTGGCTTCGACAGTGTTACATGTCCATCGACAGACGGTGAGCCATACTAGAAGTTACTATGATTAATCATCAAGTTAAAAATGTTATAATTGAAGACAACAATCAATTTATGTTGTTATGTAGCGATATCATTGGCTAATTCTATTTTTATCCTTCCATGTGGCCAACAAAAAATTAATTGTTTAAATTTTGATTTCATATGGTTCTTAAAGACTTCATGGAATTGTTTGACAAGTGAAATTTTCTTATGTTGACATTTACTTTTGAAACAGGAAGTTGTGGCAGGGCAGATATAGCCAATAGACTTTAGTTTGAGACTCAGCCTGGAAAAACAAAACAGTTACTTGCTGTTGCTAATTGGTGGCAGGTGAAATTTGGGGATGAGACATTCTTATTCTAGAAATCATTTTATTGGACAAAAATATGCATACACCCCTGAGCAAGAGATGATATCATCAATAATTTTGGTTCACTTTTTCCAGAAGAGACAGACTAATTTTTAAGTGTGTATATTTGATAAAAGTTTATTTTGTCAGCTTTTAAGAAAACAATAGAATATGCACAACTGTTCAAATTATTGGGGTCATAAGATTTTTTAAAGGAGTTTTTTTTTTCTTTTCTTTTCTGATTTTTTTTTTTTTTTTAACTACCGTTTTCTGAAAAATATTAAGCAGAACAACTGTTTTCGACATTGATAATAAGACGATTTTTTCTAAAGCATCAAATCAGCATATGTGACCCTGGACCACAAAACCAGTCTTAAGTCACTGGGGTATATTTGTAGCCAACAATACATTGTATGGGTCAAAATTATCGATTTTTCTTTTATGCCAAAAATCATTAGGATATTAAGTAAAGATCATGCTCCATGAAGATATTTTGTAAATTTCCTACCGTAAATATATCAAAACTTAATTTTTAATTAGTAATATGCATTGCTAAGAACTTAATTTAGACAACTTTAAAGGCAATTTTCTAAATATTAAATTTTTTTTTGCACCCTCAGATTCCAGATTTTCAAATAGTTTTATCTCTCCTATCCTAACAAACCAAACCAATCAATGGAAAGCTTATTTATTCAGCTTTAAGATGATTTATAAATCTCAATTTCATAAAATTGACCCTTCTGACTGGTTTTGTGGTCCATGGTCATGTGAATCATTAGAATGATTTCTGAAGGATCATGTGGCACTGAAGACTGGAGTAATGACTGCTGAATATTCAGCTTTGCCATCACAGAAATAAATAACATTTTAAAATATATAAAAATAGAAAACACTTGATTTGATTTCTCATGAAACTACAGTGGCGGTTTCCGTCAGTTCCAGAAGAGGGCGTGTGTTTCTAAGCTTTGCTTGTGACAGTCTTCATGTTCCTCTAGTTTAGTTCTTGTCGAACATGAGAAACTACCTGCACTCTCTCTTTTCTTAATGCCCCTCTTATGAAATATGACAGGAATGCTGTGGACTCACACATAGAAGGCTATGTTATCGGAGTTCTTCCAGACATTCCTCAGATAACCCTTGACCTGTTCTCAGCTGTCATGTTTTCTTATTATATTTAGACATTTTTAGATTGCATACTTCATTGCGGATTAGTTCTTTAAGGTTTAAAACTCTAGTGTACAGCCAGTGTGACTGTTTTCAAGGGACTGTTTTTGAATGTTATTTACAAAATCTCTATGTACTTCTCTAGTAATTTTTGGTTATGTACAGCCAGCCAGTCATTATCCCAAAATAAACCCGATGGGACGATTAAGATCAGGACAGGATTCTGAAATGGTCTGTTTTGTGGTTATTGACTAACCAAAGAATTAAAATTGTAAATTCTTATTTGATTTCCTTATATTATGGCGTAGCTATCTAACAGCTAATCTTCCAGGTGAAGGTCCGTCTCCTAAATGTTTTATGTGAGGATTTTGTATACTCAGGAAATTCGAGATCATCTTATCATGTAAGATCTGTTTGGGAAATGAGGAACTAAGGAGTGTGGGATGCTCTTGAAAGCCTGATTTGTCATTCCTACTGGCTCCGTTGCGTCACTGCATGAAGTTTCCTCTGAGATCACTCATAAGCTGCTGACAGTACAGACGGCAACAGAAAACAACACTATGCATGACGTCACACAATCAAAAAGGACTGCGAGGAGGAAAAACAACTGATAGGATTCATTTGAAATACCAGTAAATCTAAAGGGAAAATCCCATTATGAAGTGATTTGAGCTATTTTCTCCACAGTTTCAGTGCAAACACTGGCATTTTCATGGAAAACAAAACACTATGAGATCCTATTCTAAATCAAATTGAAATAAACATTGAACATTTTGTATTTAAACAAAAATGCCAATAAATATGAACACAAAATATTTATCAAATATCAAAAAAGTGAATATTTGTTTCCATATTGCTTCCATTGAAATACAAAGATGAACTTTTTTTAAATATTTAAAGCAAAAAAGGGGGATAAACCAAATAATTCACAATTTTTTTAAAAGTGATAATATGTATTTATTTGTAATTAAGTTGAAGAATTTAACGTAACTTGATTTAAAATGCAAAATAAAAAGATTTTTACTTGGAGCCCACTGTAGATCAGAAGAAAGTAGCACTTTTTGTAGCATTCAGAGTAATGTATTTGAGCCTTACAACCCCTAACACTTAAATGATATATGAAAGAAACCAAATATAAATGGTTACATTTGTGAATGATTTTTGGGCTAGGAAACCAGTGAAATGTGTTGTAAACAGATGTCGTCTCCAAGTTTCTGCCTGTCTGTGTCCCATGATTCAGCACCCTGCCTGTTTCACACGGGTCAGGGTGGTGCTAGTGCCAGTCAGAGATTGCTCCCTTGTGTCGTCATGTTCTGCTGGGTTATTGTTACTGGACCAGTTATTGGAACAAAAAATAGTTTTAAGTTTTAATACATTTGCCTTTGCTTTTCTGATTGAGCTATTAAATCTATTTTCTTTTCTGAAGGTTAAGGAAAGAATTGAAAGGCCTTTTCGTGGTTCATCCGGCCTGGTACGTGAGAGCGTTAATCACCGTCATCAAACCCTTCATCAGGTGAGCACAGATGATCATTAGTTTAGCAAACATAGCTAAAAAAAAGCCCATAAACAAAATGTAATACCTAAAGCCCTCAGTCTGACCATTTCTTCCTCTCTTGAAGGAGAAATTCAGCAGGAAGATGCGCTTCATCCACAGCTTGCAAGAACTGGCAGAGTTTGTTCCTGTGGCCCAGCTGCAAATCCCAGACTGCATCAGACAGTGAGTGTCAACATCAGGCCACATTAGTGCACTGTCTACGTATCATTATTTCAAAACCTGGACTATACAGTATATATAATAAATGCATACATCTTTCCAAAAATCTTAAATGTGTTTGTTCTATAATTTTCAGATTTTTTCCCCATCATATCTGGCCATTTCTCTCTAAATAATTTACAAAAAAGTCTGTCTATATATGTATATATATATATATATATATATATATATATATATATATATATATATATATATATATATATTAGTTCTTTTTTATGTAAATTATTTAGAGAAATGTAGTTTTTTTTTCTGTAAATAATTTATATCAAAAAGTATCTTGTCTTAATTTTTAATTTTTGTCTTAAAAAAAGTGCTACCAGTAAAAGTGATGGAGGTAATTTGTTTTGCTCTTGCAGGTATGATGAGCAGATGAACAGGTGAAGGTGTCTGATGGGAAGAGAGGTGTACATACTGTATAGACTTCACACTGGGGTGACATGCATGTGGGAATTGGAGCTAAGTTAAAGCTCACGTTTGAGGGAAAATGCCCTAATGACAGAAAAACAGCTTCCTACCAGACGAAAAGACAGTGTTGTCCTTCAGAGAGATGCAGCTGTGTCATGCTGTAAGGTGGGTCAGGAGAGGTCTGTGAGCAACATGAAAGCCTGTTTGACGTCATTGCATTTAAATTGTTACACAAAAACAGACAAACATGTTTCCCAGACTGTAGAAAATGACAATACACCCTTCACTCTTCATGGAACCTGTTCTGTTTAGGCGTGAGAAATACCAATAACATTTCCTTTTGGATTTGTGGTGAACATACCCAAATTAGGATAAATATTAGTTTTAATATTTGCACTAAATGGTTACAGAATCTTGTTGTATGCATGTTATCTGAAACCTGTATGGAACATCATATGTATATGATTTAGACTCTTCAAAATACTATCTGGCTTTTTTAAACAAGTCTTGTAAAGTGGTATTGACTCTATTTTATTGAAATTGTTTTTATATATTCTGTGAAATGCATTGTACTTGAGCATTTAATCATGTGTGAATGTTTTTAGCACAAATGCTCAAACTTTTAATGCAATCAAATCAGAGCTATTACAAACAAATTTGTGTGTGTAATATTGCGGTAAGAAGCCGCATTGGTCAGTTTATACTGTACATACTTGTTACATATATAATCGCGCCTGGTTTTCTTCTTGGTGAAATGTTCTCTAATATTCAGCTGCTGCCTGTAAAGTGGCCCATTGAATGTGCTTCCATTTAATAGACTCCTATGTGCAAATATTTATACAAGGCCACACTTGAACAACCTGAGCTTTTAAACTACACATACTACATGTGTATGTCTTTTCTATGATATTTAAGGAAATAAAGGGTTATATTAAACAGCTGTTGTGATTTTATGTTTGATTTCACTGTTAATTGTAATGAGGAAATAGTGGGATGTTTTTTTTTTTTTGGTTTGTTTTTTGAAAGTCGCCATGGAAACATTCCTGCGCCTTTCAGGAAACCAGCTCTGGCAGAGGGAGGAAGTGAGGTAGCTGAGAGGTGAAACTTTTTTTTTTATGCATTGAAGTCACAAAGAGGAACAGAGCGAGAACTACTGGAAGGTTAAATAACAGATTCCTGTTGTAATGCTGTATGTGCCAGATGATGGGTTATGCATGTCAACAATGTTTAGTAGAAACTGAAGTGCGTGTTGGATTTAGCCAAGCGAATAAGTCACTTTAATGAACTACAGAATGGTAATTTAACTTGAAAGTCCTTTAACAGAACTGATTTACACATGCATCTATCGAATTGTTGCCACAAAAATAAATCTTTGCATTAGAATTCAATGTAAAAAAAAAAAAATTAGATACATATTTATGTAAAAAAAAAAGGGTAAATATATTTATATTTCTTTTTTTTAATTACAAACAAAAAAACTATATATATATTTGAAAGATTGTTCAAAGAAAAATTTTAAAAACTGATACGCAATCAGTCCCTGACGGCCTATTTTACTGTTTTTCAAGCCATTGTGAGAAAAAGGAAATTAAAATGCAATGTGCTCTGTACTGTTCTGAGACCTAAATAATCTTTGTGCCAAAGGTCCATTGTTTGTTTTTGTAGGTGTCTTGCGCAACTTTCACGTAGTGTTGCGTGAGCTGGTTTACTAATGACTGTAACAGTAGATGTTAAAACATGCTTTAGGGATCAGCTTTGATATCTTTGCCCATAAATTTAAGGCTTATGTTTGTACAAACATGCATGGCAAGAAAAACAAAACACCAAGTCAAGGAACAGCCCTCACTAAAAGTCCCGGATATATTTACAGTAATAAGAAAATCCTGTTTAAATCCATATTTATTGTATTAGTTAAGAGCATCTAAACTGTAAAAGCACCTGTCCACCTTTTTCCAGCCATGGAAGCTTGTTTCCGTCACAGAATAAAAATGGCAATTTTCACTTTTTCCTCTAGCAATTCTGAGGAAAAGTCAGAATTGTGAGAAAAAGTGTCACAATTATCTTTTTTATTTTTTTATTCTGTGGCAGAAAAAAAAAATTGTGGGATGTAAACTTAGAATTCAGTTACAAAGTCACAATTCTGAGTTTACATGCAATTCCTGACTTTTTTTTTTTTTTTTTTTTTTTTAATATGAATTAGAGTTTCTGTTGAAGTCATACAAACACAAAGCAAAGAAAAATGATAATGTTATTTACAGTAAAATATATATATATATATATATATATATATATATATATATATATATATATATATATATAATAATATAAATATATATATATATATAAAAAAGATTTGGTTCATATAAATTCAAATTATATCAAGAGCTTTTTTTTTTAAATATGCTTTAGAAAATATTACTATCTGTGTCTCAATTAAAACAAACAACAGATTGCTCTTTGTACAACTGTATTGTTACAAACCAAGACACAAAAGGATTCATCAACATAACACCATGCCATATGAACAGAACACTATTACTGCTCCCATTTAAACTAAATCAATCAGTTGGACTAATAGACTTAAAAAAGTAAAGAATAATAAAAAGAAAAGCATTAAAGACAAAAAGAGCCTAATGAGTGCTTTGCACAAACATTATGGCTTTAAAAAACAAGACAGATACTTAAAAAATAAAAATGGGCAAACAGTCACATAAAACCAAAAAGTGAGAAAATCTGCAAGCAACATATAATTAAGTTAAGGGTGCAAACATCTGCATGTTTCTCTATACTGCCAGCTAAGAATGAAATGCATTCCACTAAAAAAAAAAAAAAAAAAAAAAAACTAAAACATTCAAAAGCAACATGCACAATCTGAAAGCGTTCGCTACGCACATTTTTTCCTATGACATTTCCCAACAAATTACAGCAAATACAAAGTAAATTACAGTTTGGGATCTTGCAAAGCAATGCCTTTGAAATAAAACATCACAATTATAAGCAAAAACATCATGTTTAACATTTCAGCCCAACTTTGTGCTACATTGAGCTGCATTCAAAAACAAAGTACAGAGTAAAGTATGCAAAGTGTGTGTGTGTGTGTGTGTGTGTAAATCAGTGATTTAATCATTGAGCCGTGTGAGGACTGGAAACATGATGGTGGTGTGGGGTGGAGCTTGATGTGTGAAAGTGAGATTAAATGTAATGTTTAAATGACAAGGGGCAGTGGCTCGCTGCTGGCAGGAAGCCACCGTTCAAAGTCTCCACTCAGATAAACAGATAATAGCCTTTTTCTAATACTTAAGGATTAAAGGAATAATTCACCTAAAATAAAAATGATTTACTCAACCCTTATTTCATTTCAAACTTTTTTTTTATGGTGGAGAATTTTTTGAAGAATTTTCATGCAGATTTTTTACAATGTAGTGCTTGTTAGACGCTCTCCAAAAAATTCAAATAATAATAATAATTAAAAAATATATGGTCCTCAAAAATCCATGTGGTCTGAAGCCATTATAGTGCCTTTTTGGATTTTTTATAGCTTATTCATTGTATCACTATGCATTGATGTTGTACTAGTAATCACAGAAAAAAAAAAAAAAAAAAAAAAAAATGTATAGGCCTACTCTTAAAATAAGCTTTAAAAGTTCTTCACAGTGATGCCATAGAAGAACCATTTCTGGTTCCACAAAGCAGCATTCAGTCAAAGGTTCTTTAAAGAACCATCTCTTTCTTACCTTTTTATAATCTGAAGAGCCTTCTTTTGTTACAAAGAACCAATTGTGAAAGGTTCTTCTATGGCATCGTGAAGCACCTTTAATTTTTAAGAGTGTATATGTTTGAAATGACTTGGTGAATGAGTATTTTTATTTTAGGAATATTTAAAACTATTCATTTAGTGTTATAAAGGCCATTACACATTATTTGTTAATGCATTATCAGACATGCGGACATAAAAAAGCCATATTTTCATACTCTATCTTTCTCCTATACACATACCAGAGGGCTTTGTATAATACACTAATTTGTGCAACTGTTAATGACAAGCAGTTGGAGACACTATAATGGTATAGGTGCACATATATTTCCATTACAAAACAAAAGCCAACACACACTTGCGCAAATCCTTATCAACGACAGACTATGACAAACATGCCAGTTATAACTTTGGGAAGGCAGTCAAATAGTCCCCTGTGTTAAAGCGATAAGAGCCTTTCCTTTTCCACTGCAAGCACAGCCAGTGTCTCAAACGCACACGTCACACATTCACACTCTATGTCAGGCGTTCTCATACAATCCGCTCCAAATTTAATAACAGTCTTAAGAGTGGGGGGAGGGGGTGGGTGGAGTCTCCTCTGAGACATTCCAGAGGATCCAAAAGATAAAAAAACCTGCAGAGGTCCATGTTGGTAGCTGCAGCAAGGAGGTTGTCATTTTTGTGATCGGGATCTGCTCTTTATCTCCTCCTCATTGGTGCAGTGCTGCTAGCTGGACAGGTTCTGCTGAGGACACTTTACGGAGCTTTGAGGAAAAAAAATGTAAAAAGTCTGGGGAACAGATGAAGGTCTGTGGTTAAATATGAGTGAACGTGAGAGGATTGAGAGGAAGAGGAAGGTGTGCATTTGTTCATACTCACTGGTGAAGAGGCTATAACAAGCTGTTTCGTCCATTTGCATGAGGCACTTTGGATCTCATTTGTTCCTGCATTGGGCCAGACTGCAAAAGGAAGTGACACAATCAGGTTATTGGCATGGAGAAACATGCATAATTATTAACAATAAGTCCACTTTAACAAACACAACAACTAAACTCTTAGTAGTCCAGTAAGATTTCCACTGACATGATCCAAGTCTTAAAGTGGTCATAAAGTAAAATTTTAAACTTCAAGTGAGATAAAATAATTTGTTATACTAGGAAAAAAACTAACTTTCAGACTTCAAAACTCCCTCCCAAGTCAAACAAAAGAGCATTTATTGAATATTACTGCCATTAAAGAAGCATTCAATTATAAGAATAATCTAAACCATATTATCATTATTATAATATTATAATATTTCTTTACTTATTACTTTTAAATTATAATAATAGCATTAATAGAGCAATAACAACGATTTATTCATTAATAATAATAATAATAATAATTTGTTAATTAAATATAATTTTAGTACTAGTATATAGACAATAAATACTTTATTTGGCAAAAATTACTACTACTAATAATAATGTCATCAACATTTTTTACTCATTACATTACTATAATAACAACAACAATAATAATCAGTAATAATAATAATATAATTAACATTAATACAACAACAACAAAAAGAATAATAATACAATTTGAAAATAAAGAGTGTCATCTCTGCACATGAAGTTTTTGTATGGAATAGTGTTCATTAAATACAAATACTGGATTGCTGCATGATGTATGAACTATAAAATAAATTCACACTTCAAGAGGTGGGGCTGAAAAAAAGAAAGTTCTCTTAAAGAGCTCTATTCTGTCCCTCACAGGCCGGCTGCCAACATTCCTCTGAGCAAGTTTCAGTCTGCTTGATTCTGCCCAGGTATTCAGTCCCTCCATGAGCTGCAGGATTAGGTAACGCCTCACCTTCTTATTTGACAACACAACAGCCCGATGATGAACATGTGCTAAGACAGCACGAGTCCCATCTTACACATGCAGCATGTCTACCTTACTCAAACATGCATTTGATTTGTTAAATCTGACACTTTAGAACAAGTTATCATAGTAGTAGCAGTATTATTATAAAATAAAAATCTTTGTTAATGTTTTACAAACTAAAAAATATTATTAATGAATGATAAATTACGACCAATTAATATAATACATTTTTAGTCTTGAGATTTATGAAGTCTTTACATAATAAATCTTTGTTAATGTTTTACAAACTAAAAAATATTATTATATAATTTAATTATTTATAAAAATATTTAAATAAGTGTACCCAATAGATACTATATATGCGTATTATATAGAATATATAGTCTTATTAAATTATGCGTCCTATACCTATAAATATATATTAATACTAACTACTATATATATATATATATATATGTGTATGTATATAGATATATATATATGTGTGTATGTATATATATATATGTGTATGTATATAATATATATTATATGTGTGGTATGTATATATATATATGTGTATGTATATATATATATATATATATATATATGTGTATATATATATATATATATATATATATATATATATATGTAAGATTTATAAATATATATATGATATATATATATAAAGTAAAAAACATTATAAAGAAAAAACATTTTAAAAAAAGTGTCTGCACAGGCTGACCACATAATTGGGGAACCTTCAACATTCACATCACGCATTTAAAGTGGATAGTTCACCCAAAAATTTAAATTATGTCATCAATTACTCACTCTCATGTCATTCCACACCCATAAGACCATCGTTCATCTTCGGAACACAAATTAAGATATTTTTTATGAAATCCAAGAGCTTTCTGACCCTGCATGGAAAGCAAGGTAATTACCACGTTCAAGGCCAGAAAGGTAGTAAGGACATCGTTAAAATAGTCCATGTGACATCAGTGGTTCAACAGTAATTTTATGAAGCTACAAAAATACTTTGTGTGCAAAGAAAACAAAAACAACGACTTTATTCAACATTTCTTCTCTTGCATGGTCAGAAAACTCTTTAATTTCATTAAAAAAAAAATTATGTGTTTTGAAGATGAACAAAGGTCTTACGAGTTTGGAATGACATGAAGGCGAGTATATAATGACAGAATTGTTATTTTTGGGTGAACTACCCCTTTAAACATGACTTGTTCAGACAACTGGCAGGTGCAGCAGATCTGAGAGCAAAACTGAAAGGAAAAGAGGGCAAAAGAAAAAAAACAGGGATTTCCAAAAGGGTCTGGTAGTGGGTGCCAGTTATATTTTTTACAAAAATCCCAGCATCCTTCTTTGGATTTTTAATGTGTGCCTGTGACAGTCCGGTATTACCCAGAGGTAAGCATTTATTCTGTCATTGTAAATGAATTATAGCCATGCCATAAACATTAAAATGAGAGAGTCCCACTGTACCATCGTATTAAAACATGTCTTACCGGTTGCATGCCATCTGCCATTTCACCAGAGCCTATGTGTGTCAGATGAACAAAGTTTGTGGGTTCTCCGATCATGCTGCGGTCAATTCTCCTCCGTTTCTTCTTCTGTGAACATAGAGGCTTAAATTGACAAAGGTCCAGCATAAAGATGCAAAGCTCTTGATTGGCAGATTGTTGAAACAGCTTGACGTAATCCAAAGGTGTTGAAAATCTTAAGTGCAGTAAATGTGAGCTCAAAGAAGCCTGTCATGTGACCATACAACAACTGCACCAGTGCCTGGGTGATATTACACTAATGTTTCCCTATGGCATCTATTCCTGGATGCATCCTGAAGATGAGCAGGATTCATAGAGTTCCTAAAAATCCCCAACTGTTGTACAGTTTACAGTTTCTTTTCTTTGTTTTCCATAACTATGCAGTAGAGTTAGTCAGAGATTATATAAGTAAATATATATAGAAAACAAAACAAAAACAACCCTATCAACAACCAGAATTATTATCTGATGAGATCATGTGCCATAGAAGGGGTGTTGGCATACGAGCCATTACTTGTTTGTCCAGAGTGAACAACGTGCATTTTACACAACATATAGCACTGGATATATATCGTCAATCATCAAATATATCTTCTAGACTTACCTAAAATCTTACACTTAAGTTTTTGAAACAGACCAGAGTTTATTTGATGTCAGTGTTCAGATCATTTGGTTGGTGTTAAAATTACTATCACTAATAATAATAATAATGCTTTTAATGTCAAGATTATTATTACATAAATAGTTACTTCTTTCTAAAAAAAAAAAAAAAAAACGAGCAATAAGCTAAATATAACTGAATAATCGTCCATATGACAAATCTAATTTAAAATATGAGGTACAATTTTTACATTAAGCAGGACTATAAATATTTACTTTTAATTGATGTTAAAAATAATAATTATAATTTTATAACATTATTATCATATATTATTACACTGCATTATATTATAATATAAATAGTTATTTGTAAATAGTGGTAATATTCTTTAAAAAAATAGTCAATATGACAAATCTCTTGTGCACTTTGAGGTACCATTTGATGATAAAAGTTTTTCTCGTTTATGAATAATAATAATAATAATAATAAATGAAACCTACAATAAAATTTTTTTTTTTTAATAATAGCAATAATTATCAACAAAAACACTATTCTTCTAGTTTTTATTATTGCTTGTTAAACTATGTACCTTTTCTTGTTTTTAATATTTCCTACTGTTGTTAAACTCTGTACCTTTTCTTGTTTTTATTATTGCTTGTTAAACTCTGTACCTTTTCTTGTTTTTATTATTTCCTACTGTTGTTAAACTCTGTACCTTTTATATCTTTAATTCAAGATTTGACCTCAAAGTGTTCATTAGACATATTGCCATTATTATTTAGAAGAATATTATATTTATTATTATTTAGAAAGAAAGAAAGAAAGAAAGAAAGAAAGAAAGAAAGAAAGAAAGAAAGAAAGAAAGCTCTTTGTATTTTTTTTGCGCTGGACCAAGCTTTTCAGTTTGAAAACAGTTACAAGTTAAATTTAGATTTTCGAATGCAACATGTCTTCTGTAACTCCAGACATCCTTGAAGGAGTTTATTTTCATAATCTTTATATAGTCAATGGCCCATATCAAAGCAAACCTTTGGGACATGCTTTAGTCCTTATCACCTTCTCTGATTGTAAGGAGACACTTTAAACATAATCATTTTATCTAAATCAGTTGAAGAAAATTGCTCTTGCACTGGGAAGTAGCATTGGTCTGTTACAGATGCCCACTACTGTCTGACCTCACCCCCCACCCAACAATAGAACAAACAAGAACCTAAAAATAAAAAGAGGAAGGAGGGAGGAAAAGAATGAGCACTCCCAGCTCAGAGGAGCCAGCTTCCCTTCAGAACCCCCCCATCATTGTTACAGGAGACCATGTTAAACCTGAGACACTCATCACTGGCTCAGAACCTCAGTCCAGATGAAAACAAACTTACTAACAAAGACTGAATTAAACCACTAATCTGTCAAATATGCAAAGCTATTCTAGAAACATAAACATGATTCTTTTACTTACAGGAATATTAAAGGGAAAGTCCACCCCAAAATAAACTTTTGCTATAATTTAGACTTCCCTTTGCTCATGCAATACAAAAGGAGATGTTTAGCAGAATGTCTGAATGTCTAAACTTGGCTGGGCTTTTCCAATAAAATGAAAGTAGAGCGCCAGGGACTGTCATGCGCCAAAAAGAATCATAAAAGCACCATAAAGACAGCCATGTGACTCATGCTCTATATTCAAAGTCTTTAAAAGCCATGCAATTTTTTTTTGTGTGTGAGGAACAGACTGATATTTGTCATTATTCAAATAAAACTGCTTTTCAAACTTGCCACATCATGATCAAGAAGTAGTAACCTTTGAGGTCAAACATGGTATAATGCATTTTGTGGATGCACAACATGAATGAGATTTGAGAGTTAAAAAAAAAACAAAATTTTTAGACAAAAGCAACTTATATCAAACAATCATATGGCTTTAGAAAATGTATAGTATAGTATTCCTATAATACAATTATACAAGATATTTTTACCTATATTGCCCAAAACAGATTTCCCTTAAAGGGACAAATAAAGTATATATGATGATGATGACGATGATGATGGTATGAATACAGTATAGGAAGATATAGTATATGAGTCATATGAAGTACTTTTATAGTGCTTTTTTCTTTGTTTTGGAGTCTGACAAATGGTGGTCACTGATTTCATTGTATGAAGTTTAAGAGTCAACATTTTGCAATTATTTGATCAAAAACACAAAACATTATTACAATTTGAAACAACAGAATAGAAATATTTTGCAACATTATAAATGTTCATAATGTCATGTTTGATCAATTGAATGCATCCTTGCCAAATAAAAGTTTATTTTTATTTTTTTTATCTTACTGACCCCAAACTTTTGAACTGTAGAGTATATTCTTGATAGAAAATGAAATATGCATGTGTGGGCACATTTATCAGACTTCCCTCACATGCAAAGTGGTTTGGATCCATACCTCCACACGTTCACCCGTTCGATGACAGAGCATACTTTGTCCATCTGTGTTTCACGTCTGGCTTCACTCTCAAAAACACATTTGCACTCCTGACAAACTCCTAAGACTATCTGGGTCACACTCACATCAGCTGAAAGGTTTCTTTTCTGCCCTAGACCAGTGTGAGTCATTCTTCACCTGATTAGCGAACACAAAACTCACATGAGCCACGGGGAATGTCTAATTGATGAAATTAGTCCAGATGTTGTTCTCAAAAGAAGCCTGATATCACAATACCTGTGATTCATGTAGATTCCTGAAAACTGTATTAAAATGCCTTATGATGGAAGCCTGGGAAATAAAACTATAAATCTCTCCAAATGAAACACTTACCGGAGGAGGCTTGGCTACCACACAGCAGCCGATCTTATGCCAAAACGCACTCATCTCCGGCATGCACCGGCTGGGTTCCCCCCTCTCTCTCGCCACCCTGCAGGCCGTTTAGAGACAAGATAAAGAGAGAATCTTATCCTCAACACCCAGCGATATAAGCTGTGGCTCGTCCGAAAACCTCCGTCCTGATCTCTGCAGAATCCTTGTCGATGTCTCTGCTTTAAGTATATATACACAAGACCCCTTATTCCCGCAGTTATTCTGGGCCCCTGATTTCCAGTTGATTCTATGGGACTGTGGGGTTTATACGAGGCAGAGCTGTTATAGATGAATCTGTTCAGTGAAAGAAAGAAAAAAAAATGTGAATTTTTAATGAAGTAGACCTGTATCCATCATACAAGCACACCATATATCATACATTTAACATGCTGCAAACAAAACAGTAAATTATATTAATTATGAATGAGGCAAATCTTAAATTAAAGAAAAGGAATACCATCCTTTACATGATAGTACTCCAATTAACTTTAAAAACAGCTTGTAATGAAGAAGTACTACAGCAGTACCATCATGCTGTGATATGATATTACCATATACATCATATTGTAATATCATGGTACTTTGAAATATACAATTGTGCTGAATGATTAAAATATCCATGTTGGTTTTAATATGGTGCCCCAGTTAAAATCAAAGAATAGCATGGTGTTATAGTGGTATATCGAAAAACAAAGTACTACCATGGCAGGTTTTAAAAAATATTAACACAAACTAATCTTTGTAGCAGTGTTCAACTTTGAGCTGAACTCCCTGACTAGGTCAGTATGGCTCTTTATGCTGTCTAGGAAGCAGGGATGGGCGATACCACTTATTATGTTTTCGATATGATACCGATATTTTTCAAGGCAGTATCGTCGATATCAATACTGATAAGATACTTCTGCACTAAACTTTTCAATTATGAAATTAATTAAATTACTAAGAGTAAAATCGGTAATGATAACCACTTAACTTTGTTTAAAACGCATTTTAACATTCAATACGCCTTAATTGTAACTTATTAGGTTATATTTTTGTTTACACTCAGTTCAAATATGTTTTTTGTTTACATATAGGGTTGCAAAGGAGTGGAACATTTCCGTTAAGTTTCCGGAAACTTTCCAAAAATCCTGGAAAGTTTCCAGAATTTCTGGAATGTTTTACTGGAAATATTTTCCACCTTTTTGCGACCCTATTTACACATGATTCGAATCTTCAAATACTACAGTTGAACTATGGTCACTTTAGTAAAACCGACTGCGAGTGACAGGCTGTTGCATGCATAAAATGCACCCTTTTTTTTCTGACAGTGTATAATTTATATTAACATTACAGAATAGAACATGATAAATATTATCTTTCAACGTTCAATTTCAATAAATGTAATTGCACAAACTATGTAGCCCAAAAGTTCAATTTGTTAATTATGAAATAACTCAAAAATATATGTATTTTTTTCTGTCCTCTGATAAGCATTGTTCAGGGCTGCCGTTCCCAAAAGTTTTGATGCTTTCTTATGATACTTTTGGGAAATGCAGCCCTGTTGTAATGCACTGTCAGAAGTGAGTGGACGCTCTCTGTGATGGATTGGTTCTGTCTTGCAACATTTGCGTGTGTTCAGATTAGTTATATCTTACAGAATTATTTGCTAACATTGGTTATTCGTCCAATTCAGTGCATTTTTTTTATTAAATAAACAAAATCACTGGTAAATAAAACACACCTTAGTGTAGCCTATCCTATCGATATTCAACGATACTCGCATCAGTATCGATATATCGATACTTCGGATAGATAAGACCGTCCCTACTAGGAAGGCAGTTCACTTGTTTGAGACAGTCGCTTTCTTGGGCAAAATCAGTGTAATAACAAAAACCTGTTACACTGACAAATACTAAAACGCACATAGAGTTGATTCGGTAAACAAGTAAACACGGATTACAAACGTTACAAAGAAACAAGCCACTCAGCCGAAAGCAGAAAAACAAACGGGAAAACAAAAAAACGGTGTATAAAAAAAAAAAAAAATCCCCTCCTCAACTAGTTTTAACTCACAGCACGTCGATGATAAAGTTGTCCGAGAGTCATCGGACTGAAGTTAACTGACTCTCAGCGTCTCTTTCTCGAGGTTATTACTCTAGCACACAGGCGCTAACGTTAGTTCTATTCAAACTCGACTACATCTGAGAGTTTGGCACAACAACCCGGCTCGACCGATCCCGGGCCATGCTAGCGGCTCGAATGAATTAATAAAGTTCAATCGAGTTTCAAAAAAGTTATTTTATTTCCAAGCATAAATTAAAAGAGAAAGAAACCCTTTACCTGAGATGAGAGCGCGAGGCGCAGTGAGCGGCTCTTGTGTGGAGAGCTGAGGGTGGAAGTGACTCTGTTCCCTGATGATCACTGAGGTGTGGTTGAAGTTTCCCCATTAATATGAGGAAATACTTCAATCCAGAGACCAGCAGCGCCACCAGTGGGCTACAGATACAGACATTATACTTGATGTACGTACAATAAAAAGTATATTTCTTTAAACTATAGTTTTGTTGATTATCTGATGAAAATGGAGAGGTTTAGGCAAATTAATTCCCTTCAACTTTTTTTTTTACTCCATTTAAATCTTCCTCTTTGGGATAAAATAGCCGAGATTACTCAGTTTTCTAGTGCTCAAGAATTAAAAGCAAATGATTGTGCTCTTTTGCTCTAAATCGTGTATTAAACATAACATAATCTTGTTTTTCTTTTCTTTTTTCTCTTTTTTTGCCATTATAGTGTTTGTACTGATGAAAAACAATAGCATAAAATGTATTTTAATTCATAATATGTTGTATTCATTAAAAAATATATTTAAGCTGTTTTTTTCCAGGATTATAAATATTACAATGTAAATAATAATAATAATAATAATAGTAGTAATAATAATAATAATAATAATAGTAGTAGTAATGATAATAATAGTGCACACCGATTATGTGATTTTAATCTTGAACAATTTCAGCAGTCCTATCCTAAATAAAATAATAAAATAACAAGTTGGAGGAAATGTTTTTGCATAAACCTCTTCGTTTTCAAAAGCAGAGAAGGGATGAGCTAGCCCAGTGGTTCCCAATCCTGGTCCTGGAGAACCCCCAACACTATTCAAACACACCTGATTTAACGCATCAGCTCATTAAGGAAGACTCCCCCAACATGGGGTTGAGCCGAACTGAAGTCCACAAACAGGATCCTCACTAAGTGTGGCCCTTTTTTTTTGAGAATTAGGGAAGACTCCAAGACCTCAAATGTGTGCGTCAGAAAAGAGAGACACCAAAAACGTGCAGTGTTGTTGGTTTCCACCAATACATTTTTGTTTGTTTTTAGTGTATTTGTAGTATGTGGTGGTTATGAAGTACTGGGGTTTTAAAAACTCCTCAACTTTTAAACACTACCAAAGAAGAACCAATCAAATATTTCTACTTCCGGTACCGTTCGTGCGCCATCTTTGACGACAAATAGCCCATCTATGTTATTTTGTTTTCAAAAAGTATCGAAAAGTATGATAGAACACTAAACCGCATTAAATAACCGAAGCATACGACTGGTTTTCACCGTATCTAGCGTATTATAATACAGTAAAAGTCTTCGAGAAACATTTTTGGCGAGGTGAGCACCAGAAGTTTTGCTTTATTCTGTTTATTAGCAACTGACTGCTGCAGGAGTTTGATGTACTGTCATAAAAAGAGATTTTAATTACATATTTTATATGGTATTGGCGATACAGTAACTGTAGACGATTACGTGACAATACGAGGACTCGTTTTAAGACTTAAAAGATTTAAACGCAATTTTCTCAAACTTTTTGTAATGATAAAATTTTCACTTTTAGTCACATGTTCTTTAACTTTACTTGGCAGATTATTAGCCTGCTCATAAAAATAGTTTGAAAAATATACTGTATGTATTACGAAAATGTCGTTAAAAATAACCAATAAGGTTACGGTATTAATTATGCTTCGTATGATATAGAAATCAAACCGTTTTTTAAACAGTAACACTATATAATTGACAGTAAACCTGATTGAAAGTTTGTGAAAATGTCCGTCCAGCCACACAGTAATACTGTCAACAAAAGCATGGAACCAACTTCCCCCGGAACTCGCCTTATTATAAAATGATGACTATTTCCCCTTCTGTCATTGATAATGAATTATGTCGAAGATTAATGTACACATCCGCTTCCTGTCACTTAAAAACACTTGATCCTTATGGAATAAAGTCTTATGACTAATATAGTGTCATATACTATACAGTTTGTATATATGGAAACCATCTTTTGGGCATTTTCTTTGAAAAACTGCACCTGGTTAAACACCTAAAACGTGGTTGTCAAGAAATAAAGCAACATTTCACTATCAAACCTTATTTGTATGATTAGATGTCGCTTGTGGATTTGGGAAAGCGTTTGTTGGAGGCAGCACGCAAAGGACAGGATGATGAAGTGAGGTCACTTATGGCCAATGGAGCTCCTTTTACTACAGACTGGGTGAGTTGTATTTGCTGCTCAATGCTTATTGTTGCCAGTTTATAATATGCATTTTACTATAACATGACGATGGTAATATGTTTTAGCTGGGAACCTCACCACTTCATTTAGCTGCACAGTACGGGCACTACTCCACGGCGGAGGTGCTTCTCCGTGCCGGAGTGAGTAGAGATGCCCGCACTAAAGTCGATCGAACCCCCCTCCACATGGCTGCAGCAGAGGGCCACTCAAGCATTGTTGAATTGCTGGTCAAGGTAATAACTGATGAAAGCAGAACAGCATTAGTTTTTTTCAATTTTGACATTCTGACTTTTTAGTTGAGGTGTAATATCTGTTATATCTGGGGCAGAGTGGTGCAGACATCAATGCCAAAGACATGCTGAAAATGACCGCCCTGCACTGGGCTACAGAACATGGGCACAGGGGAGTCGTGGAGCTCTTGCTCAAAAACGGTGCTGATACTCACGCCCTCAGCAAGTTTGACAAGACGCCTTTTAACATTGCGGTGGACCGAGGGAACACTGAGCTGATGCTGATGTTACAGGTGAAAATGAGATTGCATTTTAATGGCGTGTTGATTATCAGATGTCAAAACATACTGTTAAATTCACGGTTGTGTATTTAAAAATGTTTATAGGCAAAGTGAAGGCTGCAGTCTCATAACTTGATAGTTTGTTTGTTATTCTAGGAGGGAATGCAGAACCAAGTGAACATGAATCCAGAGAGGACTATCCTAAGCAGCACGTCACCCGCCACCGCCAGCCCTCAGTTCATCATCTCCTCCTCTGGAGTGGTCAATCTCTCTGATATTGTTCTCACTAATGCTAAGGCTAATGCAGGTATGAGTTTCATTACATTTTGTTTCCATGCTTGACAGTAATGAGTGAATGACAAAATTATCTGAGATGAAATTTTTTTACATAATTTTAATTTAAAAAATAAATGTTTTTTTCCCTATGATAATGGCTGTGGCAACCTGTTCTCGTCACCTGCCCTATCAAAAATCATATAAATCATAATTTATTGCCTTAGTTTATTTAATGCAAGGAGTTTTTTCCACTTACACTATCCATTCAGAAGACTAGGGTCAGTAAGAATTTTTGAAAGGAATGTTATTTTAATTTTTTTTAACAAGGACTTTTTGAAAGGAATTTTATTTTAATTTTTTTTAAAAAAAAGATGTGAAGACTAAAAAAGTGTCACAAAAAGATTAAGCATTGCTTTCAAATTAGTCAGATATTTCTTGATCCATTCAAAGTCTGAAAGATTGTGACTGAAGACTAAAATATAAAAATTATTGCTTTTTTTCAAAATTAACTCTAAATATATATATATATTTTTTTTTTAAATAAAATATATTAAAATAGAAAATCTATTTTAAATTGTAATATTATTTCGTAATAATACAGTTTATTTTTATAAGAGACTCATTTCAATAACATT
Source organism: Cyprinus carpio (assembly GCF_018340385.1). Classification (NCBI taxonomy): domain Eukaryota; kingdom Metazoa; phylum Chordata; class Actinopteri; order Cypriniformes; family Cyprinidae; genus Cyprinus; species Cyprinus carpio. The sequence continues at coordinate 20,635,554 of NC_056612.1, read as the reverse complement.
AACGTTACATAAAGAACATTAAACTTTTGCCACATGATTAACAACAACAATAAAAAGCTTTAGGCATTCTTTGTAAACCTGTTGATTTTTGTGGGTACAGCGTTTCTTTAGCAGGTTTGTGTGACTTTGATTTGAATTAAGCTTTACATTCAAATCAATTATGAAGTATGAATCACAACTCAGAACAATTACCAGCCTACTAGCATTTTATTTACTCACTTAAGCCAATTTTTCTTGCATTTTGTTCTTGTTAAATGTGTATTTTGACATTGACATTTTGCAGCAGTATTTAATTAACCAGTTTTATTTTATGTAATGTTTTATTTGAACTGAATGCATATACAAAATGTGTATTATATGTAATATTTGTGTATTTCTCCTTTGCAAACAAACTGCTGCTATATCCCAGCAGGAGCTGCAGAGAGTGGGATCGCTGCTGATTCGGTAGATTCTGCCATCCAGCATCTTGTAGGGGAAGATGGCCAGAGAGTCATCACCATAGTAACCGACCAACAGGGAAACCTGCAGACTGGCAACATGGGACAGAAATTCTTTGTCACAATGCAGGGGCAGCAAAGTGAGTAGAATGCTAGTTTATAGTTTACAGACTTTGATGCAGTATTTATATTCGAACATGCCTGTATATATTTAGTGGTTGCAGTGCCAGCGGGTCAGATTGCAGAAGAAATCATAACAGAGGACACAAAACCAGTTCCAACACGGAAGCGGAAATTTGAATTAACCGTCAACAACACAGATGTCAAACACAAGGTCTGACGAGCAGAGATTCCCATTTAAATCTTACTTTTTGGAATGCAAATTCAATTTAAAAAGTAAATTGTTTGGGTTTTTTTATAGGAGCCCACTGAGAAGAACAGTCGGGAACTACTGGAACAGCAACTAAAGGAAGCAAACAGAAAAGCCCAGGAGTACAGACAGCAGTTACTACGAAAGGAGCAGGAAGCGGAGCAGTACAGGCTTAAACTGGAGGCCATTGCAAACGGCCAGACCAATGGCACCAGCACAGAGCCCCAAGAGGAAGTGGTGCTCCAGGAAGAGGAAGAGGAGGAGGTAGTTGGCGAAGAGGAAATTGTCATGTTGCCAGAAGGGGCCATCATCATTAAAGAGGAGCCCCTTGACTCAACGACAGGAGAAACAGTAACGTTAATAGAAGCCGCAGATATCACAGCCACTTCAGAGGGCACGCCGTAGCAGTGAACCCAAAGACTCAAACACTCAGGAATTACATACTCTGTGTGCCTGGAGTGTGACATTGTATTTATTTATTGTAAATCATAACCTTTTGTTTTTATCCTTTTTTTACTCATAGCATTCAGTTTCTGTACAAACCTCTACAAAGATGTAGCATGAGTTATATTTAGGTGGCCACAACGATGCTGAGCTGCTCAGATTGACAGAATTGGAAGACCAGGTGTGTCTTTTTAACATACAGCAGTGCAAGTTATGGAAGATTTAGTGATAATGCTTTTCAGTCAAGCCCCGTTATGCACCTCGAATGCATACTATACAGTTAGTATGCACTATAGTGTACTTAAAGGAACGTTCTGGGTTCAATATACGTCATTTTGACTTGTCCCTTTAGTTTTATTTATTTTTTTACATGCAAGTTGTGGTTATAGTAATGCACTTTTGATAAAAATAAACTGGGACAGTGTTCTGGTGAAGCTGAAATTTTTGTTAAATCACCTGCATTAATGAATCAGATGCAAAATCAGCCTTTTTAAAAGATTTTCAGGGTCAGTGAAACCTGAAAATGTTGTGCAAAAATTTTGGGTTTCCTAGCTGAATGTTTCTCAGTGTTGTGGCATACTATAACCACGATTTTTGTTTCTTTAAAAAAAACAACAACAAGAAGTGAAGGTAGTCAAAATTGTAATTGCAAATGCAGTCAATAGAGCTTAATTTGAACTTAGAACATTCCTAAAATAGTGACAGTTAATAGTGAAGGTTAACAGTAAATCATATAAAGAACATTACTAGACATTATTCAGCTTTGTGTAACATTGACCTGCTCCTGCAGTGTGAGGCATGTCTTATTGATGCAATCAGCATCTGTTGGTGTGATAATCAAAGTAGCTATGTATTTACTTAGTTAACAGACTCGTTCATGTATTATAATACTTTTAGCTGTTTATAAAGATAATTTACTCCATTCAGAGTACAAGAATGAGCAATAGTTGTTTCACTTTTTTTTTTATCTTGCATCATTTCTTTTGTTCTGTTAGACACTAAATCACGATTTGCATTTCAATGTTTTGTGCTCTAAAAAGTATGCAACATGTCTTTGCTTGCATTTCATGGTCTGGTCCATGTGTCTGTTCTGACTTTCCCTGTAAAATTTCCCAGCTGCTTTGTTTTATAGATGTTAACCACTTTTACAGTCAGTCCTTCAGTGAAGTTATATCATCAGTTGTGTTCAGTCTTTGTAAGTCAAGTTTTAAAATGTAAATGAAGTTTTAAGGAACTAGACCTCAAGTGTTCTAAAGCTCATCTTTGCATAGAAAAAAAGTGTTTTGCATTATCTATGACTTTTTCCAGGTACACAGCTGATGATTAACATTCCATGAACTGAATTTCAAGGGCTTGCATTAACATTGCTGTGCAAAACTTATTTGAAAATGTACAGTTTTCCATCTAAACCCATGAATATTAAGACTTTTGGAGGACATTATACTATTTATTTAATGGATGATTCATGTGGTCAAGACAATTTTTTCCCTTCTGTTTTTCTTGCTTTTTATATATTTAGAATTTCTGTTGTATAAGATGTCATCAGCAGTGCTTTATAGGTAAAAACATTGATAATCTGTTGAAATTAGTTTTAGGTCTAAAGCAAGTTATGTTACACTTTTGTTGTAAAGTTTAACAGGCAGGATTACTTGTTGTATTTCAGTGTTTTGAAGAGTTCTAACTAAAAGCAGACCCAAGCACAAGATGCATAACAAAGATCAACAGTTTGTCCCCGAGTTTTCTTTTTGTATATATTTTACATATATATTTTTGTAATGAAACACTATCTGGTCCTGTCTTTAGTGCACTTGCAGCCTTTTTATCTCTGGTCAAAATAAATATTTTTAAGGTTTGGTACATCTACCAGTTTTTTTTTTTTTTTTTTTTAATATTTAAAAATATTCTTTCACTGATTCAAGAAAAAAAAAAACCATCTCTACCAAAACGCGTTTTCGAAAAGATTGTCTTTATGCGGTTTCCGTACCCATGTTGACTAGCATAACAGTCAAACGTGAAATATTTCTTCACATTTATTTGTACATATTTTAAAATAAAATGATGTAATTGCAGACCGTGCAGGTAATTTTTTATTATTATTTTAATGTTCTCTTCGTATTTTCGATACTTTTAATACTTAGTCAACGCTAATATTAATTTAGCATGCTAACTGCGCTACAGATATACAAAGGAACGTATGCACTTTAAATGTTTTGCTTTCATTTACAATCGTGTTTTTATTAACAGCATAAGAAATACTAAAGAAGATTTGGAGAAATAGAGAGGAGACATATCCTGCACGACTGTAGTAAAGTTCATCTCTATCTCACAAACATGTTTCCAGAATTGAACAGTATTCTCAATTCCACTCCAGACAGTTTCAAATCGGTAATTCCATCCCTTTACAAGCTTGATGTAGCTTACTAGATGTCATCGAGTTTAACCGATGTCTTCTGTACTTGTAGAGTGACTTTATCCTGGTGTCAGACAGACGAGCTGATGCATCATTCCTTATTCATCACTACCTGTCTTTCTATTTACGTGGTAAGTCTCCTATTGTTTATAGTGAGGATATATTTATTTTATTTGTATTTATTTATAAATATCTAAACTTGGATATTTCCAGCTGGCTGTAAGGTGTGTTTTCTGGGCCTTGTGCAGTCCTTCAGTCACTACAGTGCTGTCGGTCAGAGGCTGGTAAGTTTATATCAGCTTGCTCTATTTAGACAGTTTTTATTTTTTATTAGACATTTTGTTGATGACATTTATATTTCTTGATCGTAATGTTTTTGTGCAGGGTGTGAGTCTGGCACAGGCAAGAGAGAAGGGTCAGCTCGTGTTTCTTGAAGGACTGAAGGAATCTTTTGGAGTTTTATTACAGGACACCAGTCAGGAGACACAACCTTTGAGTTATCTCAGGCACATATAGTATCTTGTGAAAATATAGTTTAAATACATTTTATCCCTATTCCTCCTCCTTATAATGTTATGACAGATATTTAAGAAAAAAATGTGCTTTTTGTTTTTCTAGGTCCCCAGGTGCTGGACTGGAAGGTCTGTTCAGATTTGTGGAAAGTTGTGTGCGTCAGAGTGGAGATGGTAATGCTGGTGAATCATGGGGTCCTCCGGTGTTACTCATAGATGATCTCAGTGTGCTCCTGAGTTTAGGTGTTAGTGTTGGAGCAATACTAGACTTTACCCTGTACTGCCAAGCCACTGTGTGCTCTGAGTTACAGGTGAGTCAGTGTTTTTTGCGTCGGTGCCTGAAATAATGCCAGATGCAGTCGGTTTCACACTGTATTATGATATATTAACTATAAATGTCTGTTGATATCCAGGGAAATATGGTTATTCTGGTGAGATGTGAGGAGGAGGATGCAGATGATGATGAAGAGGGATCAAACCTGCTTCAGAGGGGACTAGTTCATCAGTGTAACTTGGCTTTACATGTAGAGGGGTTACCCACGGGCTACTGCAGGGACATACATGGACAGGTGCGATTTCATGTTAAAGTTTACGCTTACTCTGTAATAAATGGCTCTTAATTAAGCTGATATATATATTTTATTTCAGATGGAGGTTTGGTGGAGACAGAGAGGAGAGACCATCTACAACCAACGAAAAATATTTCACTTTAAAGTCCACGATAAAGGAGCATCGTTTTTTGCTCGAGGGACTTCTAGTGCTGTTCTATAAGTTTTCAAATGAATCTCTTACTGAACTGATGTCATTTAGTTTGTTTTATATAAATACATATATTTAATACATCACCAGTTGTCGTTGATTTGTTCACTTGTTTGCATTACTTGCTCAGATAACTTAGTGTACAAATATAATGGGTGCTTGTAAAAGTACCAAGAGCTGGAGCAATGATACTAGTTGATGTCATTATTTAAAGAGACACAAAAACCAAAGAAGAGCTCAAGGAAAATCCATACTTGGGTTTGGGATATTTGAAAATAATATTTGATTTCTCAGTAAAAACTGAGCTAAAATACAATTTCACCATAAGTTTGAAGACAAACTCAGAAGTTTTTATTCTTCTCCTTTGAGAAAACCATTAGAATCTTAAGACATGATAGTTTCTTAAAGGAACATTATGAGATTCTTTGTAGATTAATCAGTGTTTTTTTTTTTTGTAAATGACCTTGAAATATATACGTTAAGAATATATTTGTTGATTATTAAAGAATTAACAGTATCCGGTTATGTAAAGTTGTCACAGAGGGCGCTGTGGTGCTTTTTGAATTTTTACCAAGACAGTATTGTGATTAAAACACTTCCTTTGTGTGATTCATTATGATTCATTTCCGCGAATCGGTTCCTTTGAACAGTTCGGTTCATGGCTCGTTACGAATCGGACATGTTATATAGTTCTCCGCTGGTTTACTCTGTACGGATTCGTGAACGAGTCATTAAGATGTTTTTTTTTAACATGTTCAACTCATTCCTTGAAAAGATTCGACTCAAAAAGGATTCATTCATGAATCGGACGTCGCTAGAGTAAGGATAACCTACCAAATCGTCTTTCTTTCTAGTCGGGTTGTGTTTCCTGCTGTAAGTGAAAAGCAAGTTATGCAACACGCAATCAACTGGACAATTACTATTATTACTTATTATTTTAATCCGTTTTTAGCGTTTTTGGAGTGACCGCGGAAACTAATTAAGATAACTTGGAATTTTCATATATGTGTGTGTGTGTGTGTATAACAGTCATTAGTAGAATGTAAATGAGAAAATTGTTAAAGCTCGTGTTATCACGTGTTTAATGCATAGACTGGTTTAAAGCAACCGCCGTCTATTTTTTTCTGGACTGGACTGAGCTTGATTTTAGACTCCTGCACCCATCAACCTGCTGACGAACATCTAGGTTTTATTAGACCTGTCAGTTCTTATCATGGGCAGTTTATATCTCTCAAGAGGTCGGTGTATTCTCCGGCAGGTGTTCTTTGGCCTACCCAGCATGCTGCAGCGGCATTACAGCCTCGATGTGTCAGCGCAGCTCCTGCGGACTCAAGCCTTCATAGAAGGGCGCTGGGTCTCCGCTGCATCCACGTTCCCCGTGTTAGATCCAGCCACGGGAGAAGAGATCGCGAAGGTGTCAGACTGCGGTACAAAGGAAGCTCAAGACGCGGTCAATGCTGCATACAAAGCGTTTCACCTGTGGAAGAATCACACAGCCAAGGTGAGATGAGGGGAGTGTTTTCATGTGCATGCCTCATTCATAACTCTTCTGTATTAGATCTAAATTCTTAACTGGAATGTACTAAGCATAGTTACAATATTTACAAAATGCCATATATATGCTACAGTCTCAAAAACGTTCTGGGGTGGTAGTTACACCTGATATCGGATGGTATGCCATGGTGCTTTGATTTTTATACCACGGTATTAATATGGTTCTCAAAGGTATTTGAACAAAATCTTAGTATTACATTCTTATGACTATACCTAAAGTTCTACAATCGGTGCCTTTTTTTTAGGATGTTTTTTTTTTCCTGAAAAAAAAAAACAATTCTGCATGTTTTGTAATTTAAGTCCATTTACATAGTGCTGTGTGTTACATTGTGATTATTTTCATGACAATTAAGCATGTTTCCCTTCACAATTATCATTAATGTAATGTAAAAAAAAAAAATAACAATTTGAACGAATTACAGTTAATTACAATTTGAATTAAATAGTAAGTATTCAAGATAAATTAACTGAAATCAAATGATAAACAAATACTTATATAAATATTTATTTAAATGATGAAGTATTTATTCATCATGTTCAGATGTTCTGATATACAAATTGATGCACGCTCTTTGCAGGAAAAGCATTTCTTTGCAGAAATGGTTTGATCAGAATAATACTTTTGTTTAGCAAGGATGCACTAGATAAATCAAAAAATGACAAAAACGCTTTTAAGTTACATAAATCCCTGTTTTAAATAAATACTGTTCTTTTGAACTTTCTGTTCATCAAAGAATCCTGAAATAATTGTCAAGGTTTCCACAAAAATATTAAGGGGTACAACTGTTTATGAAATTACAATTAAATGTAATCATTTAAATGAAAAAGTATTTCATCATTATATTCAGAAGTTCTGATGTATATATGAATACATGCTCTTTTGCAGGAAAGAAGCATTTTATTACGAAAATGGTTTGATCTGATCAATCAGCACAAGGAAGATCTTGCCAAGTTGATCACAGCAGAGTGTGTAGGTATTCTGACCCATTACATACAGGATACAACATCTAATGATTCTGTTTTACAAGGATTCAGAAATTAGAATTGGTTATAAATCAAATGTGTGTACAGGGGAAGCCCATGAAGGAGTCTATCGGTGAGATGACATACTCTGCCTCCTTCCTGGAGTGGTTTTCTGAAGAGGCCAGACGTGTGTATGGAGATATTGTCGCACCTCCAGCCAAGGACCGCAAAATCCTGTTACTCAAGCAGCCGGTGGGAGTGGCTTCCATCATTACACCTGTGAGACTTCCTCCTTCATTCTGATAACATAACACCATCAGGCTGTAGGATCAGTTTGATAAAGAATAACTGTCAGCTCCCAGTTATGATTTAAAATGTTCCCTTATCACAGTGGAATTTCCCCAGTGCCATGATCACCAGGAAGGTGGGCGCAGCACTGGCGGCGGGCTGCACTGTGGTGGTGAAGCCGGCTGAGGATACGCCTCTCTCTGCTCTGGCCCTTGCTGAGGTCTGTCTGTTTCCATGAAAGCCTGCTTAACTTGACATTAACCAGTCTGCAAGACAGGCAAACTTTGTAGATTAACTACCATTCAAAAGTTTATGGTCTGAAAGATTTTTATTTTTTGAAAGAAATAATTAATCAGGGATGCATCAAATTAATTAAAAGCAACAAATACTTTTACATTGTTACAAAAATAAATCTAATCATTGATCATTTTAAGAAATGTTTCTTGAGCACCAAATCAGCAGATTAGAAGAATGATTTCTGAAGGATCATGTCACACTAAAGACTGGAGTAATGATGCTGAAAATTCAGCTTTACTATCACAGGAATAAATTACATTTACGTTTAAAATCAAAAACTGCTATTTAAAATTGTAATAGTATTTCACAGAATGACTGTTTTTACTATATTTTTAAACAAAGAAATCAAGTATAAGCGTAAGAAAAACAATAAAAAATCTTACATATGTATATGACAGAATGAATTTTCCATTGTATTTCTGATCTAGCTGTCGGTTCAGGCTGGCATTCCTCCTGGGGTGTTTAATGTAGTGCCCTGCTCGAGAGAAAAGACCCCTGCTGTGGGGGAGCTGCTCTGCACGGACCCTCTCGTGGCCAAAATCTCATTTACCGGCTCCACGGCCACTGGCAAGGTAAAGATCTCTTTTCTATGTGCAGTCAACATTTAATGTTCACCATAATTTATTAATCGCTTAAGTAAATGCTTTTGCAGATACTTCTAAGACATGCTGCAGGAACGGTCAAAAGGGTCTCCATGGAGTTGGGAGGACATGCCCCCTTTATTGTATTTGACAGCGCTGATGTAGATAAAGCCGTTGCAGGAGCGATGGTTTCCAAATTCAGGAACTCAGGCCAGGTGAGTGTGTTTCAGTCTTAAATTAAATTGATTTTATTTTATGCAAAATATTCCTATTTATTTTGGGGAAAAATTTGACCCTTACATTGACTCTTAGCACAGTTTTAAAGGAGACATGAACTGCCTTTTTTATTTTGTACTGTTCTCTGAGGTCCACTTATAATGTTATTAAGATTTTTACATCAAACAACAGTTTAGAAGTAATATGCTATTGTCTGTCCTGTTTTTGACCCCCCTCATCAGAACACTCTGTTTGAATATGCGTGGCGGATTGTAGAAGTAAAATTTTATCTTACATGGTTTAAAAATGTGTAAATACTCAGTACATGTCAAACGATCTGTAATAACAGACAAAGCAATAGTGACCACGTCATAAAAACAGTTACTCAAACTTGTTGCAACATTACTGTCGTCTTTTAGTTTAAATTTTTCTGAAAAGCCTGCATGTCTGGAACTTCATTAAAAATAAAGTTATTTACCTACTATATGCATTAATCGGTGGGCGGGGCTAAAAAGGCAGCGATGTAGAAGCAGGCGTTGAACTTCTTCTGCAGAGGTGTTGTTTAGACACACTATTACGTCATAAAGTGGCACAATCTGTGGTTTTGGCAGACTTCCTTCAAAATAAGCTGTATTTAGACTAACAAGAAAGTTTTGAGTTCTGAAACTTACTTTTTATAGTACAATGACCTCTTATATGTCAAAAGATCAAGGGAATTTTGATTTCTTGAAAGAATAAAAGTGAATGTTTTTCAGAAATAATGAGCGAAATAGTGAACTTCAGCTACTCATAAGTTTTCAGAACTATGGCATTCTTTGAAGTACCTTTGAGTACCGTGTAAGTACTATGGTGTACTTGACATTTTTGTCGCTGTAAACCGTTGTTCTCCATTTTTCACCTGTAACTTGTCTCTCTGCTGTAGACCTGCGTGTGCTCCAACCGCTTTTTGGTACAGAGTGGGATCCATGATGCTTTCATGGAGAAGCTGGCCAAGGCTATGGATGCTGAACTGAAGCTTGGCCACGGCTCGGAGCCCACCACCACACAAGGGCCTCTAATCAACACCCGCGCCGCAGAGAAGGTGCCGATACAGTAATCAGTCGATTCTGTTGGAAGCAAACACTGATGTCACTGTCAACAACCACACACAAACAGATCATTTGGTTAAGATGATGGGTTTAATGGTGTTGATCAGGTATTGTTTCCTTTAGCTGGAGAACCAGATTGCAGATGCTGTGGCACAGGGAGCAGTCATAGTTCGAGGTGGGAAGAGACTGGAGGGCTCCTTCATGCAGCCCACCCTGCTGTCCAGTGTCAAAACTGACATGCTCTGCATGCAAGAGGAAAGCTTTGGACCCCTCATTCCTGTTGTTAAGTGAGTATTTACTATTTATTGGATTACATGACTTCATGTTAACCTCAAATTTTGTAATTTAAAACACATTTTATTTTACATTACATATTTATCAGATTTCTTAGATGATATCAGCAAAACTAAAAATTGTTTCTGAAAATATTTAGTTTTCATTTGATTATTAAAATTGTTCATTTGATTATTAAAATTGTATATATATATATATATATATATATATATATATATATATATATATATATATATAATTTTTTTTTTTTTTTTTTTTTTTTTTTTTACATCATAACAGTTTTTTGTAAATAGGTTTTAATGGGCTGCATGTTTCAGTGTGAATGTCTGCCAGCTGCTGATTTTTTTTTTTTCACCAGGTTCAACACAGAACAGGAGGCACTTGCCATTGCCAATGCTTCTCCTGTTGGTTTAGCAGGTTTGTCCATCTGTGCAAATTAATCATGTTTTTTTTTTTTTGTCTGTGTAGTGTCTGATTTTACAAAGTTTTGTTGGACAGTCTTGAGTTTGCCTACTTTTTTCTCACATGCCTGCTTATTTATTAGCTAAGAGTGTTCCTTATTGAAAGCATGTATAAAAGACTACATTACAATTTTTCTAGTTAATCATTTGACAAGGTGAATTAACCAGTCATGAAACAGAGATGTTGCCACAGTTCTTCTGGATTTAGTCCGTCTCAGTTTGTTCTGTTTCTTCAGACAGACTGGATGATGATGAGATCAGATCTCTGTGTGGAGCACTGGCTGTTGTCAGACTCCTTACTACAATTAATGGCAAAATAAATGTTTGGAAATGTAAACTGATATTTCCTACTGACACACTACAGCAATCGATGGAAATAACTGATTTAAAACCATTGTTTAGCTGGTTAATTTACATTTTTCCCAGTTATATATTTGGAACCAGAAAAGGTCACATTTTCTTTCAGCTCCACTGTACCCTTATGTGTCTGGATGGTCAAGTAAAGCAAACAGCTGGAACATACCTTCTACCACTTGTCTCTTTCTGTGGCATACTATTCAAAACTGTTTTCTTTCATCAGGTTACTTTTACTCCAGAGACATCAGTCAGATCTGGCGGGTGGCGGAACAGATGGAAGTGGGCATGGTTGGGGTCAACGAAGGTCTGATCTCCACCACAGAAGCCTCATTTGGTGGAATCAAACAGTCTGGAATGGGCAGAGAAGGATCCAAATACGGCATCGATGAGTATCTAGAAATAAAGTACATGTGTTTGGGAGGACTCTCTCTTTAAAGACAGTGGTGACTAGAGGGCAGTATGTAATTTTTTTAACCAATACTAAAACATGAATCAACTGTGAACCATTCTCTTTTAATCATATGTAACTGAGTAATGACTATACTGTCTATAGATATTTGTTGCAAAATGGGTACAAATAGTCCTCTTTGAGAAACCATCCATCATAACTGGTTGATGTAACCTTGTTGCTCTGAAATAAGATCTTGAACACTAAAAAAAAAATATTTTTATCACTGAAAAATATCTTAAGTTTATTCTTCTTAATTTAATTTTAGACTGAAAACAAGACACACTAATGTTTTTTTTGTGTGTGTGTGTGAATTAATTTGGCCACAAAAAAAGAAAACCCAATTTACAATTAAGTAAAGTATGTATAAATACAGGGATGGGGGTTAAACCGGTGAGAAATCAAAGCACAGTCTTTCTTTAAAAATCATTTAAATGTTTAACTTATTAAGTGTTCTATTTTTGTAATTTTAGAAATAGATTAAGACTGAAACATTGCCTGTGATGGGATGTTTTTGGGTGCTCATGCTGCTGGATAGAAACTTCTGATTTGAGGTATTAAAGCGTAGAGATTAATCAAATTTGTCATTGTGGCCAAATGTTGTAATTACATTTTCTATTGATATACCTAGTTGTATAGTGAAGTGTTGTATGCATGAAAATGTTTATAAGTATATTAATTTTCTTACCTTGGGAGTGAAATTTTGCAGATAAGCACATGAAGATACAAAGACTAAACATACATCTGAAAGCCATGGTAAAGAAACATTTCAACTTTTGCTGTTTATTTGTGCCATTTTTATCACTAATTTAAAATTAAGTCTGAATATGCACACTAACACAGAATTGCACACTGCTGTTATTCATGTAAACTCAATTTTATAAATATTGAACTTTTGGTTATAAAACACTCTTAACCTTTGTAAAGGGCCATATGTCTTTAATTTTTTGCATCTCCAGCTGCATTAAAACAAAAAAGAATATAGGAGAAATACATCTCCTTCTCACAATGATACAGATGGCTTCTATTGCAATTCCAGCTAAAGCAGAAATTTTTAAAAGGTTGTAAAACCAGAAAGCTATAAAGACAAAGACCAATGTACAGTATCAGGGCTAAGACTGAAATGAGTGCATTTCAATCAGGCACATTAACATTCAGAAAGTTGACTACAAATAAAATGTTTTGCATAAAGAATGGTATTTGTTTTCTTTTTTTGATTTTGCTTTTCTATGCATCAGTTACTTGCAACTTCTTCCCAAAATGTATCATAGATGCATCATATAAATAACAAAATAACTAATGTCAATTGCTTGCACTGTGTCACCGAAACATACAAGCATTATTAAGAGCATATTGAGGACAACTTTGATTGTGTGAGTTGAATGCACAGGTCTTTTTATATCCAAGAAGAATGTGCTATTGGTAATTGAAAATATCATTCAGCAAACCAGTGAATATTCATTACAAGACCAAATGCATTCAGTAGTCAGTAGTTTAGCAGCCCATTCCTTGTCTGCATCTGTATTTGTGGAATATTCATCAACACGCTTGCTTGTAAATATTCATATGAAGTGTCCATGTGAGACTCAACCCTCCACAGGACAAAGGCTGAGAGTGTCTCCATTTCTGAGCGCTCCATTGGCTCTGTTCCGAGCTTTCCCGTAGTTGAAAAGGTTGTCCTGCTCACTGTCCAGCTCTGATTCGGACATCATCAGGCTGGAGTTGTGCTCTGTGCTCCTGTGTTTAACGTCTAAAGATGACAAATGCAGAAAAGTGAATGCAGTAACTGCAATTACGTGCCTCAAGAAAGAGCTACCCCAAAGAGTGTCAAACTTCTTTCCTCACTGCAAAAATACTGTGGCATAAACTAATCTGGGTCCGAAACGTACTGTACTTTGGCTGAAGCTCCATCCTCTCTTGCTCGTCCATGTTGTCTAGTATTGTGTACTTGGTTTTCTTCCTCACTTTAGTGCGTCTCCCTCTACAACAGTCCGAAACAAACACATGACTATAGAAACTCATACCACAGGTACACAAAATCTTGACTGTGTCATTTTAAAAAGGTTCCTTCTTTTCCATAGAACAAAAAACTCAATCCCTTGTCAAAATATTGATTGCAATAAACGATTCCAGTAATAAAATTGTACAGGATTCTAATTAGAATTTCTATCTATATTTTGGAACCATTCCTGTAAGATTTCGATCTATGACTGTTAATTTTCTTTGCAGCAGCTTGTTTACTGAGACAATGTACACAAAAGAGATGATTTAAATAGGATGCCAATGGATCCCAGACCCCACACACACACACACACACTTCATGGGTATCTCAAGTCTTATAAGGATCCCATTGGAATGGTTCCAAATTATGATAGAAATACTAATTAGGACAATTTTCTTATTGGAATCCTTTAGGATTTTTTGACAAGGAATGAAAAACTGGAGCGTTTCAGCTTATAATTCAAAATGTCTTATTTTGTGTTCCCAAGAAGTAGTCATAAAGTTTTGAAATGACATGAATAAATGATGACAGAATTAACATTTTTGGGTGAGCAATCCCTTTAATACTGGACTTGCAGTACTGACAGGAAAAATACACTACTGTTCAAAAGTTTTGGGTTTTTCACGCTCACCAAGGCTGAATTTATTTGATAAGAAATACTGTAAAAAGAGTAATACTGTGAAATATTACTACAAAATTCAAGTAACTAATTTTCACTCATTTCTCAGTGTCACATTTCAGAAATTTTTCTAATATGCTGATTTGGTGCTCACAAAATACTTTTTTTAATATAAAAAAAAACAAACAGTTGTGCTGCTTAATATTTTTGTGGAAACGATTTTTCAAGATTCTCCGATTAATAAAAGAATGGCTTGTGATGAATAGAAAGTTCAAAAGAACAGCAGAACTATTTGCCACATTTCATAAATTTCATTTGTCCTTGCTAAGTATTTATTCCTTTCAAAAAAAAAAAAAAAGCTTACTGACCTAAACTTTTGACCAATAGTGTATGTGACATAAATGTTTGTCTACATGCAGTAATGCAATCTTTATCACCTTTTACAGCAGCAGACACAAATCCAGCAGATGGACAAGAGGAAAATGATTGTCACGAAACAAGAGATTGTGACATACGACACGCTCCAGTCTGCGAAAGGAGACAGAAGATTAGCACTCAGCCTTACCATCACTGTAAAACATTCTAATGTTTTCATGACAGGACATCAGCAAAATGGAAAGCATCAATAAAGGTGTCATTAGCAAAATTTAATGGGCAAAAATGGTCCATTGTCAGTAGTACAGCGCTGTATGAAGCATCTCTTCATGTACCACACCTTACGACTGAACCTGCTGCTATCTTATTTAATAATTTCTCATTTACATGAAAAAAACTTGTTTGGAGACAAATAGGTCACACTAACCACAATTGCTCTCGCCATCATCAAGGAAGCGGCGAATGGGGTTCTCCATCCAAAGAGGGTCACAGGAACAGCTCTTTGTTATGGGATCACACTGACCACGTCCAGAACACAGCAGCAAACACACTGAAATATTCACAACCAAGGTAAAATCAGAAAGACTGCACTGCCAACCTTTTTATTTATTATATAAAAATCACTTACTAACTGTGTCCACTCTTAAGACCTTAAAGAGCAAGAAGTCACTTTTCTCTCGCAACAGCTGGTTTCTCAGCAGACGAGCAAGCTTAGGCCCTGGAAATGTACCATCAGGACCCTGCACTGAGAACCTGAATACTGTGCTAAACACAAGAAACACATGTAGACTTTAACTAAGGTTAGTCTCTAGTAATTATGATGATTAGCTTAATTTTAAGAACCACATAAGTTCAGTGAGTTTGGTTGTCGTATGTGTAGTACCTGATGTCTGACTGGCCATGCAGGCCCTTCAGTGCAATGTCTGAGTCCAGAACATGTAGGAATGCAGCCAGCTGTCTCACCACTGTCTCCTTCTGCTGCTGACTGACCTGAGCCACGCCCACCTGCAGCTCAAACTCCACCTCCTCTCGCTCGCGTGGATCTGCACACCATCAATGGCATCAAACAAGCGATTTGTAAATTGATAGAAAGCATAATGGCTTAATATCAGAATATACTACCTAAAATGTTAACATCAAAGTAAAACAATATCCTGAAAAGGTTTATTAAGGATAACATAATTCTGAAACACAGTACCATTCAAAAGTTTTTTTTTGAAGAAATTAAAACTTTTATTCAGTAAGAATGCATTCAATTAATCAAAAGTGACAGTAAAGATATTTACAATGTTACAAAATAATAAAATATATATATTTGTAACTTTCTGTTTATAAATAAATCCTGAAAAAAATTAGAAAAGAAAAAAAATTTCCACAAAAAGTGTTCATATCAGAATTTGCACAAACACTTTAGAATATCACAGTTTTTTTTTTTTTTTTTTTTACTGTATTTTTGATCAAATAAATGCAAACTTGGTGAGCATAAAAACATTAAAAATTTGCCCCGACCCCAAACTTTAAATAGTAGTGTATTCTTAGCAGGTATGACATGCTAATAAATGATGCATTCTGAACATCTAGCAACTGTTTTGCTACTATGATTGAGTAATATCATACCAGGGCGTACTTCCACAGTAGCTGTAGCCATGCTTGAGCGGCCCTGGATATCCGTGACCCGGAGCTGGAAGAGGTATGTTCCTTCTACCAGGTTGGCGAGGTAAAGGAAGGCCTCATGATCTGAACCATATAACACATCCTACTCTCAATGGAAGTGAAACAAAAAAGAGATATTATCAGGTAAAAAACTGAGCCACAGCAAATGGTATAGAAAGATGTACAAATATCTCACTCACCCCGGCAGCAGGGCTCTGTTCATCTCTGACCCAAAGAAAAGACACATTTGCTGTTCCGCTGTTGGATACGGAGCCCCTGAGCACCAGAGAGTTGTTGGGTAGAGTGAGTGTGTGGCTTCCGCTGGCATGGGCGACCAGTGGCAAGCTTTTTGCTGTGAATTTAATAACACACAGAATTGCTGGAAACTTCCTAGAACATTTTATGTCTTTATTTTTTAACAGATTTTCTGTTGTTTTGTTATTTAATGTCAAACAACCTTCTTTTCATGAAACATTTCTCTTCATAAGTGTTTTTGTGATGTCTTTCTTTAAAATAAATGTCACTTGGTTTGCAATTTTCTGACATGCATGCATTTTAAATGTGGATTAGGTGTTCAAGTATTTTTGGGGGTCAGTGTATTTACACAAATAATAAAGAAATAACATTCAAATTACAAGTGTATAAAGATATAATAATAATATTTATACACTTGCTTGATTCTGCTCACCTTCTTTAATGGTGACGGTCAGGACTGTGCTGTCTGTTTCTCCCTGCTGATCTGTCACAGTCAGCCTGAACTTGTAATTCCCAGATCGCAGGCCAGTCGCTATGGCAACTGCTTTATTGTCATCTTTTATCTTCAAGCCTGGAGGGCCTTCACGGTTACATATGAGGAGAGTGGTGATGGCACATCAATACACTTTTCACCAAAATCCTTCACTATTGATGCAACACTATGGTTGAATGAAAATTTAGAAATGTTTTGAAATGTGTTATGAAATATGAGACAGTCGATGAAGCAATAACAGTTCCTACTGAAGCATTCAATATGCCACATTTGTCCTGTTATTTATGGAGTTGGAATTTTTTTGTGAATAGATTCTTTTGTTTCAATGAACTGGTTCAATAAATAAGATTTAATATATTTTCAAGACTTCACATCTTTACAGATGTCCTGTGATATTTTACATGCTTTAAACATATTTTAATAAAATGCCTGTGTACACTACTGTTAATTTTTTTGATTGTAATAATATTTTATAATATAAAATTATTTAGTCCATGAACCAGTTCATTGTAAAGAACCAACTACTACATGATTCATTTATTGACCAGACATCACAGTGAGTCAGTGTGCTGTACCTAATCAAGTCCCATTGGTAGCTGATGACGGCCTGATCGTCACTGCTATCACTGCCATTCAATGTGATGTTGTTGACTGGAAGGAGAAGCTGCCTGTCTGGTCCTGTTATAGCGACTGGTGCTTTGTTTGCTACTACACAAAAATTAAAAAAAAAAAAATTAAATTATAAAGGATGCATAGTTTTTCATCATACATATTGATAGGTGAAGTGGGTTTGTTTTACCAGGCAGCACAGTGATAGAGACAGTGTCTGAATCCTGTTGACCTCTGGAGTCAGTAACTGTCAGCTGAAACATGTACCGACCCTCCTGGAGATCAGAGAGCTGCAGGAAGGGTGAGCTCACATCCTGAAAACAAGTAGCATATGAATACATCAACTCAAATTCACAAACTGCATTACAGTTGTTTCAGCAAATACGATTTAGTGCTGCAGCATTATTATTTACCATAACTGACAAACTCCAAAAAGTGTCCTTAGCAATGAAAGACCAACTTCAAAACAATACATCTGTGGACTAGAAAAAGTAAAGATCTTATTACCTGCATAGTGACCTTTTGGGTCAGGCTGCTGGGATGGAGAGTCCAGAGGTAGCTTATAATGGCGTGGTCGTCCGTGCTGTGGTTACCCCACAAGGTGAGGTGGCTGACAGGCAGGGTGACGACCCGGTCAGCGCCTGCTCTGGCCCGAGGAGGGTCATCTTTTGGTATGCTGACCCTTACTGTGCCAGTGCTGGAGTCAGTCAGCCCATCAGAATCAGACACTGTCAGCCTGATGTGGGCCAAACAAAAATCAGGTCAGGATAAAGTTAATGAGTTTAAACCAAATGAAAAAAGCCCCAGAGGAACTGGCCACCAAAGATTTCAACAGCTTCAGAGACAGCGAATGAAAATTGAAAACTGCACAATACACGGGTCTATCCATAGAGTACAATCTTGAAGAAAAGCTAAGTCCTTACTTGAAGGTGTATTCTCCTGGTAAAAGATTTTGTAGCTGCAGTACAGGTGTATCAACAGGGCCTTCAGGTTTCCAAAGAGGGCCATCCACCTTCTCCCACAGGTAACTGACTATTCCAGCATCATCCACACTTTCTGGGAAGCATCGAGATGTATGTTTGGTTAAAAACTCATGACCTAAATGATTTAAAGGAACAATGGAGAGAAACCGACACAAGCTACATACGACTGCCATTAATGATGAAGATGGAACCTTCTTGGAGAAGCACATCTTGGCTCTTGGGCAGAGTGACGGCTTTTGGAGGCTTGTTTATATTCACTGCTGTAGATTGAAAAATAAGGCACATAAACATATAATGCATGCTTGGTAAATAATATTAAAGTAGATCTAAAGAGGCTGCAGGTGTACCAGAGCGTACTGTGAAGTTCACAGCACTTTCTCCATATGCTTGTTGCGCTTTCACACTCACTCTGACAGTATAAACACCCACTGAAAGCTGGAATAAAGGAAACAAAGTTGTCTCATCTTCTAAATTATCACTTGGCAGTCATAGTGAAAGTGACAAGGAGTTGAATCTCACTTCTGAAATTTTGACAGACTTGTTGTGCCGCCCCTCTATTACTCCATGATGTCCATCTGGTGAGGTTACCAAAGTCCACTCATACGTGTAAGGAGCCTAAGGAAAAATGCACTTTAAATGCATAATTATGATTCAGGAATGTAGATCATTTAGAATGCAGAAGGCCATACCTGCAGTGTCATAGTGATTTACAGAAGCAGTTAGTTCAGCAGTATTCTGAGGCAGTGTTACTTCCACAGGGCCACTAATGGACACAGTCAGCGCTATTACTGAACACAGAGAGTGTGTGAAAAGAAAGTATAAGATAATCTGAGTAATAATCATAGTGATGCTAGCATTAGTAAGCACCACTAAGTAATGGAAATGATGCAATAACACATCAGAAGCACCTGGCTCTTCTGAGATCATTCGCGGTGTGGCCTCAGTGCTGGGTGGAGTAAAGGAACCACTGACTGTGCTGAACCCCGATGGCTCTGTGCTGACGTCTTGCAGGAGGTTAGGTGCAGCAGCTGCAGATGAAATGTTCTGTGGGTCTTCTTCAACCTTTAATGAAAAGAAAAATTGCTTTTCTCAATTACTCAACAGTGTCAACACAAAGCTTGTGAACTAATACAGGACACCAGTACAAGTGAATAAAAAGTTAAATAAGAGGAAAATGATGTGTTGTTTCCAGATTTCACACAGCAGATGAGACATGAAAGACTGATTAAGCACTTGGCCAGAGTGAGAGTACATTTAAGACACCATGTTTCACAATGATGCCGCAACATTAAAATAGAATCATGACATGACAACTATGTATAAGAGAAAAAAATATATACTTTAGAAATCACTCTAATATGCTGATTTGGTGCTCAAAAAGCAATTCTTCTTATTATTACAGTTATATCGAGAACAGTTGTGCTGCTTAATATTTTTATGAAAACTGTGATATATTTTTTTCATTCTTTAATGAACAGAATGTTCAAAAGAACAGAATTTATTTCAAATATAATTATTTTGTATCATTCTAAATTTCATTCGAAACTTTACTTTTGCTCAATTTAATGCATCCCTGCTGACCCCAAGCTTTTAAACAGTTTTTACCTGTCCGTTTTTAATGTCTTGAAGGTGTCTGAAAATAACATGCATGAATCTGTAACACTCACTCTTGTGTTAAGTGTTGTGATTAATGGGGGCTTAACATCAGAATCTGCTTCAATAAGAGATGATTTGCTTTCATTCCTCATTTCTGGGATGTGACTTGGAGGAAAGGGGCTGCTTTCAAGAGGGCCCTGCACTGTTGTCAGTCTTTCACCAACTCTCTCTGTCTCTGATTGGTTGAATTCTTCTTTTCCTTGAACAAATGGCCAATCATATAGCCCAGGCCGCTCTTCTTGTTCTACTGTTGCAGAATCTCTGTCTTCAGCTCTTTTGTCCTCCAAACTTTGGAAACTCTCGGCATACTCAGTATCAGTGTTGTCCAAATCCTGAATGCCTTCTAACAAGGCAAGGTCCTTCATGGGGTCCTCCGAGCCCCTGTGCCTGGGCAGGGGCTGCCAGTGGTTTGGGAAAGACTCTCCTTGAACCAGGGATTGCAGAACCAGTGTCTGTGGGGGCCCACGCTGCAGAAATGCCAGGAGAGAGTCAGTACCAGGTCTCTGCTTCGGCTGGCAGTTCTCTTTGCGCTGACAACTAAGGACATAGCAGCGATGCTCAAAAAACCATGCCAGGTCACAGCCCGAGAGATCGCAGCAGGCCCCCGCACACTGGGCCAGAGATGAAGCATCCGGAACTCGCAAAATACTGCTGCTCCTCAGCTCCGGAGACACTACACTCTCAGAGTAGGTTGCAGCCTGCCAGCATTGTCCCGATACTGCATCAACAAAACACATCAAATGCATGATGAAAGATATTGGGGTTTATCATTTTAGATTCAGGATACTAATATAAACATGTTACACGACTGAAGCCCTTTATACAGTCCACAGCATCGTCTCCACAAAATAAAAAAAAAGTTATTTTCCAGTGTCTTTTTTGTTCTGAAATGATGACAATTTAAATGGCAGCTTGATATGTAAAGCACTAGTCAGATGGCAGAATTTGTTCAGTGCACACACACACACACACACACACACACACAAAAAGACATAAAACATATAATGCAGATTTATTAATATAATTTGTTTAAATGTTCAATAATAAAAAAAAAAAAAAATCTGATTATTATATATATATCCATATTCAAGTATCGGCTAAAAACACATTTCTTCCATCTTTATTTGACCCTCTGACTCTAGCCATCTCTGTTCTAATTGTATTCTTTTTAAAAAATGCCCCTTTTATACTTGCACTCTATTTATTTACTAACAGCTTGTTTTCTTTATAAAAAAAGAAACTAACACTAGCTTCTCTAATATTTTTGTATTTTATCTATTTGTTGTCTTTTTTTATTTATTATACAATTAACAAAAGCAAAAAAAAAAGGCCTCTAGCACTAGCTTGCTCTATTCTTTTCCCATTCTATCTTCTTATTTTTTTTGTTTGTTTGTTTTGTTTTCTTTTTATTTATTATATGATTTAAAAACCCTTGCTACGTGTACAGCATTAAGCTGAGACTTGTTATAGCACTTGTATATCATTGCTCTTTTGTTGATTTTGATTGCTTCCATTGTCCTCATTTGTAAAGTCACTTTGGATAAAAGCATCTGCTAAAAGACTAAATGTAAATGTAAATATATATTATACATATGTCAGGCTTTACATGATTAAGTTACAGGTGTCACCATCAACATACTTCACAACCTGGGCTCTTTTTATACTTATTTATGGATTCTAACTATAATCCAGAATGGCAGTGCAGACTTGTCTTGGTGGTGATGTGAGTACTGCAGAAATATATACTTGCCTCTGATACAGAAGAGCAACACAAGCCAGAGAATTGGTGAGAAGTTCATGATGCCACTGCCGCTTTTTCACAGCGATGGATTCTGATGGTCATTCCCTCTTCAAACTTTAAAGAGAGGGGAGACAACACTAGAGCATCACAAACAAACAGGACAAAAAGAACAATATGGCAGGAGCATCAATCAATTAATAATAATTCAAAGAAATTCTAGAATATAGATCCTATTTGTGGCTGGGCCTTTTGTGATTTGACTTCCACCCTTCATAGCAACCAGCCCCTACGGCTCAGATACCTCTGGAGAAACCTTACATGTGAAACTAAAATACATTATTATCAGCGTTATGTTATAGTATATTATTCAACACAACTGCCACTAGTTGTTACATAAAACAAGCAAATTTCTAAACATAACAGGGCTAAATAGAGAGCCAACAGCAAGAATGTGCGCTATTGTGAGTTGTAGCCACTGATCTATAATATAGAACATAGATCAGTGGTTGTAGCTGTACCAGTGGGATGTGACGTTCAAGCATCTGTTTCCATGACATCGAGAATCAGCTTCCGAACTGCTGCACCATAGCGAACTCGCGCTGCTGGAATAATGCTGGGATGAAGATCTGGTATTGCTTCAGGGATGTTGAGATGAAGGTCTGATATTAATAGAGAGATGTTGAGGTGTACGTCTGCGCGAGGGAGTGTGTCAGCAGAGCAGAAATTGACGAGAAGGGCGGAGGGAGGGAGACACGTGACGTCATCTCTGTGATGTTGTAGAAACACACAATACGTCCTTGATTTGGTATATTAATTGCGTCTTGAGACCCGGTAATATATATATACATTTTATTTAAATTAATTGTTGATATAATAAAAAATACGTTATTAAATTACCATTATTAATTATAAACAGAGAATGTCTAATATGGCGAGAAGTTTCACTCTCACTACACTTGGTTGCAGTTCCACTCTGATTCCATATGAGGGCGCTCACAGGACGAGTGCAGAATGAATGGAGGTCAATGGCGGTATACCCCTCAAAATCCACTTTTCTCAGGATATAATTTTTTGGCTAGTAATTTGAATGGTGTATTCGAAAAGGAGATGCAAAGAAATTACACATTGCTGGGTGTTTGATTTTTTAGAGTCACTTATTTGCTTTAAAAAGTCTTTTAAAATGTCAATGACGTCATACGTTATACGTTCATTAGCAGAATGATAGCGTGTTATGGGCAACAACAACTCAACCTGTAAGAAATCGAAAAGACATAAGTACTCGTTCATTCAACTTTCGACCTATAACCCATGTTGAACTTGCAAAACCTACAATCAGATCTGAGATTTCTCAACCGCAATCGGGTGAAAGGGACAAATTTAGCCATCTAGCCCCATAGACTCCCATTCATTTTGCACTCATGGCGATCGCCCCCAGTGGAACTGCAACCAAATTTCGGTACAATAGGACTTAATAGGGAGTGGGATATGGCAAGCCGAATTGACTTTTATTCATTCGCAGGATATGTATTCTTGATATCAACAATTCAATTTTCACTAGTTAAAATGTTAATTCTTGATATCAGGAATTAGATTTCTACTAGTAACAATTGCTATTTTTGATATCAACAATTAGATTTCCACTAGTAACAATGTTAATTCTTGATATCAACAATTCAGTTTTCACTAGTTAAAATGTTAATTCTTGATATCAGGAATTAGATTTCTACTAGTAACAATTGCTATTTTTGATATCAGCAATTGTATTTTCACTAGTTAAATGTCACCATAGGCTGCCATTCAGATTTAATTGTTGATATCAAGAATTGCTTTCTTACTAGTAACAACCTTTATTTTTTATATCAGTAATCACGTGGTTACTAGTACAGACATCGATTCTTGATATTAACAATTTAATTCTTGATATCAACAATTTAATTGTCTCTAGTAACAATGTTAATTCTTGATATCAACAATTTAATTGTCACTAGTGACCATGTTCATTTCTGATATCATGAATATTATTGTTACTAGTAAGAAAGCCATTTTAGATATCAGAAATTACCCTCCCAATATGGCAAGCCGAATTGACTTTTATTCAGTCGCAGGATATGTATTCTTGATATCAACAATTAAATTTTCACTAGTTAAAATGTTAATTCTTGATATCAGGAATTAGATTTCTACTAGTAACAATTGCTATTTTTGATATCAACAATTAGATTTCCACTAGTAACAATGTTCATTCTTGATATCAACAATTCAGTTTTCACTAGTAACAATGCTAATTCTTGATATCAGGAATTAGATTTCTACTAGTAACAATTGCTATTTTTGATATCAACAATTAGATTTCCACTAGTAACAATGCTAATTCTTGATATCAACAATTCAGTTTTCACTAGTAACAATGCTAATTCTTGATATCAGGAATTATATTTCTACTAGTTAAAATGTTAATTCTTGATATCAATAATTTTTAACCTGGGAATGGCAATAGGCAAGCCGTATTGACTTTTATTCATTCGCAGGATATGTATTCTTGATATCAACAATTCAATTTTCACTAGTTAAAATGTTAATTCTTGATATCAGGAATTAGATTTCTACTAGTAACAATTGCTATTTTTGATATCAACAATTAGATTTCCACTAGTAACGACACGTATTCTTGATATCAAAAATGACGTCATCACTCGCAGAAATGCGTTTATCATATCAAAAATGAAATTACAACTAGTAATACACATACTTCTTGATATCAGTAACTTAATTCTTACACGTTAAAATTACATTTTAACTAGTAAAAATTGTTATTTTAGATATCATGAATTCCTTTTTGGATATGTGCAGAGTAATGAATTCCTTTTTGGATATGTGCATAATTTAATGACGAGTGCAACCCTTTATGATTGTTTAGCGGATAGACGACACGGTACAGAGCCCAAAAGAGAATGGGCACGTTCGATTGCCCTATCATGAAAATAAAACGGGAGTGCAGGCTATTTTTTAATAATTATTTTGTTTTTATTTTGGCAGGGGCTATTTAACTCCACCTACCAACGTGTGGTAGTGTTACTCAACAATACAAATAGATTCCTACTCCTTATCAGATTCTGTGGCGCAGATGGTAGAGCACTCACCTGTTGCTTTTGACGCGACGGACCCGGGTTCGATTCCGCCTTCTGTCGAGCTCTTTCTTCACCATTTTCACATGCCGTATCACGGGAAAAGCATATATTTTCTATAAAACTGAATGATATTATCGAAATGTGAAAAATAACGTGGATATTGTGTAGGGATAGGGCTAGTTGTAGCGGCGGCGTCCATTTAATAATTTTTAAATAAAAATGATAATTTACACTCAATATGTTATTATTGCAGCCTATACTGTTTTATAATGTGGCCTACTACAATAATGAGGTGCAGATGTTGGTCACTATTTGCACTAAGTAGCACAAACAGCATCAAATTACTATTACTGGAAGAAAATGCTCATATTATTAAATAGTGTAAATAGAATCTATTGCTAATAAAATATGCTATTTTCACTTAGTGTAAACAGAATTCATTGTATTCAAATAACCCCTGCCAAAATCAAATTCTTAACTAATCAGCCATTTCAACTGGAAGATGAAGGCTGTGATATTAAGTTTATCCACTAGAGGGAGCCACACTATAAGGATTTATTTATTGAAAATAAATGCAATAAATGTGTATAACCTAGTGTAGCGACAGTAGTATAATATTATTAGTGTGCATAGAAATATGTGAAATACTTGTAGATCATTTACCGCAATAAAACAAACTTGATTAAATATACAGTATCTCACAGAAGTGAGAACACCACTCACATTTTTGTAAATATTTTATTAAACCTTTTCATGTGACAACACTGAAGAAATGACACTTTGCTACAATGTAAAGTAGTGAGACTACAGCTTGTATAACAGTGTAAATTTACTTTATCATTCATCTTGTCCACCGATGCTTCAAGAACTGGACAACATGTTATATGAAAATAATTCCTATTAGGACACGACTCATTCATGTAGACAACGATATTACCAAAAAAAAAAAAAAAAAAAATCCAGTAAACCGTTTGTATGATGCATTATTATCTGTTATATTTTTCCTTTTAGTTGTATTTTTTTATTTGATGTATTAGAAGAAAGTGTAATAAAACCAAAAATAAACACCTGAAAAAACGACATGAAGTTATTTTTAAAACTAAATTAATGCCTTGTTCATTTTTCCTTTAATTAGCCGAAGGACTTGGTGGCCAATAAAAAGAAACAGCATAAACTTCCTTTTTTTTTTTTTTTTTTTTTTTTTTTTTTTTTTTTTTTTTTTTTTTTTTTTCATTTAACAAAAAATAAAGAAAAATGAATCCAGCCATAACATAATTTTCACGTTTCAATGACAAAGCAAATAAATAAAAGAAGAGCCGCTTCTGCGCATGGATGTTCTTCCGCCATCTTTGGCCAATGCTGACTAAAAGGAGTGTCTGAAAATCTCATTAATATTCATGATCTAATTACCATAGCTATTCTTACATGTTAAAATGGCATTTCTACATATCTGTAAAAGTATTGTTACTAGTTAAAATGTTATTTAAGATATCAGTAATTCTATTTTCACTAGTTGCAAGGACAATTTCAGATATCAACTGCCTTTGATGATATCAACAATTACTTTGTTACTAGTAAAAATGTGAATTCTTGATATCAACAATTTAGTTGTTACTAGTTGAAATGTTGTTAATTCTTGATATCAGTAAATGTATTTCAACATGTTACAATTGTTATTTCTGATATCTGAAAATGCATTTCTGATATCAATATAATTTCTTCTGATATCTAAAATTAGTTTCTTACTAGTAACAATCACATTCATGATATCAGAAATGAACATTGTCACTAGTGACAATTAAATTGTTGATATCAAGAATTAAATTGTTGATATCAAGAATTGAATTGTTGATATCAAGAATGGACATTTGTACTAGTAACCACGTGATTACTGATATCAAAAATAAAGGTTGTTACAAGTAAGAAAGCAATTCTTGATATCAACAATTAAATTTGAATGGCAGCCTATGGTGACATTTAACTAGTGAAAATACAATTGTTGATATCAAAAATAGCAATTGTTACTAGTTAAAACTGAATTGCTGATATCAAGAATTAGCATTGTTACTAGTGGAAATCTAATTGTTGATATCAAAAATAGCAATTGTTACTAGTAGAAATCTAATTCCTGATATCAAGAATAAACATTTTAACTAGTGAAAATTGAATTGTTGATATCAAGAATACATATCCTGCAAATGAATAAAAGTCAATACGGCTTGCCTATTGCCATTCCCAGGTTAAAAATTATTGATATCAAGAATTAACATTTTAACTAGTAGAAATCTAATTCCTGATATCAAGAATTAGCATTGTTACTAGTGAAAACTGAATTGTTGATATCAAGAATTAACATTGTTACTAGTGGAAATCTAATTGTTGATATCAAAAATAGCAATTGTTACTAGTAGAAATCTAATTCCTGATATCAAGAATTAACATTTTAAATAGTGAAAATTGAATTGTTGATATCAAGAATACATATCCTGCGAATGAATAAAAGTCAATTCGGCTTGCCATAGTGGGAAGGCTCTCCGTAGACAGGCTCTGTTAGGTCGGCCATAGACTGTAACAACATCATTTTCGCCATTTCACACCCTTTTCTTTGAAAACCACCTTTAAAATTCAAATAGCAAAAAATTCTAAATTTCATACTTGGAGCGGCTATTTGTAAGGAACAGGCTCTGTATGGAACGGAGAACTAAAAAGGGGCGAGGTTAATTGGTCGGTTTCGGAAGGCGAACTTCTCTCATTTTATCGCTTCGCTGTGTTTTAAAGTCAGTGTATATTCATTCGTTATTGCAATTTATTAATCAGTTTATTTATTTATACCATGACGTGCGACAAAACGTCATGAGATTTGAATGTGTTGCCAATGCCACTCAGTCTGACGTGTCACGGCTCGAAAACGAAACTTAGCTGCTGCCCTATGTAACGAGCAGCAGAGAAATAAAAGAGAGAAGGAAAAGGAGAAAGGGTGATGCTTTATTCTTGAGACTTGGGACTTCGGAGTTAAGACCAGTTGTTTGTATGTATTAAACTTTTGTTATTGTATCTCGTAAATGCTACATTCTTTCTCGCAATCGTGAGTTAAAAACCTGCTACTGTAATTCTCGTGCTTGTGACACTGTTTCTCAGTATTTAGTGCTTAATGAATGTATGGTAGTTCGACAAAGGTAAATATAATATAAATTAGGTAAAGGTGTAAGATTATGTACATATGGCAGCTCAACGGATATTAATAAGCTATACAAAATGAATTAATGAATGACGTCTAACCGGTTGCATAATTGTCATATTGTTGGTATTTATTGTATATAATGCATGCTGTGACTAATAAGCTAACTATGCTTTTCATAAGCATATGCTGAATAAACTTGTTCATGTCAGGTTTAACTTGACTTCATAGTAAGCACTGTCAGGAAAGGATCGATCCCTAGAACAGAAATCGAACCTGAAACTCACAGAAGTGCACACTAACATATCTTCCCTATTAAAATGGATAAACCACCGTGTTCACCAAGGTAAGTAAATTATTCAGTATTATTTGAGTTAATTAGTGTCAATGTTTACAAACATGTTTGTGTTGGTTAGACTGTGTGATTTTTAGATTTCAAAATGTCAAGCTACTTTTGTCATCATAGATATTATGCTGCTACAGTGTTTTATTTTTAATAGACTAAATGTATAAGCAAAACAACTGTTATCATTTTTTTTTGTTTTTTTTCTGATACAGTCATACTTGCTTAGGAGAGCCCCCTGTAGGCTGTAATGACACTACATCAGGTCTTGTGGACACCAAAGTTCAGGGGAAAACTGGGAAGAAGAAAAAGCAGAAAAAGAGACAAAGTGCCACATCCCAAATGAAACCAGTCAGTGAGTGCTCTCAGGTCACTGCTGAAGAGCAGTCATCACTTGAGCGCCCTGAAAACAGGTCTGCGGGATCAAAGCACAAAAAGAATACCCGAAAAACAAGAAATCAATCTATTTCTCCTGAAAGTTCCTCACATCAAGATAAAACCCAGAGTGCACAGCAAACATCAGATCGCTTTACCTGTGACCAGTCAACCCAGACAGAGGCTTCCCAACTCCAGTCTGTCCAAACACAGTCAACACAAACCCCTCCGATCCAGGATATACACACACAATCAACAGAATGCAAGTCCACCCAGACAAAACAGTCTAGTTTTTCGATGCAACAGGCATACTGGGGAAGATCTTTCACAGAACAGTCAGCTGATGAACAGAAAACCCAGTCCAGTCATCTGACACTGTTAAGCTGGAATATAGATGGTTTGGATCCAGATAATGTCTTTGAGCGGGCCAAAGGTCTGCTTTCACATTTAGGAAAGTAAGTGTTTCCCATTTATATATATATATATATATATATATATATATATATATATATATATATATATATGATGCAAATTTCTTTAGACCACATTTTAATACAATATGTTAACATTGTAATACAATGTCCAAACATTAATACAATATGGATAGATTTCTAATGCACAGATTTAATGATGACTAAATTCAGTATGTTTGTGCTAAATAGCATTTTTAAATCATCAGGTTTAGAGAGTTTAGAGAGCATAATAGTGTTTGCTTAATTAATATTATTTTATATTTAAAGATGAAGTGGCTAATTTCTGTACTACCAGTGGCACTAAACAGAATTTTAAAAAATTATGATTTTCAAATAATCAGTTTTCCCTAAACACTCCCGTTTGTCATTAGTTAGACAAAAAGGTAGCCCTGCCCCAAACTTGTTGAGCCAGTGTTACTATATACTAATAGATATACTCAAAGAAACAATCAATGTTTTGAAGTTACTTGTTTTCTTATGTTGAAATAAGTATTTTAACATTACTGGCATTGCACACATAATGTCTACAGCATTTAGTACTCTCAATTAACTAAAAATACTTAATGTATTACAAAACAACTTACAAAAAGACTTGAATGAATGAGTTACCAAGTTAAGATTTTAACGCAGGTACCGTGCAGATGTTGTACTGTTGCAAGAGCTGGTTCCTGTTAGTTGGGAGATTTTGAAGAACATTATGAAAGACTATCAGTTTTTGCAAGGTATGTCTATGATTGCATACAATATATAAATAAATAGTGTTTCTGGTATGAATCTTAGATCATTTGGTGTTTTAGGCAGTGAAGATGGCTATTTCACTGGCATTTTGCTCAGAAAGGACAGAGTGCAATTCCTCCAGAGCAATATTGTGAAGTACCCCACCACAGAGATGGGTAGAAACCTGCTAATAGCACACGTGGGTTTTTGTTATCCATTGGATAATTTTTGATTTAATATGCTTTTTTCCCTTTAACCATATTTATAATGAAATTATTATTTAGAGCATTCAAAATATTTCGCTTCCTGTTTCTGTTTACATGTTTATTTAGGCAAGCTTTTTAGGCCATCCAATATGTATTATGACATCTCATCTGGAGAGCTGTAAGGAAAGCTCTCAAGAACGCTTGAATCAGCTGCGGAGAGTCTGGAAATGGATGAAAGAGGCTCCACAGGACCACACAGTTATATTTGGAGGAGATACCAACCTTAGAGATTGGGAGGTTGTGTAGGATACTTACACATATTTGCCTTGATGTCCTCAAAGTCTCAATAATGAGTTTGTTTGACGTGTTTATTATGACAGGTAAAGAAGCTCGGGGGGCTGCCGGATGGTATCTCTGATGTGTGGGAGATGCTGGGGAAACCGGAGGAAAGCAGATACACCTGGGACACATCCATCAATGATAACAAAGAAATCCCTAATTCTATACGCCTGAGATTTGACAGACTGTTCCTCAGAGCAGCCGCAGAGGGTGCCAAACTACGGCCAGACAGCATGACCCTAATTGGTCTGGAGAAGCTGAAGTGTGACTATTTCATCAGCGATCACTGGGGCATCCTTTGCACTTTCATATTTGGAGCATCAGAAGAGCAGTGTGTCACTGACTGATTTTTTTTTTTAATGGCCTGCACTTGATTATATGAATGGGTTGTTAAAGGGATAGTTCACACAAAAATGAAAATTCTGTCATTAATTACTCACCCTCATGTTGTTCCAAACCCTTTAGACATTCGTTCATCTTTGGAACACAAATTAAGATATTTTTGATGAAATCCGAGAGCTATCTGACCCTCTATAGACAGCAGTGTAACTAAAATGTTTCCAGACCCAGAAACGTAGTAAGGACATTGATAAAGTAGTCCATGTGACATTGGTGGTTCAACTGTAATTTTACAAAGCTACGAGAATAGTTTTTGTGTACATGAATCCAACAGTTCTTCTCCTCCAAATCACGTACTCTGCCATTTGGAACTACAAGAGGGTGAGTAATTAAATGACAGAGTTTTCATTTTTGGATAAACTATGCCTTTAATGGGTTAATATTATATAGTTAATGGGTCATAAGCACATGCTTTTTAAAAAAATCACTGTTGATATGAACTCTGAAGTAGCATTTAAATGGTCACTGATAATCATAAACTGCTGGGAGAATAACCTGTTGTGCACCAATATATACTTATTGGGGAGATCAGGGCTATTTGTCTCACTTTCTGCTCCAGTAATTCAGTACTTATTTCTTTATAGTCACAAACTGTATCTGACATTCACAGACATTCAGTTTGTTTGGGAATATTGCCTAGGAAAAAAATATTATACAAAATGAACATGTGTGACAGCATGCTCTAGGAGTGGAAAGAAACCTGCTATTAAACAGCCTATTACTGGATTTTAAACAAAATTAAAACAATTATGAAAATCAAACCATTTTTTGGCCAACAAATATTGTGAATAAAAATGTGTAATATCAACAACATGTGACAATTTGCTCCAACCGGTCCTTAATTTGCAAGATTCTTCCTTTATTTTTCCACCAGAGGGAGCTCAAAGGACAGAATATAATTCATGCTGTGACTGAGAACTAAAGAAAAAACATTAAAGCGCTATTATTTATTTTGTTCATTTATTTTTATTCATAATATTCTGGGTTTAGAACAGAGTAGTGTTACATAGCATATATGATTATGTGTATTATTACTGTGGTGTAAAATAATGTTGACATTTAAGACTGTAAGCATTTTGATTCAATGCAAAAAATCTGGACTAGATCTTCTGGGTGATGCAGATAGAATATATTCTTGGCAAACATGGCCGTTTTTATTTGAAGAAATGAGTAACAGCACATTCTCTCTCTCCTACTTAAGCTAAACAGAATTTAAATGTACCAGTACAGTTAGATGCAAATTAAGAGAGCTGGCAGGATGACAACAAAAAAAAAGGAAATAGTGTCAAGATTTGGATTAACAATGAGCCATTTACCAGGACAGTCCTCATCATGGCCAACTGGATTTAGAAATTTTCAGAGGGTGCCACGAATCTAATGCTAAAGGCAAAAACTCTGAATAAAAAACAAATAATAAAATATATTTAATGTAGTAAAGCGAACAGTGTTCTGTCACGCTAATCTATTTGCTTCATTCTCACAGAATAAGATGAATTAATTGCCATATCATCTCTATATAAAGTATTTAATTACATGTTGAATGCTAAAGTATTCTATCAACCTAACTAGAAAGCATTATTTAATAAAGAAGGTTCATGAAGGTTGTGAAAGATCATTAGCACCCACTGTTATAGAAAAGCCTTAGTAACTTTACTAAAATGAATTAAAAATATACTCACATTAAACCTTTTGGAATATTTTATGCCTTTTCTGGGTTTGGTCATAAAAGTCTGTTTGTGTGCAGCGGCATATGACTTTTCATACAGTAATCCAGCAATGTCTCAGAACAGGTTTTTTTTTTTTTTTTTTGGATGTTGGGACTCCTATTTCCATATTGTGCAGGAGTTTGATCATGATTACCACCAGAAAGACCAAAAATAACATCTGGGCTGGGCTCATGTGCCTAGTGGCCTCTTGGCTTTTTTTTTTTTTTACTTTTTCCTTTTTTGTCACGTTGATTCCCTTCTTGATACTTTTTGCATAACTTATCCTCCACTTTTTACTTGCAGAGTCTAAACATCATGTTGTGCTGAGTTCATTTAAATAAAGGCCTTTTCAGCAGTTTGTCCCTGTTCAATGACACAACAGCAGGGGTCATAGGAAAAAACAGCGAGCCTGACATCAATGGACATATCAGCTCATATTTATTATAAAACACTTGCAATGACAGTGAATTTATTCAAATATTTTCTAAAGTGGTCACAGTTTGTGAAGTGTCATTATTGCAAAACACAGCGTGTAACCAGAGAACATTACGAGGAGACATGGCGTGCTGTAAAAAGTGTTATCAGGCAATTTTGTTTTGCATTAAAGGGAAAGTTCACTCAAAAAGGAAACCTCTGTCATCTTTTACTCACCCTTGTGTTTTTCCAAAACGTTGTATTTTTTTTTTCTTCAATGGAAAATATTTAAATAAAGGCCTTTAAAAAAAAAAAAAAAAAAGCTGTTTGTCCATATAATGTCTGGTTCCCAATGTTCTTAAAATGTATGTTCCACAGAAGAAAATTAAATGCATACACAAGTTTAGAACATTGTTTTTTATGAACTATCCCTTTAAAAAATCCATTGGTTCAAGGTCACATACTACTAAACTTGACTTTTGACTTGCTCCTGAGGTGATAGCTACCATGTCATTCATACAGATTTTTTAAAAATGAAATAACTTAATGCCATAGGCACATTTGTTATTATTCTGGTAAACACTCTATAGTTCATCACCATCCTAAAACAAACAAGATGATATCCTAATGCACATGCCAGTTCCCTAATTCATCAATGTCAATGTCAGGCAAATACTGATGACCTGAAGAACATAATTCACAGTCCGGAGTTAAACCAAAATATGACAAATGACTGCCACACTATCTGGGTGTCCTGCATACCCCCTATTAAAGTGGGTGACAATTCAAGTCACTTGACAGCATGGAGATGAACCAGTGGCATGATGGTCCACAGCCCACCTGTGTGTGCTCAGATTAGCAGGGAAATAATTACATCAGAAGGCTTTCTCCACTTTACACTAGACATATTTCAGACATGATAAGCCTGAGCTGTCAATAAGGATAAGAGCAAGACGGGGCAGATAATACAGTGAAAATGAACAACAGGATTACAGATAGACTGATTGCTGACTTAAAAGATTTAATTAAAGGTAAGATGTATTTATTTATACAGAACAGAACACATTAGTTAACATCACACTGTGATGTTGTCAGCCATAATGCCTAATTTTCATTTGCTTTCCCTGATAAATATATTTATGGTAACAATGTTCCAAATTATATGGTTATATATAAATCAAGGTACAATAATTGGTAACAATTTTCTATTACTTGACAATGCAATTTATTTTATCACACATCTGAATGTCTCATTGTAATATTACATTCAGATATTAATATTACAGCGTAATATTACAGATTAATTCAATTTGACAGAGTTCAGCTTCACTGGAACACATTCTCAGCAGTTTTATTGCGATTGTGTAATCCAGCACAAGTGGCAACAAATGTACTATATGTAATTACTTAAATTAATAGCTATTCCTGGATTCTCATATTATTTAAATGAAATTCATTTGCATATATGAGCACAAAAAAAAGAAAAGAAAAAAAAAAGGGCTGACCAGTTTATGCGTTTCGGCAGCCTATATTAACCAGGGCCTAATATAAAAATTCTACATCTATAGGCACTATTGATAATCAACCTTTTATGCTCACTGATCTGAGTAACCAACTTAAACCCATTGTGAAATGTATGTGTTTTTGAACAATTCACAGAATTGCACACATTGACTAAAGCTGCAGTTACATTTACTGTTGTTCTGTGAATTCTATGGACAAAATCTAGTGATTTCAACAGAAATCCTTCTGATCAGGAATTTTGCACAAAAGATTTCTAACCTATTTCTTTGGTTGTTGCTTTGAGCGTCTTTAACAGATTATTACATGATCATTAGGGGTTAACTATACTTTTCTAACCAGACAAACAAAGTGTGAGTTGCATTGTCCCACCCATGGTTGTATCATTACGATTATTCCCTCTCGTCCTTAATTTGAGACACGCTCCATAAAGAATTATCCACGATGTGATGCTCAGAAATCCTCACAATGATCTGCCATTTTCAAACACAATCATTGCAATAATCTCACAGTCCTTTTTTGACTTCACCCTCCCAGATACTGAGACACTGTGAAGGAGACAATCCTACGATGTATCATTAGTCAAATAACAAGCTGGTGATTAAGGAGGCTCTTGATGAAGTGTGGCAGCTCAATTATTTGACATGCTGGACACAGTAAACACACGTTTCACCTTCAGAAACCTGATGTGTCAGTTTAGACGGCTTCATTTACTTCTCCTGTCTCTTCGTCCTGCTTGATCTCCTATAATTAAGCCCAAAGTGCTCTCCATCTCTCATCCTGTCTTCTATAGTGTATTTGGCTGTGTGTCAAATGAGCATACTCTTGTTGAAAGATGAGATATCTAAGGTTTGAAAAGAATGACACTGAACACACACAATTATCAGCTAGTGGCAGTTTTGCCTATTTTTGGAAAGCAATCCACTGTGCTCTGTGGTGCCCCCATTGTTCTTCTAGGCTGTGGTTGCCATGAACACCACGTCGGTGGCGTCTGACATGGCAGTGACCTGTGGAGAAAAGGTTGGCGCATGGCCTCACACTCACCTTCTCCAGCTGGTAGATGTTGTCACTTAAAACATTCACCTGCTGCTTTTGCCATGCTGCTCATGATCGTCTGATGCTCCTTCAGACAGATGCTCCTGCATTTCTTTTGTTGTTCTAGAGGAAATTAGTAAATGCACCCTTTAATCAACTTGTGGGCATGAGAACAATGAAGTTGATTGTTACAAACAAAACTGCTTTTTAGCTCAAATTTGCACTTATTATTCCAAGTAGCTGTTTGATTTTGATTACCCAAAAGACAAAACCCTCCAAATGATTGCACACCAATTATAATTCATCACAGGGGAGTATTTATTAAGGCCCATCTTTTTTGTACCAGGCAGAAATGTAGCATGGAAATCAAATCATTCCATAATTTTCCCGTGAAACCTTTTGTCAAATATCATGCCGTTATTATCATCAGCATCATCCAGATCCTCCCCCACCCCACCGTCGCTCAGAGTCTGATTGGAACCTCAGGGAAACACAACGCTGATTTGATTATTTGCCTTCCTTTTGTCGTGGCTCACTGAAAAATAAACGATGTCTCTGTATGACAGGATGATAGTGATTGAAAAAAACACAGCTTTTGCTAACCTTTGAACCTCCTGAATGGAAATGTTAAAAAATCTGTAGTGTTTAGTCGATAACAGGTGCACATTGTTCAATTCCTTAACATGCCATGAAAAAAAAAAGTACAATAAAATATTAGTTGCTATGGGTTGTGTGAAAATGCTCCAGGCATTACTAGATTACTTAATTTGACTCATACTTATGAACATTAAATGAACAGTCTGACTGTATCTTTTAATTTTCATATACAAATATGAACATTAAGAAATACAGTCAAATTAAGTAATCTAGCAATGCCATACCATTAATATACTAACTTCAGTTACACTGTATATTTTAATTTTCATATACAAATATGAACATTAAGAAATCGTCAAATTGAGTAATCTAGCAATGCCTTACCATTAATATACTAACTTTTTTACAAAAGCAAATTTAAAAATTGTGGTTTTTATCCTATAAATTATTTCATTTTTTTACAGTGCATGAAAAATTTAAACGTTTTGCTTGCTTTTTCTGATGAAATAACTAAAAAAAGTTTACACTGATGTGTAATTTATTATCACTTTTGTTAAAAGGCCTTTAAAGCACCAAAACATAACTCTACTGGTCAGTTTTATGGCTATGTAGGGCATCACACATGACCCATGACTATTTGCACTGGCTGTTGATTGGACAGAAACAAAAAGAGGCTACAGAGCCAAACAAACAATGTCCAGTGTAATGAATCATCATCACTAGGATAAGACACCAAATGTCCACGGTGGCTGAGCAGGGTGTGCATCCATGTATGTGTGCGTGCATATCTTTTATGTTAAGTGCACTTGTTCATCCACATTAATTTGCATGTGGACAATCTATTCATCACTATGAAGAAGGCTAGTCATTAAGTTTGGCTCTGTCTATCGATTCACATCACTATAACCCTATAAACCTCCAACACTGTTGCCACCTCACTGCCTCTATAGGTGACAGATGGATATGAGGGCTGACTGGAAAAGTATACATCTTGTTATCCATCCTGAGGATCAGTCTGAGCCACTTGTTACTATTTTACTTTTGAGATGTGACTTTCTGTTTCAACACAAATTCCTATTACACTGGTGCTTTACAGCAATTCACTTTCTAAATAAAGAGCTCCGTGTCACGACAGGGCAAAAAGGAAATGGAATAGATTTTCTCCAGGTTCAATCTGCTGACACTTGTGCTTTAGAGGACAAAGCTTTCGGGCCTACAGATGAAATGGGGACCTAATGAAAAGCAAAAGTACTGCCAGGTTTGAAGTGACCAAAGTGCCCCCAGGAGCCAGGCTCTCATTATCACCAGCCTGTAGACGATAGTAGTGGGCACATTTGTATTCATATAGCATGACCACACATCAAGCCTTTGGGACAGACTGTTTACACAGGTGATATTGTAGAACAAGCATGCTGACAAATGGAAAGGGAACGCAAAACTAAAATAATTCATAGATGTTGATGTAGGCATTTTATGCATGCAGATTTGATTTAAGTTGGATTGAGCTACATAATTTACTAAGGTATAAAATAATACGATGAAATAAATAATAGAAATGTAAATTAAACAAAAATAAAAATGACTGGCAATCATCTTATCCAAGCACTGAACCACATAACTTACTGAATTGCATAAATACAATGAAATAAACTCTTTTAAACAAATAGTTTGAATTTTTACAACAAAAAAGGAGAACAACACTATAGTTTAATATGCTGACATATGTTAATTAAAGAAAACGGTTTATTTCAAGAAATCTAAATATTTTTTAAAAAGAAAAACTTTTGAAATTTTTAATAAAATATTCAAAATATTTATAAAATATACATTTAAAATAAAAGTAAATAAAAATAAAATAGAACAGAATAGAATAAAATAAAGTGGTTCAAAATGTATTTGTTTTTTTATTTTTTGGTTTGTTGAAATATTTTTTTATTTAGGTCAATAGTTGTACAAATATGTACAAATATATACATATGCAACATTATTAGTATACAATTTTAAATGAATTAGAAACATATGACTGATTAAAATCAGTCTGAGCTTTAAATGTTGTGTGCATGTTTGCAAAAAAAAAAAAAAAAAAAAAAAAAAACTGTTTTCCCTTCTACGTTTTAACCAAAATGAATAATAGCCAAGATATATAAAACTCCTAAACTCTCCAACTTTTCAAAAGAGGCTTTAACCACTGACATGTAGAAGCTGTCACTCCTTCACTTCACATGTAGTATGGTGTAAAGAAACACAAGGGTCTAGTATTTGCTGTTATTCACCAAGCACAAAGAGGTGTAAAGCTTAGCAGCTATAACTGATGCCTTGAAAGGAAGATAATTAGACTGGTTTTTAATCTCCGTTGCCTCCCTCTTGGTGTTTTCGGTTTTCATTTTGGCTCTTAGAGCCTGCACGTAATAAATTCAGAGATAGTGGCAGATAAACAACTGTTATAATCTCACAAGATTTACAACGTACATTATTATGAAACCAATAGCCTGTGAAAAGCAGTTGGCATGAGCGGGCATGATGGTACAAATGTGAAGGCCTTTTCCCGTCTGAAATGAACCACTCATGAAAACACAATGCTGGGGAGGCAGATGGCAAGATTTATATGAGTCATAAAGTTAAAAAATTGACAGGTTTATGTGCTGTCCTGGTAATAGTTGCTTTCACTGGTTTAAGCCTTTATATCAGGGTTCAATTTAATAGCTGGGAATTTTCCATCAGCAATAAAACAAACCATCGCTTTAAAGGTAATGGGTCAAGAGGTGAAAGAATATGACGTGAATCAATGTTTCCTTTAAACTTGACTTTACTAATCACATTTGTTACAATATCAGCGTCAAATAGAGAAAATATATATTGTGAAAAATAAAGTAATAATGTAATAACTAATGTATGTGGGCTTGAAAAAAGAAACAGTATTCTATTTTTCACCACTTCTCTGTTTGCTCTTAGCAGATGTGGCAGTACAGAGCAGCTGCATGTGGAAAGCCAGCACTACTTGGCCAAGCATCAGAGCACGCGTATGTGTGTATGCGTGTGTGTGATCATGCGTGAAATTATAACACTGGGGTGTAAACACCATCGAGATGAGAATAACAATGCACTCCCTACAGCACAACTCACTGTATGACAGAGGGGAAACCTAAACGCTGTCATAGATGCAAAACACTGACTTTCAGACTTGTCTGTTGTTCTTTAAGGGATGTCTGGACAGAGGTAGTTTTACAGACAGTCAGATGTTCTTGCTTATGATCTTTAGATCTTTTAGGAAAACATGATTATCAGGTTTCACACAAACCTAGGGGCATTCATGCAGCTTGACTGCTGCTGAGCATAGAGGGGGGAAATAAAATATTGATGTTTTCATTCAAAAATTAAAATTTTAGACTGATAATAATAAATTATAATGAACAGATTGTAGGCAACAAAAAGATGGAGAAACCAAATGCTACAAATTCCTGAAATAACATTTTGTAATTTTTTTTATTAACGTTTCACTAAAAATGTTATGTAACGCTAAAACCATTCTGAAATATAAATTTTTCATTTATGATAATATAATTTGCATTGAAAATGAAAACATATTAAAAGCTATATGAACAAATCAAATACTGAAATTCTGACATAAATTTTTCATTTCAGATTTTCATGTTCACACAATGAAAACAATTATAGTAAAAACAAAAAATAAATAATTAGTAATTCAGAAAAATGCTAAAGTTAATTTTCAGTAGAGGTGAAGTGGACTTTGGGAACCAACCAAACTGAAAAAAAATACTGTGCTGAAATAAATTTCACCCAGACATTGCCAATAAATTCCAGAAATAATTATAAAAATCTGCAAGTAACACACTGAATTAAACATGAAATTGAAAGTAGAAAGACTAAAATAGTATTTTCTTGTAAACTATAATACTATACTATAACAGGCTCTTATCTATACTATATAATACTATAATAAACTATTTACAACTTCAAAAAATTTGTTTAGGAAAAAAATTGCTGATGGGATTACAAACTTGTGACATTATGGCTTAGCTTTAAATCTAAAAAAAATATATATATATATTTTGATATGATATGATATTTTCCAGTCACTTAGTAATTCTGTCAGACACCTGAAAGTGTCCTTTTCACTTTCTAGTCTTGTCTGACCTCTGTCTCATTATATTTTCGCTTGAAACCTGATCTCTGTCCTAGAAAGGGTAGCTGTGGTGCGCACTCGTTAAGTGTTTGGCATTTGAGGAACAAAAGCCCCCCGCATCCCGAATGTAGCGATAGATCAGCCTATAACAAGCCCTTTCGCTAACGGGCCCTAATGAATTCAAAGATATGCAAACCCACGTGGGCCGCTCATTCAGATAATGTGAAAAAGA
Source organism: Cyprinus carpio (assembly GCF_018340385.1). Taxonomy (NCBI): domain Eukaryota; kingdom Metazoa; phylum Chordata; class Actinopteri; order Cypriniformes; family Cyprinidae; genus Cyprinus; species Cyprinus carpio. The sequence goes on along the minus strand of NC_056612.1, from coordinate 20,594,882 downwards.
ATGAATCACGTTCCCAAAATACACAACCATTAACCTTTCTTCACTTGTCAGGCATGAGAGGACTGACACATCTGGCTTTCTCTCGGGTCAAACGCACAAAAAGGCAACTTGGGCCTCAGCTGCCTGCAGGAACTTCCTTTTTAAAAAACTTGTACCAAAACGACTTGCTTTCGTTTTTCACCTGAGGACCAAATATTCTATGATTTTCCTAGCACATATATCAGTTATTTATTCTGTGTAATATAAAAGCCTACATTTTTTTTTTTAAAAAGGCCCATATTCATAATCTATAACCTATATAGGAGAGATCACAATTTTACTCCAGTGAATATTCTCGGTGTGGGTTTATTATAAGTGTACTTCTTTATAGAAACGTACCTTAAAACATTGGCTACCAAACGGCCACCACTGGCCACTCAGTAAAAAATATTGAACATGTAAACTTCAAATGTGGAGCACATTGTTACATTACATGGCTATATTTTCACAAGGAAATCTGCCATTTAAAGCAACATTCTGGGTTTGAAACAAGTTCAGCTTAATCAAGAACACTTGATAACAACAAAAATATATTTCAACTAGTTCCTCCTTTTTTGGGAATATTTTACAGTTAAAGAGACGCACTTACAATGACAGTCAATATGGCCATTCTGTAAACATTAAATTAACCACTGTTTCAAAAGTTAAGCCATAAAATACAAACAATATGCATGTTAATATCATTTTAGTGTGAAAAAAATTCTTATCCAGCTTCTCCAAAAAGTCACCCCATTCACTTCCAAATATAAATCCCTCACCATATCTTTTTTATATCCTGTTTTTACTTTTTTTAACCAAAAAGGGATGAAATTTTTTTTTTTTTGGTTATCAACATTATGTCAGAAATGTTGTTGATTGAGCTTGTACTGAACCTGGGACAGACTATTATGAGCTCTTCATCAAAATTTAAGCAATAAAATAATTATGAAAGACAAAATGAATTAAAAAGCAAAAATCTAAAATGTAACAAAAATTATAAACTGTTTTTTTTAATTAATTAATTAGTAATTAATAAAACATTTAAAGTGTCAGTAAAATGTGACAACTTGCCCCGACCCAATATGAAAAACACCCTTCTCCTAAAAACATAACATTCTCTGTGACAACTAGCCCTCATCAGTTTGTGACATAATTTTGTTAAATATAGGACTCTAAGGCCATTACCTTTATTATGCCAGTTTATCACAATTTAATACCTCTACCACACATCTGACCATCTGATGTATGATTCTACCCGGACATCTTCCCAGCCATATCTCATAATGGCGTTATCATGAGCACATCATTGCTGATACGTTGCCTCAGGCATTTTTTCCAGGTTAACAGCCATATGGACAATGCGAGACGAATAACATGTCCCTGCACAGATCTGTGGCAGAGGGAGGTAAATTGTAGTGAGGAATCCGTGAAGAGAGATTACGAAGTACATGTTCTTGTGACACAGCAGCGACAGATAACAGGTAGAGTGAGATGGTGAGGGTTCGATCGTCTATTCTCCCATCACTGAACTGTCAACCCACCAACGACATCCTCAGACAGCATGTCATCACTCATAATCTAACCCTGTCATCTCCACAATGAGCATTCTTTCATCTTTAAGATGGAGGTGATGCTCATCTGTGGTGCAAACGTGCCTAAGGCATGTCATAACCACCTGCCACTAAGAAAATGATGGGAAAATCTGAGTGGACCATTAAAGCTGGTGGGTATTTTCTGATCTGATTACACAGAGATCTATGTCTCTGTTAAAAAGATCTCTGCAGTCGCACCTGGTCTTTAACCTGTGATTGTTGCACTCATTTTTTCTCTATTCCAAACCTCCTGTTGAGCTCAGAATGAGATGCACTGATTGGATAAAATGTGCAGTTTATAACTTCCTGCCTAGAACTAACATTTTATATGTAGTCATACAGCTATAAACTATTTTCAAATGCAATATTTCTGATCACCATAGTAAACATAAAATTGTAATTGTTGTTGCATTTCTTGTTTTGTTTACTAGCATTTTTCTTTCTTTCTTTTTAAACTTTTTTTTATTTTTATGAGAAGTAGAGGATTCTTGGAAACTAAGTATGATAATATCGTAATAAGATTTATATTCAAATGTTTCCATTCCAGGACTAGTAGTAGATCATGAATATTGGTTAGTCTGCCAGTACACCATAAACTGTGCCAAACAGTATCTTTCCAGTTCATAACTACACCATTGTTTTTCCTTTGACATTTTTTTGCAAGTAACAAATCATAAATATCTAATTATATTACATTTATAAAAGTATACTATGTTGATGTGTCAAATGGACTTCCCCAGATGTTCTTTTCCCCATTATAGCAATAAAGAAGCAATTTTTTTTTTCAGCCTTCAAAGAATGATGTGATATCATTCTTCAATCATTGTCAATCTCCAACCAGCTAAGTGGATGCCTTTTTTTACCTTTCACCACGCTAAGCTCCCATGACTCTCCATGGTGAGTAATCAATCAGCATGCTTTAACTCACTCTAACTGAAGTACTAGTCTGATGCCCTGTAGGGTTGGTAACTTACTGCAATTCTTATGAACGGGCCTGCTGGTGTGCCTGATTAGCCATGTGAAGTCATCATGTCTGTATGCGAAAAAGGAAATGATCTCATTCACCAGTTCAACAGCGGCTCCTCTAAACGATCTATCAACAATAATAACCGTCTTTTTTAACATCCCCCAAAACCCAGAGGTAATCATCACTGTGAAGTTCAAAACAACATTTTTATATTCTTTCTCTTCTTGTGAAGATAGAAACATGGGAGAATGGAACCCTTACTGATTCCAGCAAGTGAGCTCAGTATGACATACCCAAACTGCTTTCTTATTATATCCAGGCCTTTTATTCCTCTTATTTGAAGGATGATATTATAAAATTGCCAATGAGAAGAAGTACTTGGGAGAAAGTGTTTGTAAATCTTAAAGTCTTAATAAAACATAAGTAGTGACACATATTATTATGTTCCCTATTGAGACATGCATCCAAATGTAACAGATTATCAATCAATCAATCAATCAATAAATAAATAAATAAATAAATAAATAAAAAGATTTTCTTGATTTTGAGGTGTGGGCATTGCACTCAGAATTAGAGACAGATGAACCATGAAGGTCCAGTTATGATATTCTGATTAAAAAAAAAAAAAAAAAAAAAAAACTAATTAAAAAAAAAAACATACATTTATAAGATTTATAAAATGCATTAAGAAAATGGGACTTCATCAGACTTTAATCTGTACAGTAGGCCTACGAGATCATTAAAATTTTTGGAAGTCTTTTGACATCCTAGCAGTACTCAAAAATACTCAATAGACCTTGCAAATGGTGAGCACCTTTCACATTTTCCTCAGAAAATCTTAAGACAAATATATAAAACGTTATTATTTCTTAATAAATGTAAGAATTTATAGGGCTGTCTCGTTGTCAGTTCAATAAAACCCTAAAAAATTCTCCACAGTCTAACAGAAATGCCACGCTTTCACTTACCGGAAATGTCATCACTTTTTTTAAGTCTCGAGCCAACAGAAATGGACAATGAACGCATATTTCATGATGGTAAGATACTTTTTGACAGATTTGACAACGAAGTTGCACGACAAACTTACACTAGGATGATAACCGTTTTAACGCATTAGCGACGCCGTTGATAAATACACTGACGTAATATGCTACGTAATTGAGTCATACGTGACCCGATGTTTTTTTTTGATCAAGACCCTTGCAAGTGTTAAAATTCCCGTTTACATAACGGCATCTATAACGGAAAAATATATTATAGAAGCTAATATTTAGGCTATTATTTATAGTAAAACATAATTTAGGCATATTAATTTGCGTCAAATAAAAAGGCTATATATATATATATATATATATATATATATATATATATATATATATATATATATATATATATATATATATATATATATATATATGCAACTGAATTTATTCAGAGATGAATAGAAAGTGGTGTTTCACATGTGACTTGTCAAAATGTAATTTCCCTGTTTTCTCAGCTGATTTACCAGAAGAAAATTCCATCCAAGGAACATTAAGCATTTTGGGGAAAATGTAATACCTGTTCTGTGACATTACACAAGACATTTCCTGAGTCGCAGCAAATGGGTGGCTAGCGTTGAAAGTATCCGTGATTGAAGTTTGGAGTTGCTGTTCCAAAGTATTTATGTGTGTGTATCCGTGTGTGTGTGTGCATAACCATTAAAGGCATAAATGAAATGACAAATTCACAATCTTATTCCTTCTCCTCTCACATAAATTTTCACTTTGCAAAACAGCTCTCTTAGCATCACAGATTTCAGTCCTGGCTGTAAATATGACATCAACACATTTAAAACGTGCCATTTTCAATCTAATTTACAATGTAAATGTAAAGGTAAAACATGGTTCCATGCATTTACTAATGTTTTGCATTGATTAATAGATCTTAATCAGGTTAGATAAAATTTAGATTTTTATGCAGATGAAAATTAGGATACATCTGTCATTTCTGACACTGTATTTGTGTCAGAAATTGACTAAGGTCTATAGAGAATAATTCACATACTTATATAAACACCCTTTTTGCATTCCACAGAAGAAAGCTATTCATTCCAGTTTGGAACAACATGAGGGTGAGTAAATGATGTCAGAATTATGTATAGCTTCGCAATGGCTGTGCTGTATGATCATTATTAATACATGATTAGTCCTGAGCTCTCAGCTGAGAAATTGCTGATGTGATGCACAGAATTATGGATCTGGATATGTGCTTCCCTGTTTGCATCAGCAGTTTGTTCTATTGAAATGTAATTGAGTCTGATTTGTCGAGTTCATTGGGACAGAAACCTTTTGAGACTATGATGATTAATCTATTGACAACAAAGGAAATCTGACTTTTACTTATATTTGTTTTTTCTGAGCTATTGGCCTGGATATGCAATATCTGATTTAAGAGTGACCTTGATTACAGGATGTGTTTTATTGGCAGACGATCCAAGTATAATGTGAGTGAAAGGCAGAAATATTATTGATTTAAAATGCCCCTAGAGGACCACATCAGTATTTTCGCAGTTAAGTAAGCACTGTGTTCTGTGAAGAGAAATGGAGGAAGAATTCCACTATTATCGTATATTGATTCAAAAGTAAGATTTTATTGACACTTAAAATGATGTAAAATGATGTCATTATTAGTCTAGTCATCTTAAGTTACAAATTGCTTTTTTGAGTAAAGAACAGGCAAGGACAGTCTAGAGGTTTCAGACTTGACATCAGTCAAGGCCGCCCAGTGGATATAGGCTTGATGAATCATTAACCTTTGCCCTTAACAAAGACAAAGGTCAGTTGATTAATTATAGGTTAAGTCCATTGTGCTGACGTCAGTCAACAAACTCCATGCAATTAGTCCAGCTCAGATGCATTATGGAGTTGCTATAGGTAAGATAATGAAGGGAGCCTTTTAAAGTCATATTGTTCTGAAAGGATGGAGGTATATCCGTGTAGTTGCAGTAGCCACTGATTACTAGTATTGTAAAAATACTATGGAAGTCAACAGCTGCAGCAACTGTTGTGCACTGAATTGTACCAAGTATGCTTGAACATTTTGTGTGTTTTTGGTCTGTTTAGATGTCTACATTGTATTGAAACCACACTAGAGTTCATTTGGAAGAAGACCGGAGTCTGGAAACACAAATGTAAACACACCCTAAGTCATTTACATTCAGATCATGATCTTTAAAGGAATAATTCACCTCAACTGTCATCAGATACTCATGTTTACGTTGTTCCAAACCTGTGCGACTCTCTTCTGTGAGCGTAAATTACTGCAAATAATATTATGTGATTCTCAAAAGAGATTTAATTTTACTTGCAGAGTATATGATGCAATGTATTGTTATTAAAGAGCATGTATCATTATTGAAATCTTATAGAAATAATGTAGTTCACAGCAGGGTAGAAGAGTCATTCACTTTGACAGCTCATGGAAGAAAGTTAGTCTAGGGTGAAATTGTGTTTTTGAGATTCAGATTTATGCAATTATTGTTTTGTTTGTGTATGTGCGTGTGACTTTTAGATGGTCTGTAGTGTTTGGAGTGACTTTATATGGTTGCATTCTTATCAGCACTCATTTGAAAAGTGAGGTGTGCTGTGATTGGCCAGCTATCCAGCACGTTGTGATTGGCCGAATGCCTCAAGCGTGAGACGGAAATGTTACGCCTCTTAACATATTGTAAAGCCTTGTCCGGCTGGAGCGACGAGACAAAAACATAAAACCCATTATAAACGTGATATAAACATGATTTCTAGTCGTGTTTTCTTTTGGAAGGCAAGTAGTTTAGCTTTCTCAATGAAACAACGTCACACACCGCAACCTTGAGTGAGCAGAGGCCGGAGGTCTAGAGTGAACATGCGGCCGGCTTGAGTGAGCAGAGGCGGGTGGCTTGAGAACGGTGTGGCATGCGGATTCTACGAAGGAGCGTACATTGGTCTTGCAGCAACCACAGGTGATGACCCCGGGCTGGATGCCGCCTCGTCCACGGTGAAAGCCGATTCGGTGATCCACAGTGCAAAGTTGATGTATTTCCTCAGCAACGAGCACGGATCAGCCCCAGGCATGTCGAAGCGGATATCGTCCTCTTTTGAAAGGCCAAACAAAGTAGTTTTGCTTTCACAGTGAAACACAGCGTCTATATGACATGGCGGCGGCGGCAACAACAATATTACAACTAGAATAAAAGGTACACCTTCTTTCTTTGCGTGAACATCTGGGCAGCGTTATGCAAATATTCCCACATAGTACGTAGATATGTGGGGGCGTGTTAGAACGAGCTGTTTCAGGAGAGCGTGGATAAGTGTTAACTTTTATAAAGAATATCTCTTTGGATTTGAGACTTTAGTCTTTGCAACTTCACAGATCTTCTTTATACACCAAGAGCTTGTAACACTCCAAAGAGAAAGGAAAATTTGAATTTGCATCATATGACCCCTTTAAAACAGAACTTTTTTCACTTGCTCAGTGTCAACTAACCAGCTATGCGTTGATGAGTGGACACCAAATCATCCTTTACCTTTACACACACACACGTGCAACACATAACATGCACTGCTGTTCTTTTACCTTGACTTCACGTTCACTGTACCCTTTTCTGTTGGGTCAGTAGAAGCTTGTTTGCTAACTGAAGGGACCCCACTGCGCTGGCAGCACATGTTGGTGAGACAGCAGGCAGATTGTATGTCTGGACACACAGTCACGGTCAGTCTCACCCATCCTCCCCACAGGGCCTCATCAAATGAAAACTGATCAAAACACAACACCAGCTGAATAGCAGCACAGAGGGAGTCAGATTGTGTTGGCTTGACAAATCTAACCATATTAATCAATAGAGAGATAGTCTCGTGCTCACCAAGGCATTTATTGGATGAAAATGTTGAAATATTATTTACTTTTAAAACAACTGTTTCCTATTTTAATGGAAGCTTATTTTTCCATAGAATTGAAATATTGAAAATATAATTGGGACTTGACATTTTGTCTCAATTGCCCTCAAGTCTATCTGTGCCGATGGTATCTCACAATTCTGACATCTCTGAATTCTTAGTTTACATGTAGTAATTATGATTTTTTACTCAGAATTCAGAGTTAACATGTCACAATTATAACTTCTTTTCTCTGGATCCTGAGTTTACGTCTTGCAAATCTGCTTTTTTTCTCTTAATTCTGAGTTTACATCTTGAGATTGTTTTGTTCTATGAAATAAAATTAAAGATCATTTCAAATAAACTCATAATTGTTAGTGTATGTCTCACAATTCTGAGAAAAAATTCATAATTGTAAGATGAAATGGTGCTATTATCTTTTTTTTTTTTCAGTAGCAGAAATATGCTTCAATAGTATTTTTATATATTTACATTTTTTTTTTCTCTGTGATGCCAATTATTTCAGTCTTCACATAATGTTTAGAAATTATTTTAATATGCTGCTTTGGTGCTAAAGAACTATTTCTTCTCATTATAATCTAAGTTAAAAACAAGGTTGTAGAAACAAAAATTCAGATATTTAGCTATTAACATGTGCTAACATTACACTTGATAGTGAGTTGACCTTGCTAACAGAGTTAGGTTAATAGTTAGCATATATGTGAATGGTACACTCACACAAATCTGTTCAGTTTCCTTTTGGATAATCATGAGTTAATTTTCAGTTGGAAATATATACTTAAACAGAAGGATTATCTTTGAACTATTGGAACTCAATGAATGTGCAATCACTTTTCTGTCCCTGTTGGTCAGTCTATGTTTTGCGTGCTGTGGACATTATGTAACTGTTACATAACTTAACATCTAGGCATGTTACTCATTGACAGGAACTACCTTGGACCCCTGACACAAAAAGCCCTGATACTGAGCTTGTTTTTTGTTTTTCTTTGTTTGGACATTATGATGGTGTTCTTAATTGTGAATTAAAATCTTAAAGCTTTTGAGACTATTATTTTGTGTTATTGAAGTTGTCAAAAGTAAACAAACCCATTCTCATTGCGCCCCGCGCTGTTTATACTGGAACTTTGCGAGAATGAATATGTCACCTAGAAACATGTATCAAGAAATTTCTTCCTTTGATTTAGTGATTGCGAACACTTAAAGGCCCTGAGTATAATACAAAAATGGGAGGGGCTTGTTTCAGTTTATCTCAAAAGCCCTGATACTGAGCTTGTTTCATTTATCAAATTTTGTGAAAAACAAGTTAGGTATTTTGCTTAATTGTGGTTTCTCATATAATGTTCAGATTAGGTTATTTTCCATATTACAGTAAGTTATCAGCTTAATATGTCTGTGTATATGTCTGTGATGACTCAGACACTGCTGTAATTGCATTAGTGTATTTAGATTTCGAGTCGCACCTCTCCAATAATACTGAGTCTGCCAATCCATTTCCAAGCCACAGTATAAAGGCTTTTGAGAATTAGAATGGACCCTGAAGCTCTAAGCTATAACGTATTAAGTAATCGCACGGCTCAGTAAAGTGCACAAACATGTAAAAGTGTTTTCTATTTACCATAGTATAAGTCACTCTGCCCCTTCTGACAGTCTTACAGACTCGATGTGGGTAGACAATATGTTTTATAATTTTTTCAAGCCATGGTCATTGTACAGCATCTACAAAGCAACTTTGGACAAATGGGTTTTCCCAATTTATTGGGGCAAAAAATTATATTATATTGATTCAGCAGAAATGTATTAGCTGTTTTAGCATCTTTAAAGGGTCAGAAAGTTCTTCCAAAATAAAAAAATAATTTTGAAAATGTTAATTTTTTTTGAAAATGTTAAAAAAATGTGTGTGTATGTGTGTGTATAGAAGTCATTGGAGACCAAAGTTGTTTAGGACCCCAGTGAATCTCATTGTATGGACAGAAACTGTTTAAAATATATTTTCTATTTCATAGAAGATGTATATTATTTTATATATATTCTTTAAAAAAGATTACCAGTAGGCTACAACATAAACAAAATGTAGTGCATTACAACCTGTACACTAGCCTGTGTTTGTCTGCATTTTGAGTAAATTGTATTTATTTTAATGTCTGAAGGTAAAGTTTCTCAGGAGACAGTGTCATATAATTTCTTGGAAAGGATATGGAGATTTCTCGCTCTCACCATTTATGCAGCCAATGAGATGAGACCTTCTAGTCCTTTAAGAGGTTATCCAGTCCCTGTCTCTTTCTCTCTTATCTGTTTGATAAGACAAGTACACACTTTTTGCAGGTGCTGTCAGCCTGTGACTACCTGTGATTGAGATCATGCACACCAAGGAAAACTCATGGTAAATTTGAGTTTTATGTCATTGATATAATTTACATACCAGACAATGTATAAAGCAATTATTATTAAAAGCATTATTGTTGAAAACTTGTTTATATTTACTATTTTTTGAGCTAAAGAGTCAGTATGTGTAATTTGGATTCACAGCTGTTATCTTAGAGTATGATCTTTTATGCATTTTATCAATTCAGTAAGGTCAATAAAAATATATCAGGGCTGCCAAACACAGCTGAGTCACAATATGGAGCAGAATTATCTTTAAATGAGATGCAAATTAAATAGAGCCTTGACAACTGCATGCTGTAAATTAGTGTTTTGGAGTCTTCAAAACTACTCTGAAACTCTGAATGTGTCCACTGATTGCATTTTCACTCTTATTTCTTCTAGGCTTTAACCTTTTCAGCTTTGAACACATTGTGGCAAATTTATACTTTCAGATTGTTGCTACAAGCCAATTTTCAAATATCAAGAGGTGGTTTTTGTGGTTTCAATCATATAAGTTAATTTCCTGTGTGCTTTATACAGAACACATTTTCAATAACAGACTCAGGAAATCTTGAGATGGTATAAAAATGATGTGGTCTTTTACAGTGCAGTTGTTGTGAGTTAAAGTAAAATAGGCTTGATTGTTCTTACATTAATGTTAAGGTCTGTTCTGTATTTCCCTATTGTGTATTGATATTTGCATTTACAGTACATTTATTCATTTAGCACATGCTTTTATCCAAGTCGACTTACAATTTGCAGAATACATCAAGCAATTCATCTTAAAGAGGCGAATAGACACAGGAAGTGCTCATAATACTAAGTTTCAGGCATTGTTCAAATAAGGACAAGCTAGACTGGGATTATGTTAAGAGAAGCAAAGGTTTTTTTTTTTTTAGGATGAAGTCAGATGGTGACGAAAGAGATGAGTTTCAGCTGTCATTTGAAAATTGTCTGGGAAAATGTTTTATATCTGATCAGAGAACATATCCCTACTTTTTGAAACAAACAAACAAACAAACAAACAAACAAACAAAAAAATTAAAAATAGTAATAATAAGTTAATCAGCATGTTTCTTGTTTTCCAGTTTTTTTTATCTTATTTTTATTAGTCTTTATAAAACAAAAATAAACAATTTTTTTTTTTTCAGATTTATCTTAAGGGAAAAAATATGCTGAAGGAGCAGAAAACAAACTTAATTAATAAGATCTTAATATTATGTATATTATTCTATTTTAAAACAAGAACAAAAAAGAATTAATGTTTTCAAAAGGTCTGGCATTGCACAAATTAAATATAATATGAATATAAAATATTGGTTTTAAAATTTAAAAATAAACCAGTTGGTAATTAATTATCTTGATGCTTTTAATTTATTCAAATGATGTTGAATTTGCAATTTGAAAGATCATCATGTTTCTCATTGTAAGCACAGACTTATAATCAGAAGCTTGTATTTTGCCACTTAGCATCTTATCTGACACAATTTGAGCAGTTATCAATGTGACCTGTTCTAATGCATATGGCCATAATTCATTCTTTCTCCTGACTCAGCTGCTGTTCCTTTGATGACTGCAAACTGACTACAGAATGGCTGCTGAGCAGGACGAGACACAGACCAAAGATAGCTATCGTGTGCGGCTCTGGACTGGGACTTCTCGCAGACAATGTCTCAAATAAACAGACCTTCCGCTATGAGGACATTCCCAATTTCCCAGTGAGCACAGGTACCAGATTCATGGAAGCATATCAGAGCTGAACTGAAGGAAGAGTTTACACCAATTCTTTCTCTTTTTCTTTCTTTCTTTCTTTCTTTCTTTCTTTCTTTTTTTTTTTCTTTCTTTCTTTCTTTCTTTCTTTCTTTCTTTCTTTCTTTCTTTCTTTCTTTCTTTCTTCAGAAAAACCCTCTAGCTCCTGCACATTTTCAGGTTTTCCAGTATCTTTTGCATATTGACCCCTTTCCAACAGTGACTGTATTATTTTGAGATCCACCTCCTTACACTGATTACAATTGAGGAGTTGTTGAATCAAACTACAGAAACATTATGTTTCTGTAAAAAAAAAATGATTTGGCTTATGCAATAATAAAGCAAAGGATAGAGTCGGTTGATGTTCTTTTGTTAATTTACACAGCGTGGTCATTTCAGTCAGCATGTTGAGTCTATAAAAAAGCCACTAGACAGATACGGGAGTTGTTGCTAATGCAGGGAGCAAATCTGCTCAGAGGCACAGAGGTTTTCATTCTGTCCCTCATTGTATTGTATGGTTAACAAATTATGACCAGCTCCTGGTAATATGAGCTACAAAATGAATAACTACTGCCTATGAATAAAATATCATGACTGGAGCAAAAATAGCCCCTAATATCTGCCACAGGGAGTTCATACTATGATATCTTGGACAGGTTTAAATATTTATATGGCGAGGTGAATAATCTTGAGAAGCATTCAGATGCATCACATGATATTTGCACTACCTGTAGCAGGTGTGTGTGTGTGTGTGTGTGTGTGTGTGTGTGTGTGTGTGTGTGTGTGTGTGTGAGTGTGTGGGTACTTGAATGACGGCTGAAGAATAAGAGCGCTTGTAATTAAGGGAAAGTATAATAAGGGTCTTAGAATCCATTTGTGTTGTCATTCTTTCTCTAATCCACTTCATAATTTAAATATGCTGGTTTATGGAGATCAACAGAAGAATGACTGACAGTTTGAATAATGAGAACTATGGATGCTCTGTGCTCATTTTTTAAATAATAAATTCTTCGCATTGCCTATTGCATCAGTCATATAAATCACCAAGTGTCAAATCAAAATCAAATAAATCAAAATTCAAATCACTTTAGTGTCACTACACCATATAAAAAGTGTAAAATGGATGTAAAAAGTCTCTACCAACAAATTATACATTTATATATTTCATTTAGCTGTGTGTGTGTGTGTGTGTGTGTGTGTATATATATATATATATATATATATATATATATATATATATATATATATATATATATATATATATATATATATATATATATATACATCATTAAACTAAACTCATTAAGGTTTAAGGTTTAACTTTGCAAAATATGCACAACACTTATTTTTCTTTAAAACAAATTTAGATAATTTGGAATTTTTAAGCATAACTAAATTTCTCTCAGAACTTTTCTCATTACAGTCATTGTTTTGCCAAATTGCATGACAATCTGATCAGGCAGCATGCACCGAAACGTTCATTTGCTCATTCATTTTTACAATGTTGCAGGAAATACATTTCACGGTGAGTGTAATAGCCCCCCTCTCTGAGTGAGTTTTTTTCCCCTCAGAGTCATTCGTCAATGCTCGTGCAAGAAAAGAGGAATCGGCCCCTGCAAAACAGAGCTATTATTCCAGCAGAACCTCATTACGCTGCAGGTTTTAGGGCCAAACACATCTCATCAGCCAAAATTCAAGGTTACATTTACATAAGCTCCCATTCACTTGGCTCAGTCGGCTTGTCCCTATGTCAAAGTAAGTTCCTGAAGCCGCAAACAAACTGTAGCCTCCTACTTGCTCATAATTTTGCTCCACCTGTTTGTACACTAATGATACACAATCAGTCTCACTAATGCCATCCTTGATGACATCAGCAGTCATCCCTAAGCAGCAGATATCAACTTTTCTGATGCTGAATGAGCATGCAAATGCAAATCGATGAACTTCCAAATACAGCCAAACAAGCAGGATCTCTGAGACTCGGGAATAGTCATTAGTCAGTTAACGTTATATTGTAGAAAAGGATTAGATGGCTTCTGTTATCAATAGCAGCATCTGACCCTCTATATGTTCATTACAAGAGAGGTTATTAGATGAATAACCCCTTAGGTAGATGCAATATATTAAGAGGGCAAAGAGTAAATGCTTTACAGCAGGAGGTTTTTAATCAGTTAAAGATACAGTTGTGCTCATAAGATTACAACCCCCTTGCAGAATATGATATATGTTAATCATTTTAACAAAATGAGAGGGATCATTAAAATCGCATGCTATTTTTTAATTTATTTTTTATTGAGTTATAAATAATAACTGAATTTGTAAAAATGATCCCATTCAAATGTTTACGTTCCCTTGAATCTTAATACTGTGTGTGTGTCATTTCCTGGATGATCCATGACTGTCGAGTTCCATAATTGAAAAATTTAACTGCCTGCTGTTCTTCAGAAAAAATCCTCCAGCTACTGCACATTCTCAGGTTTTCCAGCATCTTCTGCATATTGACCCCTTTCCAACAGAGACTATATGATTTAGAGTTTAACTGAGGGACTGTATCTGTATCTGTAACTGTATCTATTACAAAAGGTGAAAACATTTAATGATGTTCAAGCATCAGTAAATGTTTTCATCTTACTGAGCATCAGTAAATGTTTTCACCTTTTAAAAAAAAAAAGCTTATTGAGGAGAGTACTTAATAAAAAATAACATGCAATTTTCATGATCCCTCTTATTTTGTAAAAAGTGTCTCATTTTGAAAATATTTTCAGACTTAATGGTATTATAGAGTTTGTCGTGTTACTCTCATAAAATTCTTACCTCAAGGTTGTATCTCCGGATTTAATGCCACAATTAAACTGCAATTACAATTTTATATGTAATATAAATATTGTATAACTGCAATATGTTATGTTATATTTATATTTTAAAATATATAAAAATTATATATAGGCTATGTATTTTTGGCCAAATAATGCATAAAATACTTTTTTCAAAAACATGGAAAAAATCTTACTGACCAAAATCTTTATGAATCATCTGGTTTATATAGAACATAAAAATTTGTATATGTTTTTTACTTATATGTTTGTCTTTTTGCACATAGTTCCAGGTCATGAAGGATGCCTGGTGTTTGGTCAAATCAAAGGCAAGTCGTGTGTCTTTATGCAAGGAAGGTTCCATCTCTACGAGGGTTACTCATTGTGTAAGGTGAGCTCAAAAATTGGTTTGATGTCTCTGTTGCAGGTACTACCACAACCATCTTGTTTTCCTTTCACTTAACTGACTCAACTTCATCTTGCCTTTCGATAGGCTTCTTAGATGCATCCATTTATAATACTTACAAACTCAGTGGCTTCTGTGCTTGAAGTAAAAGCTATTTTACAAACTCCGTTTTTGGCATCAGTGTCTCATAAAATAGTGTAGTGTGTGCTTCAAATAGTGGCCTTTGTGTCTCTTAGCATCACCTCAAGGACAAGAGAACTTGTTGTAAACAGCTCCTATTTGTAAAAACAGAAAGTAGCTGTTACCTCCTGTATGGGCCATTAACTTTATCTGTCACAATCAGGAGCCACACGGTATGAATACAGAGGCTGAATGCTGAGAATGCAGGTGCGGAGGAAAAAACAAACTGCTCGCTGCTGCTCTCATTCTCATTTCAAAGCAGTTCTTTGACATTGTTCAGTTTGCACTTGTAGTCCGTTGTGACCGTGAATTTTATTCTCAGGAGAGAAAACACTTTTGTTTTCCTTTAAAAATGGAACAGCATGCATTAACATATTAACCTGTGTATTAATTGTGAATACATTTTCAAATTGGTTGAAAGTCTTAGTTAATTTACAAGTTTTCAATGTTAATTTATCCCAGAGTTCAACTAAGCAGCATGAATTATGTGAGCTTTCTGCTTTCTCTCCATCAAAGTCTGTTCAGGGGAATAATTTATCTGTTGCACATGGGGCCGGAAAGCCACTTTTTACTAAATTACAGAGGAATCTACAACCTCTTGCCCTGGGGTGGGACTGTCACTGTAATTGCAGCCCTGACAACATGACACAATGCATTACAATCAGTTGTCATGGCCACCGTGCCCTCTACAGCCAGCCAAGAGCTTTTCACTCTTAATACGCTGCTAGGGCATTAAATCCATCAGCCCCCTGTATAAGCAAACTCCAGTCTTTCAAAACACTATTTTGTATTTAATGTCTTAATGGCTGTGGCACATAAAACACACTGACACTGCATCCCAATTTGCATAGCAGCCTACCCGTTTTAAATCAGATGTTGGTGATTCTCAGATCTTATCAGGCAAATGTTGTAAATAGTATCTTTTTGGTATATTTTCACACATGACATTAGCATTGCTAGTGCAACGTACTAACATTTGTCTCCCAGGTATATATTTTTCATTCACTTTTTGCATAAAAAGAAAAGGATTGTGTGGATGAACTTGCCAAAGCATTTTTAAAAACTGTGAATTTAAAAATAAATGTATTGAAAGGTTTGAATTTAGCTTGATGCTAATAATAATATGCAATAATAATATTATTATTAGAATTAATAATAATATTAGATTTGTAGCTTTATTTATTGTTAATAATTTTAATAAAAAATTATTGTAGCTAGTTACCAAGAAAACGTTTTTAATTTTCATTTACAGTAAGTTGACGTTTTATTTCAGATTTATTTCAGTTGCTAAGAATGATTTTAATAATTTTGGTTTTAGTTAACTATAACAACACTGATGCTAATGCAAGATATGCAGATTAAATTTTATGACTCATGCGTGGTCTTCCTCTAACGTATCAATTAGTTGTAAACAGCTCAATTAGTGCATAATTGTTTTTGAAGCTCCTCATATAATGAGCAGTAGCTCGACCAATCTGGTTATTAAATCCTTTGTCAAACTCTGACAGCTGGTTTGTAAATGCACCTTCAGTCCACTGTTCATTTCCCTTTAGCTGACTCATATCTGAGTCACTGTGCAAATCTGTGCCAACTCACTGTGCCTTAAAAGTGCACCCCAGTCATTTAATTTACGGTTTAGGATGTAAACTTGCTTTCACGTTTGCCCTTGGTAACACAAACAGTTATTATGGCTTGTTTAAGTGATATCTTTGTTATGGAGAGATGTGCTGTGGAGGGTAATTGGACAGTCGAGCTTGTTTAGCCATTCACTGACCTCTGTTTCTCTGCAGCAAGTAAAACAGCTTTATGGTGTTCAGATGCATTTAGAGGGCTTGTTTAAACTGAAAAGAGGGCATTCACACAACATGCATTTTTTGCATTCCACTCTGCTGCTTTTTAGACAGGCATATTTTAACGGCATGACTGCGTCTTATGTCTTTTGAAGCGCTTCAGTTCAAGCGGCATGCGAACTGATCATCTCTTCTTCTTTACTAGTTATAGCATGAAATAATCATGAATGAACATCAGAAGGTATCTTGTTTCAGACGTGGAAAGACATACATGGTGCTCTCATATTATTGTAGCCCAGTTTGTGCTGATTACAATGTTATCAGACATTTAGCCATTTATATGTTTATAAGCAACTGAAAAAAGCACAAGTGTCAGGGCATGTCAAAACTTCTCCAGGCCCCCAAAACACCTTCAGACCCCAGAGGGTTAACGTAATAAAAAAATGGTGTATTGACGTCTTTCTGCGGTTGAAACAAAATACCTTCTGATGTTCATTCATGATTATTTCATGCTTTAAAGACCACCAACGTTAATCTACTCTCCTGTCTGCTTTGTTTCTGCCCTTTAAACTGTCTGATATTTCCTAAATCTTCTCATCAGTAAATGTAACCAGCACTATTTTATTGTTCACTAAACCCTGTCCAGTTTAAGTAAATGATAAATGTGCAATGAGTATTTGAATTAAATTAATTTTTCAGCACAAACATGTCTCCTTTCTATGCTGGATTATTACAGATTTCACCTCATTATTGCACTTTTTGGCAAAATTAACATTGCTTGCACATATCATACATAATAGAATATTTGTCTTTTTCTGATCTCTAATTTGCTTAATTTAGTAAATACAGTGCTAAATAAAAATACAGAGTGCAATGACGTAATCAGCAAGCGCAAATTATTCTTAGTGAATTTCCTCCTTTAATTACTTGTCTTATTACAAAATTGAAATATATGCCAATTCATACAGTGCCAAGACATACAAGATTTTCGTAAAGACATATTCTCATTACTCGATAATAGTGCACATTAATCAAGCTGCCGGTGACGGGTAATCAACAGACCATCTACTGTAGATCTATAATGCAGCACTTATAGACCAATTCTCTCAGGAGAGTCAAAGACTCAAAAATGAAGTGATCTGATCTCTGAGAGTTTACAATCCACAAAGAAGTCAGCTTTGATTTAGAGGGTACCAGATTGGGGCGTATTTCCTGAGAATGCCGGTCCACCTCGTTGACCCTTCTGTGTATGTGGCCGTGTTGCTTGTGGCAGCCCCGCACGTCCACCCTGGTTCGTCAGCTGGAGAGCAGGCTGACAGACTGTGACATCCCTATTGAGCTGTGCTATACTGAGCCCACAAGTTCATTATTCATCTCCTGCTCGCACTGACACCTCCGTTAATGGCTCTCTGCTTTACAATCCTATATTTATCCCATTTAGAATCACTAAAGCTTATTTAATACTAGCCTAAAACTGTGAGGCACTGTGGAATACCATTGCACATTTAGGCTTGTGGATGTTGTCATAATCACACAGTCTTCTGAAATGAAACGAGGCCCCTTTCCAATGCAATGTAACTGTAAAAATAAATAAATGATAATAATTTGATTACAAACAAATGTATAAACATATAAATAAATGTTGGTCCAGGGCCGTTTAAGACCATTTTGGCACCCCAAGTGAGATCCGTATTGGCATTAAATAAATAAATGTAAATTAAATTAAATGAAAGTATGAATAAATTAAATAATTTTATAAAACATAAACTATATATTTATATATAATTGTCTTTTTGTTCAATTTTGAATCTGGCAGATCTTCATTTCATTAAATGAATGAAATCAAGATTTTTTTTTATATTTCCAGTATGTTAATGAATAATGACACAATTATTCAAAATATTCAAAAATATATATATTTTTTAAATATATAGCAAAACTTTGGTCATGGAAATCATAACATGGGTTATGTTCCTGAAGCTGTCATTCATTTAAAATTAATGTTATTTCAATGTACACTCAATTTTTTGTATTTCTA
The DNA here is from genome assembly GCF_018340385.1 of Cyprinus carpio. Lineage (NCBI taxonomy): Eukaryota > Metazoa > Chordata > Actinopteri > Cypriniformes > Cyprinidae > Cyprinus > Cyprinus carpio. The sequence goes on along the minus strand of NC_056612.1, from coordinate 20,576,049 downwards.
ATCACGTTCTTCCTGATAACATTATGCAAATTATATGTGAAAATACAGTCTCGTTATGTTAATGTTAAAGGGACAGTTTACCCATAAATGAAAATTCTGCCATCATTTACTCACCCTGAAGATATTTGGAAGAATGTTGATAACCAAACAGGTGCTACTGACTTCCATAGTAATTTCTTTCCATACTATGGAAGTCAATGGCTACCGTCAACAACATTCGAAATATCTTATTTTGTCCTCAGCAGAACAAAGAAACTCATACGAGTTTGGAAGAACTTGAGAATGAGTAAATGATGACACTTTTCAATTTTGGGTGCACTTTAACAAGGGTGTTGGGCCACTCTTTGGTGCCCCCTCCTGATGGTGGAGCCCCAGGTGACCGACTAGATCGCCTGTGCCTATAGAAATGACCCTGTGTTGGTCTCCTGTTTTGTTATATTTGTTTTGCTTTATTTCTGAAATTGTGATTATTTTCATATCCAAACTTGAGAAGATGCAAAAAACGCACATACCACACGCTATTTTTTACATGTCTGACTTCCATATATTCCATTAAATACGTCTGAACTTGAGAGGCAATGGCTCATTAATGTAATAAGTTAAAAGTGAAAATGATATACTTGACAGTTTAGTCAGAGAGATTCCCTGCTGGGAGTAACAGCTTGTTTTTTCTGTGGGAATTTTTGCAGGTTACATTCCCCATGCGGATCTTCAAGCTGATGGGTGTGGAGACCATTGTCGTAACAAATGCCTCTGGAGGTCTTTGTCAGGATTTCAAAGTGGGAGACATCATGGTCATTAAGGACCATATTAACTTGCCAGGGTTTGCTGGGCAGCACCCACTGTGCGGACCCAATGATGAACGGTACGCAGATAAGGGAGAGAAAAAGACAGAATAAAGTGTAAAAGAGAGGGAGGAGGTATTGGATATTATTTTACAGAACTGTTTTCCATTTAATGGAAAAGATGGTGCGTTTTCTTTCATCTATTCCTCAGATTTGGGATCCGGTTTCCTTGCATGTCTGATGCTTACAGCAAAGACCTGAGGAAACTAGTTTTGGACATCACTGCTGAGCTGGGCTACTCTAATTTTGTGCGTGAGGGGGTCTACTGTATGGTTAGTGGACCCAACTTTGAGACCATTGCTGAGGCACGCATGCTGCACATCTTGGGAAGCGACTCTGTTGGTATGGACTACCACAATACACGAAGGAAAAAATTTTTTTTTTACTAAACAGTAGACAATGAGTCTCAACAATTAACTTTAATAAATAAGATAAAGAACTTTTTAGGAATATAAATAGTAATAAAAATCACTGAAACTTAGTTCCTCATTGCTGCATCAGTGTCCTTTCTCTGAGGAGTTTGAATGATTTAACAAGCTGTTTTCTAGTGCCTGTCCTTTAATCTGCCTTTCATGAAAATTATAACTGGTTAAGAATGATGTGCCATAGTAGCAGAGGGGACCTGTCATGTTTACTGATGGAGATTAGGCCAACCCAAAAGGGGCAAAGTGGCCCACTTTAATCAATGTGATTAGTTTAATCAGTGATCTGAATAACTCTCTTGACCATATGATTGGCATAAACTATACTCTCATGACTGGTCCTCTGATGAGCTGAATGATGTCTTAGATAATTGGGCTCCGATTACCAGTCCAGTTCCTAGTTCCTGTGTGAGTCCTTCTTCCTGTGTATCCAACAAGACCCCAATAGTACTCATTAAGTATTAAGTGAGACCAAGACCCGGTCTGCTTTATTAATGAATCACCTACTGTGCCACAACAGAGATGACTGCCATTTAATTAAGAGTCTCTCTCTGTTTCTCTTTTCCTCCTGCTGCCCTCTCAGGCATGAGCACAGTTCCTGAGGTGACGGTAGCCAAGCATTGCGGACTGCGGGTCCTGGGTCTCTCGCTCATCACCAACAAGGTTTCTCTGGACTACAGCCGTGAGGAGAAGGTGAATCACGAGGAGGTGCTGCAGATCAGCAAGATGAGAGCTGAGATGCTCCAGAATGTGCTCTTAACCTTCATTGCTCGCTCTCATCAAGTGGAGACCATCAACAACAGCAACTGCATCTACTCAAATGCTGTGTAGGGTCATTCATACCAGCTGAATTGAGGGCACTGTGAAAGTCATGTGAATCTATAGTACTACAGATCTTGAAGGCTCGCTGTTATGGTTAGCCTTTTTAAGCTGGTTGAATGAAAATTTCCAATGTCAGATGTTATAGTGCCTTTGTGGAGGATGTATTTGATCTTCAGACTGTGATTGTTGCGTTGTTACACTATAGTATTTCCCTAACTGTAAAAAGGAAATATGTAAATAACCAAAATGTACAATGTAAATAAATCACCCTCAGTTGAAATGATGTAATAAACATTTGACTGCTCAGATGGAACATGCATTTAAAAGCCAAAAATAATTAAATAAATAAGTAAAAATCAATTATAAATAATATAACCTATAGGGTGCTTAATCTACACTACAAGAAATGTACTTTTGTAAATGTAAAAAAAAAAAAAAAAAAATCTATATTCGAATTAGGCATTGTATTGTGTTTTAAGATTTACATTAATTGTACATCTATACTTTTATCCATTTTATCCAAAGTGACTCACACTTTATTCAAAGTACACCTTTGTTTATCGGTTCTTGCTTTTCCTGGAAATCAAACCCATAATCTTGGTGTTGTTAACAGCATGCTCTATTGCTTTTGTATGAAGGCCAGACTTAAAGAAAGTGTCTGTAAGCTGTATAATAGAATAACAGAAAAGTTACTGATAATTTTATGCCAGGACATCATCTGTTTTTCTGTATATTTTTTAAAAAATAGCTAGCGGTGATACATTTTGTATATGTGACAAGATCAACAAATGTATTACGCCCCACATAACAATGTTTAGCTGTTTAGCGTCAGCAATTTGCCACTGCTGCTAGATGCAGTAACTACACCTATACATATATAAAATATATATTTGATATTCAATATTCTTTTATTCTGCAGAACACAAATGATGATATTTTGAAGAATGTTTCAACTGTTTTTGGTCCATACAATGAAAGTCATTGGTGTTCAGAACAACACTGGACCCCTTTTACTTTCTTTGCATGGATTAAAAATAAATAAATATTTTTGTGTGTGTGTGTTCTACAGAAGAAGGTCATACATATTTGTAAAAGCCTGATGATGAGTAAATTATCCATTCTAGTATTCATTCCAAAAGTTTTCATAGGTGTTTACGACTTCAAGGGGTCATGAACTTAAACCAAAATTCCCTTGATATTTTGACACATAAAAGAGGTAATTTCCTGTTTCCTCGTTAATTTTAAAAACATTTTATATTGAAAGCAGTCTGCCAAAACAAAAGGTTGTGGAATATGCCACTCTATGATGTAATAGTGTGGCTAAACACCGCCTCCACCTAAAAGATCAACGCCTGCTTCTCATACAGTCTATCCTGCTTCTACATCGCTGCCTGTTTAGCCCCAACCCTAGATTCGCACATGTAGTGTAAATAACTAGAGGTGAATGTAGGTCAACGCAGAAACCAAACGTTAAAATCGTTCTGAATACAACAAGATGCTGTGCAGTGCCAAGCTGTGCGTTGGAAAAACAGTCTTCGCATTGCCTTCCTTCCAGTCCCAACATTACGTTCCTGTGGCTCAGTGGTAGAGCATTGCATTAACAGCGCAAAAGGTTGTGGGTTCAATTTCCAGGGAACACATGTTAGGTAAAAAATGTTAGCCTGAATGCACTGTAAGTCGCTTTGGATAAAAGCATCTGCTAAATGCATAAATGTAAATGTAATTACATCCCTACGTCTGTAAGAACTTGGTCCTTGGTTCACTTAATTTTAACCGTGGATTCGTTTACAAACAAGGAACAATTCACGGGACACGGGATTCGACAGAAAGATTGAAAATAAAATACAAAGCTGTGCCAGCTATATTGAATCCAACAGTAATGTTGCACCAATGTGAGCCTACAATCAGCCATGCCTATTCAAACTGAGCATTCTAATGAGAGGGGTCAAAAACAGGACAGAAAATAGCCTATTACTTCTAAATTATGATGTTTTCTGATGTACAAATCTGACATTATAAGGAGACCCCAGAGAACAGTACAAAATAATAAAGACAGTTCGTAACCCCTTTAATTATTTATTTAGCATTTTCTCATAATTCTTATACCCTTTTGTTATTGCACCATTGAGTTTTCTGTTATCATGAGCGTATGGACATGGATTCATTTTCAATGCATCATGAACCATGAATGTTTTAAATCAATTTCCAATAAAACATCAAATCTCATATCTTAATATATGAGGTGTAGATGAGTGGTTAAGGATATGCAGGTGCTGCTTTTTTCCCATGCGTTTATGAGCTAGTGTCCATAAAAATACCAACTTGGGGCAAAATATTTTGAATGACCCTCAAACTGACAAAAACTTTCACTTTTTCTCTTCTAAGATCTAACTCTTTGGGTCAAAAAGTCATTCTTCTAATTAGCACCATCTTATAATGAGTATTCTTATCAATAAAATGGATTTTTTACTTTATTGAAGTTTTGACTGTGTTGCGGGCATAACCTTCTTTGAATGTCAAGTACAGAAACCAAAAGTTCGCCTGGCCCAAATTCATTTAAATACAGACATTCGAATTCCTGTTTTTTGGAGTCAGCATGAAATACTTTTTTCCCTTCTGAACAGTCTTTAGGTCTTTGAAAGTTCTGCTAGAAAGGCAGATCTTAAAACTCTTTTCAGACTGTTAAATCTCTCACTGAACATAAGGCTGAACTTCGACCATTTAAGCTCCACATACATTAGCAAGGACGAAATGGCTTATTGTGGTATAATCAGAGAAATCCAGACTTGCTATTTCCCCACAATGCCACCACAGTTAGAAGGTGTTCCACAATACCCAGGACAAAATGTCTGTGTGGTTGCTGATAGGCGTTCTAGGCTATTTGCTGCATCTTCAGGATCTGAGGGACAAAAAGTACTTTCTTACTGTCGTAAATCCAGGCTGAGACTGCCTGCAATCAGACTTCCTAAAAATAGCTGGCAATTAACTTGGGAGCAAAGTTGAATTACTTTGTAAATGGCTGAGTGAGATGCAAATTACTGGAAAATATGAATGTAAGCAGTTTTCATATCACAATTATTTTAGTGAAGACATTTCTATTATGAAAAACAAAGTCAAATTTGCAAGTAAGATATAATTTAAAATCAGTGTATGAGTGATCAAGACAAACAAAAAATAATGACAAAAATGGTTCCCCATTTCCCACTGCTTGCTCAGCAGTGATTTGCTTAATGGATAAATTGCTCTTCCATGAATAACTGAGGCATCTTTTTATAAGGAGAGTTTTCAAGATGTGCTTCTATATTAACTATAAAAAGTTACACAGACAACAAAAATGGACTCAAATTTTTATCACACAAGCAGAATTATGATATGGATCTATATCAGCACATCTGTGATTACCTGTGGCCTTGTGCCTATATGCACAAGTCACAGCTGTGCTGATTTACCATATTGCACTCTTTCTCATATGAAACTGCTTATATATATATATATATATACAGTACAACAGTTCTATAGCATATGAAGCTGAACTTCTGAAATAAGTTTATGATTGCTATGATTCTGATTGTATATGGTGTTTGTATATGGTTTTTATGTGTGGATGTGTTGTTTAGTTGTGCAGGTGCCACTGTTTACTTGCTACGGTGTGATGCAAGCTCCTCACAACAATACTCTGCAGGAGTGTTTCATAATGGCCTCGCTTCACACTACAACTGTCAGCCAACCCATCTGTGTGTCTATACAGCAAATAGTGGCCAACACCACAAACATATACCACATCAAGTGCTAAGAAACTCCATTGGTGTGTTGTGATAACATCTGGACGCACCATTAGCACCATGCAGTCTAATTTAAGCTCATTTTACTCACTCTGCCAGACTACCAGGGAAGTTTCTAATTGCATGAGGGTGGCTGTGTGGGGTGAACTGTCCATCTATCTGTCTGCCTGCCTACCTGCCAGGCAGGATGCCGTGACAGAGGACCAGAGATCCAGCCGTCATTGTCTGGGCAGAGCCTCATTAATTAACATATGGAGAGCAATTATCTCATGGGTCATTGCTCATCTTTTTATGAATTAATGTTCTGTAAATAAGAGAAAACTAACAAGAAAACTGAACTAGGGAATGATGTCCGCAGAGGCAAAAGGAAAATTAATTTCATAAGTTCAGTGTTATTGGATCAATTCTTACACAAAGCACATACACACGGCATACAGAAAAGTTTGTCCTCCTGGAAGATGACATCTCTGAATTGTGAAAGCCAAACTATTAGTGTTTTTTTTTTTCCAGATAAAGCCCTGTGTCTGGGAACTGAAAGTTTACCTTTGTAGATTCTGAACAAAAATGAACTCCATAAATAAAGGTAAAAAAAAAAGAGAAAAAAAAAAAAATGAAAATGTAAAAATATGAAGGAAGTGTCAGTCAGGCACGATATCCGTCGAGATTCACGTCGCCTTAAACTAATTTATTTATTTTTATTTTTTAATAAACCACAAAACCTTTTCTAAAATATGTGACGTGCGAGTCTATCATGCTTTATCGTAGTATCGCACAAAAATGATTGCTATAGAAAATGTAATGGACAGCCTAACTCTGTTCATGTTGCAACACGTAAAAAATTGGCACGCTGGCTAGCTTGACTAATAGTCTAGGCTACGTTAGAGAAAACATTGTTGAAATGAATATATTGCTGGAAAAAATATCAATATAAACATTTAAAGAAGTCGAAGCAAGTGAATAATTCGCACATTTTTATTCATTATGAGCGCAGGGGTCACTGTTTCCATAAAGCGCACTTGATTCACGTCAGATTGTAAAATGGACCTTTTTTTTTTGTGGCCAAATGTTCCACAATTCCTATTTTGAGTTTTATAAGTGTCAATGGGCTCGGTTGGAGACTGTGACATCCGCGCAGAAAGAAGTCCTGATTTAAATGCGTCTCACATCCGTGTAGCTCAGCAATGCGCGCGCTACCTGCGGCGCGCGGAGACAGAGGTGCGCTGGGCGTGTGCCATCATCTGAGGGGAGGGCGGAACTTGACTTAAATACTGGAGACATCACAGAGCCATTCTCACAGCATCGGTCTCACAGCATCAGCGCCTGACACACTGAGAAAACATGGCAAACGCCTACCTGCAAGGAGTAGAGATCTCAGCCTCTCAGTTCCTGGATATATTCCATCATTATGACAACGATGGTAATTTCTTTCCTTATTTTGTGGATTTCATGAACTGAAACATTTTTGGGGAAGAAAAAAAAAGGGATTATTCTTGCCACCTGCTTTGCAACTGGTTTCCAAAAGTTTGATTAAAATTATTTGTCTAACGTATCTTTCCTAACAGACAGTCATTAACCTGTGAGGATGTCAAAATGTGACAAGAGATAGATTGTTAGTCATTTCAGATGGTTTTGAAATACACTTTTTGGGCTGAAAGCACGTCTCATCTGTATTGTGTCATTGATTTGGGCTGTAAATGCTCTTAGGTAATGGATATATCGAGGGGAAGGAGTTGCAGAATTTTATCAAAGAACTTCAACAAGCCCGAAAACAAGCAGGACTGGTAAGTCACAGTTTTCTTCAGTCTTCTGCTGCATATTGGTATATAAGCATCAGGCTAGAACATACATGTGAAACATCCCAAGAAGATATTTTGTTGATAACACAATGTAATAATAATAAGAACAGTATCCAAAATCTGTTATTGTGGAACAAACAAAAAATATTTTCTCAAGAAAATGACAAAATTGAATGAATGAATGAATGAATGAATGAATAAATAAATAAATCTGTATTGTTTTAGAAAAAAAATAAAAATGCTTTTCTTTTCAAATATTAAATTTCCCCTGACATTGGAATATGATGAAACTTGACGTGTATTATCAAATTATCCTGCTGTCCACATGTAATAAACTGTGTGAGCTTTTAATTTTGTGGTTTTTGTGGTGTGATTTTTTTTTAAAGAATAAATAAAAGAGAATAAATAATAATTATTATTAATATAAAAAATTATACATTTATTATATATAGACATACACTCTAGAAAATGCTAAATACATTACGTTAAAAACGGAAAAACCCAGCAACTGGGTTGTTTTGACCCAGCAGTTGGGTTAAATGTTTAACCCGACCTTCTCGGTTGTAACACATCCGTTGGATCAAAACAACCCAGTTGCTAGGTTTGTCTGTATTTTACCAAAGACTATAGAATAAGGACTTTGATTTTACCCAGCGATGGGTTGTATTTAACCCAGCATTTTTAAAGAGTACTTGTCTAAATTTAGCCTATATCTGGAAAAGAAATCTTGTCTATTTTTTTTTATCTGATCCATTTTTGTTTGATACTGTAAGGATAGTAGCAGATTGCAAGAAAATTGCAAAGTTCAGTTTCCCTGAAAATTTTTAGTTGTAGAGGAGTTTGAAAAAGCTTAATGAATGAATGAAAATGAAAGATAAAAAAATACCTTTGTTAACACTGAAAAATAATATTGCACCATGCATCACTGCAACCCAACAATATAATATCTGCTAATAATATCTCCTCAGATGAGAGTGTGAGGTGTTGGTCATGGTCACAGATCATCTAAATGAATCTCATTTTGGTTCAGTAAATTGATACTTTATCTATGTGACCTTTTAAGAAGATATTGCAATTTTAGTGGCATTACACATTTGTCTCCAGGTTTTGCTGTATCATATGATGGAGTGGCATGTTATCAGACCTGTTAAAGCTCTGACAGAGGACAGAGACTTTGTCCCAGTTTGTCTCAGTCAGCACGTTAGAGTCAGTCTGTCTCCCCATCTGGGTTCATGCACATCTGCTGCTGGCTCCTCCCCTCATTTGCTTCATAGAGAATAAATCCTCATTTGCGTTTGTTTTACAACTCTACCATCCTCTGTAGTTGCAATCTGCTGGTTATGCAGTTATCTAAAAAGAACAGCAATGCACAGTGTGTTGAAAACAAAGATGAAAGAACCTAATCCTCATTGAGGGGAACTGCATGCAGACTTGATGTAGTGGAATGACCTTGGATGAAACTCATTACTGGTAGGAATGATGGTTTGTTCTTGTCTGGAATATACACATGCTGAAACTGCCAAACAAACAACGTTTATAAGGGCTGGGAATGACTGAATACATACTGAATAATTGGGAACTAAATGATTGTAATGAACGTCATAGTAACAAATGTGAAGTTTTGAGTTGTTCCATCATGAAGGTCAGAGTACGCAGCCATTTAGCAATCCTCCATGAGCAACCCGGGTTAGGTATCATGCTCAAGGTCTCAAGACTTGCTCTTTATGGTATCAGATTATATACAATGGCAGTTGCTTGGGTGACCCTTGGAAGTAAAGGACTGAAAATGTCTGGTCAAGGGAAAAACTTAAAGGTTTTGAGGCAATAAATAAATAAATAAATAAAAATGTAATAAATAAATAAAGACATATTGATAATGTTGATTGTCTGATGGAACACCAAGAACATGCACAAGCTGGATAAAATAAAATAAAATAAAATAAAATCATCACCACCACTACTGCTAATAATAATAAAACTTATTGATAATGTTGATTGGTTGATGGCAAAACAAGAAGGTGAAAAGGCCTTCATTAATGACTACAAAAAATTATTAAAAAAATAAAAAAATTAAATGTGCACTGAAAATATAAAATATTACAAATATACACTATATTGCCAAAAGTGTTGGGTCACCCCCTTCCAATGAACAGATTCGACTACTTTATAATTTCCATGAGTACAAATCTAGAAAAAATTAGAAACACACAATTCCCCACAATATCATTGATCATATTATCATACATTGAGATTGGGGTGTCTCAATACTTTTGGCAATACAGTGTATGTTGTCTGCAATAAAATCTGATAGAATACACTGCTAATTCTAAATGTCCATTATGATTAAAGAGGCTTTTTGAACCAGTTTGGTGGTTAGAGTATCAATCACCATGGGCTAATAAGTAAACCTCGACACTTTTACACAAACAAGAATTTACCAGCACTGATTTTTAACCTCTACAATCACACCATTTTATATTTTACCTGCAAGATCCAAATATACAGGTGTGAGGCTGGTCTGTCATTGTAAAACAGTGACATTCTTGTCCTCCATGTGGTTCCTGAGGTGGTGTCCAGTGGCTGTACTTTATTGAGATTCCCATGTCATTGAGTTACAGCCCTATTAGGCGTAAAGAGGAGGTGATGGACTGTGACAGGACTGAGGAAAAGCAGCCACTGGGTCATTTCACACCTCTAATGGTCTTGTGCTGTGCTGTGCTTTTCTGCTCCCTGAATGTCTCTCATGGGCCTCTGCATATAACAATTTAATTTATTCAGACTTTAAGACTCATTTAATCTTGTACATCTGTGCTTACCGTACTTCAGCACTCTTCACCTAATACTCTCGAATAAAGCAGACTGAAAATGTATTCATATAGATGTACATGGAACTCAACGCACAAACCTCAATAATGGTGACAATCTACAAACATCAAATGAGTAAAAATATGAGCCAACAAATAACTGATGACAAAAACATCAACAGCAGCATAAAGACAGCAAGCAACAAAACAAAGCTGTGGGAAGTCGTGGCCTAGAGGTTAGAGAGTTTGACTCCTAACCCTAAGGTTGTGGGTTTGAGTCTCGGGCCGGCAAAACCACGACTGAGGTGCCCTTGAGCAAGGCACCGAACCCCCAACTGCTCCCCGGTTGCCGCAGCATAAATGGCTGACTACTGCTCTGGGTGTGTGTTCACTGCTGTGTGTGTGTGCACTTTGGATAGGTTAAATGCAGAGCAAGAATTCTGAGTATGGGTCACCATACTTGACTGTATGTCATGTCATTTTCACGTCATGTTCAATAATCCTTGATCAGTAACTGCATAATTTATCCATGCTGCAATGCATGCTGGGAGCTGACAAACATTGAACAAATCAATAACATTGCTCCAAAGCTAAATTCTCAGCATACTCCAGTCTTCAGTGTCACATGATCCTTCAGAAATCATTCTAATATGCTGATTTGCTGTTCAAGAAACTTTCAAAGTTGTTATTATTATTATTATTATCATCATCAATATTTGAAACAGTTGAATACTTTTTTCAGGATTCTTTGATAAATAGAAAGCTTTTGTAACATTACACACTATACCATTCGAACTCTTGATGTCAGTATAATTTCTTTTGGGAGGGAAAGAAATTATAGAAATTAATACTTTTATTTAGCAAGGATGCTTTAAATTGATCAAAAGTGACAATAAAGACATTTATAATGTTACAAAAATGTTACAAGATTTCTATTTCAGATAAATGCCATTCTTCTGAACTTTTTATTCAACAAAGAAACCTGAAAAAGTTCTACTCAGCTGTTTTCGAAATAATAATAATTATAATAATAATAAATGTTTTTTGAGGAGCAAACCAGAAAATTAGAATATTTCTGAAGGATCATTTGAAGGAGTAATGATGCTAAAAATTCAGCTTTAAAATCACCAGAATAAATGACATTTAAAAATACATTCAAATAGAAAACATTTGTGTTAAAATAGTCAAAATATTTCAAAATTTTACTGTTTTTGCTGTACACCACTTTGGATGAAATAAATACAGGCTTGGTTAGCAAAGGAGACTTCTTTAAAATAAACATTAAAAATCTTACTGTTCAAAAACCTTTGACTGATAGTGTATGTATTGTAGATTCAAATTAATTCACACAAATAAGTTAATTGAAATTCACTCTGTTCATCCTTATCTGAAAGAGGCCCACTCAACCTAAACTGTTTCATTTGAATTTTTCTCCAGTTCTTTTAAATTATGTTTTGATTTTATCCTTTCTTCACTGTCATATCAGCTAAAGCAGAAATATAATTTTTATTTTATTTTTTTATTTTTTTGCATGCAACATATAAATACATTTTGTTATACTATAGAAAAGCATGAAATGGACTTCAAAGCTACAAGAAGCAGGAATTTTAACAGTTTTTAAAAATACAGCACAATGTATTGTTAAAGGATTTTTTTAATTTTCTGTATATATATATATATATATATATATATATATTATGTGTTGTGCTGTGTTTCAGAGTTGAAAGAAGATTTCTAGTCTGTAAATTTAATGGAAAATGTACTGGTAATTTTCCTTCTTCCTTTTTCTATGGATTTTATATATAATGGTATATATATATATATATATATATAAATTAAAATAAAAAATCTTTTACAACTTTCCATATCACCTATGCTAAAGCATATTGGAAACCGTATACACTCAATTTAGAATTCTGCCCTACACCAGTGCCATGCCCTCTCAGAGATGCCTGATTGAGGATATGCCTTCATTTGTCTCAGTCACCCTATTGATTCTCACTGAAACTGTAGTAAGACAAACAACTCTTGGTAAACAGGCGAAAGTTTAGAAAACTTGGTGGGTTGCATTTGAATGGTGCTTCAAGCTGATGGAACAAACTCTGGAGTCTGGGCCTAACTTTCATCGAAACCATTACCCCATCATGTGAACGAACTGAGGTGTTTCACATTTTAGTGATTTCTGCACAGTCATCACTCTATGTCCTATACCAAGATGGGCAGGTTTTTTGTTTGAGGAATGAGAACTCCTCTCATCTGTATCAAAAGCAGTATGAAAACAATCAGCATTGTGCAATGAGGGCTGAAGATAGCAGTACATCCCATCTGTCTGCACGTATTTGTTCTTACACATCAATGGATTTCAGAAGGCAGTAGAAATGGATTGTAACAGCCAGAAGCTTGATTATAGCCACTGAAATCTGCAGCAAACTGTACTTTTTTGTTAAAATGCCTAAAAATTTAAGATTGTATTTTTTGAAATGTCTGTTTGTTAAATTATTTTATTTTTTCCCCAGGAACTAACAGACAAAATGAAGGCCTTTGTGGAGAAATATGAGCAAAATGCTGATGGAAAAATAGGTATCGTTGAGGTAAGAAAGCTAAAACCCATGCTATGGTATTAAAATAATTGATTTTTTTGACTGTCCAAATGGCTGGCACAAGCAATTTTGTCTGGCAGGCACAGACTGCAGGGTTTAGGCTCCAAAATGAAAAAGGTTTGGCATGTTGACACAATCCAGTATTCAGCTCATGTGCTGTTGATTTACCTGCGAACAAAAACGTTTGTTCATTTATGAAATGCTTTCATGCAACAAAAGTACCATGAGCCACTTCTGACCATCAAAACATCGGTTATGAAAACAGAATCGCTTGTTCACATTGTTGAATGTGTAACCTGTTCAGAGGATTTACAGCCATCAATGCAGCTGTCAGCGGCTCTCTGGGGAGAATCATTTTAGAGATGCTATCACTAAGCAGATATCCTCAGACCTAGCAGCTTTTGACACTTCATAAACTGACATCCCTTCATTGCTGACTTGGAATGTATGCACATTATATTAATCAAAAAGTGCATACATTTTGTTGATCTGATCTCTGTTTTTACGTCTTTCACAGCTGGTACAAATACTACCAACAGAGGAAAACTTCTTGCTATTTTTCAGACAACAGCTGAAATCCTGTGCAGAATTTATGCAGGTGAGGTTTATACAAACTAGAATATACCATTGCATGTCTTTGAAGAATACAATTATGGCGATTACAGCACAAAATCAGCATATTAGATTGATTGATTTGTGAAGGATCATGTGACACTGAAGATTGGAGCAATGGCTGCTGAAAATTCAGCTTTGCCATAAATATTAAAATAGTATAAAAAAAACGTTATTTTAAATTGTAATATTTCACAATATTACTGTATTTAATGTATTTTTCACCAAACAGCACTAACAGACTTATTTAAAAAAAAAAATCTTAAAGACATTTAATAATGTAAATTCTGAAGATCAGTTTCAGCTTTCTGTAACAATTCCAATGTTTAATGTTATTCATTTCTCCACCAGGCTTGGAGAACTTATGATGCTGATCACAGTGGATACATAGAAGCTGACGAACTTAAGGTGAGAAAGAAACTTTTAACCTCTCACAAGATGTGAGCTCAGAGAGCAACCATCTTTGTCGAGGAACTTAACCTTGTGTGTAAAGACCCAGACACCCAAATGCTGTAGGAGTAAAAATAATACTAGTTATTTTAAACCTGTTATTTTCCCTTCAAATATATGTTGCTCTGACTAAACCTGGACACACTACAGCTTTAACCCTATATTTTACAAAAAAAAAGTCTACATACTTTTTGGAAATGTGACTACAACATTTCTGGTTCTGTTTGAGGTCAGTTTGATCTCAGCAAAAACATGTTATAGAAAAATGCAATAAAACAAAGTAAGTGTACTGCATCTTAATATGAAAAAATGCATTGGAGTGATTCATTTTTGGCATTCATTATCTGTTCTTATATACTTGGAAAAAAGTCATGAAGTATCAATTAAAGAAATAGTTCACCAAAAATGAAAAATTGCTGAAAATTTACTCACCCTTGGACCATCCAAGATGTAGATACGTTTGTTTTTCCACTGAAACAGATTTGGAGAAATGTAGCGTCACATCACTTGCTCATCAATGGATCCTCTGCAGTGAATGGGTGCCGTCCAATTCAAACAGCTGGAAAAAAAAAATCACAATAATCCACAAGTAATCTACAAAACTCCAGGCCATCAATAAACGTTTTGTGAAGTGAAAAGCTGTGTGTTTGTGATAAATCCATCATTAAGATGTTCTAACTTTAAACTGTTGCTTCCAGTAAAAATCTTAATATTGCTTTCTCCAGTGAAAAGGTCATCTTGTCTTAATTGGGTGAAAATATATGCACGGATGAAGCACAGTTTAAAAACAAAACAATCCACAACCGTTCTTAACAAATGTTGGTGGATTTTGATGCATTATCATGGTAAGTGCTATCATGGATTATGGATTGGTATTTTGGCCAGAAGCAATGGTTCAAAGTTGAAATGCCTTAATGGTGGATTTGTTTCTTTCAAACTCACAGCTTTTCGCTTCACAAGACATTAATTGATGGATTGGAGTTTTGTGGATTACTTGTAGATTAGTGTGATTTTTTTAATCAGCTGTGCTCTCACTCTGATGGCACCCATTTGCTGCAGAGTCTGGTAAGCAAGTGATATAAGGCTAAATTTCACCAAATCTGTTCCAACAAAATAGGGTAAGGAAATTGTCAGCAATTTTTCATTTTTAAGTGAACTTTTCCTTAAGTTTAAGTTAAGTTTGTTAGTTTAGACACTAAATTAGCCTTCAGAGCTCTCAGATGAACATGGACATGAGGGTTAACATCTTTTGGGTTTGGCAGGGAGTATAGCATTAGCATATTTGGCACACAAACTTGCTGATCAGCATACTTAAAGTTCAATTCCATCCTATTATCTCTTTATGATCTTGTTTCATATCACTCAGGACAAACCTTTTTAAAGAGTAAAATAAATTAACAACACATAATTAAACTAAAGATGCAAATCTCCTCTGAAGGCAGCTCGTACCTTCTTAAATGTAAGAGAGAGATCCATGAGGTCAGTCATGAGCCATACTGGATTACCCACTCTGGAGTTTCCTCCTTAAAAGTTAGCAGTGCTCTAGGTCTTTCTCCAGCATGTGTAAAGCAAGCACTGAGGATTTGTGCATTTAAATTAAAATAGGGAGTGGTTTCTTTGAACAGCTGCCAGATTTACAGGCAGTGATTTGATGAGTGCAATCTGTCAACACTGGACTGCTTTTGGACCCACTAATGGACCTCAGGCAGGAAAAGGAAATTCCGAGAGCTCTGTGAATTATGGACATTGCATTTTGGAGACAGCACCACTATAAAAAACAAAATATGGATAGTTCCGGTCAAGGATGCCGATTGGTCAAAACTGTTTATATTCTACAAACAAGTGCAAAAATGCCAGCAGCCTTGGTTCTGGAAGTATTTTTCTCATGAATTTTTCCCCATATGGATTTTGAAAAGTCTTTGTTTAATAGTTATAAGCCCTAACCTAAACCAATTAGGTGAATCACAACATTAGCATTTGAAAATCAGACAGAAAGACAAAAGGTACAAGGCTTTAACTAGGAAAAGAACTACAATCCCATGAAGCACTGCAAAAGATCAAATTAAAAATGACAGAACTTTCAGCTTTCTAAAATATGCATATTTTTCATACAAATATTTAGGTAGTCTTGAGTGTGTACAGAAACTGACTCTTGTCATTTGCAGTGCTTAGCAGAAGTGCAATTTATTTGTTGCGATTCTCTGATTGGTGGAGATTTCTGTGCAGAATCATGGGTTTTTTTCTCCAGGAATTTTGATGTTGAACAGGAGTATTTAGAAAATAAGTTAAAATAATGCAGGCTGATGGCTTCAACAAAAGTGTATAGCATCAGTTAGCAACCTTGGACCTCAAAGTATTTCTGTCATTGAAGTCTATCGTTCAAAATATATTTAATGCATCTTCTGTCATTGAAGGTCTAGAAGTTATCGTTTTATAATTTGAACAATCAGACCTCAAAGACAAAAATGTACAACTCTGTAATTTCAACAAATGTTTTTGGGAAAATTGAACGAACTTTCAAAGGGCTAATCTAAAATATGCATATTTTTCAATACTACAACTATTATAGTGTTACAGAAACTGACTTCTTTAAGAAAGTGCAGTTCAGGGCACCTTTGGAAGTGCAAATTTGTTGCGATTCTTCTGATTGGTCATTTTTCTGTGCAGAATCATGGGTTTTTCTCCAGGAATTTTGATGTTGAACAAGTATTTAAATAAGTTAAAATAATGCAGGCTGATGGCTTCAACAAAAGTGTATAGCATCAGTTAGCAACCTTGGACCTCAAAGTACTTATCGTTCAAAATAAAAGTATTTCTGTCATTGAAGTCTATCGTTCAAAATATATTTAATGCATCCTGAAAAGTATTCATGTAAAAAATAATCTTACTGACCCTAAACTTTCTTAATGACTCTGTAATTTTTTGAAAGACCTGCTTCAGAGGGCTAAAAAACCATATGATGAGAAGAAATTAGAGGAGTACACAATGACTACGGTAAGTTTAGAGTGAACTACACAGCCCAACAAAAATGTGCATTTAGTGTCACCTTGAGAACTTGCCACTTGAGGGAATAAATATTGTTGTTGTTTTTTACAGCTGAAAATTTTTGACTCAAATAAGGATGGAAAATTATGTCTGTCAGAAATGGCACGGTTCGTGAGCTTGCAAATTTGTTATGAATATTCATCGTTGCCCTATTAACTTTGATATTAAAATGGCAAATACCTCTTATTTTTTAAACAGGCTGTTACCAGACCAGGAGAACTTTCTACTCAAATTTCAGGTATGTCAGCATTAGGAATGAACCCATAAATGCACTGGATTTACCCTTAACCACCTACAACTGAACATTTTTTTTCTTCAGGGGGTAAAAATGTCCAGAAAAGACTTCAACAAGATTTTTGAGTTATACGATCAGGTAAGTCTCTTGAATTGATCAATCACCCTGTTATATCATTTAAAAATCAAAATCCTCTTTGCCCGACGGCCTTAAAATACCTCAAGCCTAAACTTAATACTGGTTGATTTTATGCATAACCAAGCATGCATAGATCAGCCAGAGTGTCTCCAATTGTATAAGACCGGAAAGCAGCCATTAGTATGCAAAGACAGTATGCTCTTTCTGGATATCACCTCCAACACCATTGAATCGTTTGGCCCTGCCTCCATTGTAATATATTACTGTGTCCCTGAATAGGGCAAATACCTCACTGCTGATGACAGCACTCCTGATCTTTATTGATTGGCAGGTTCTGGTTGCGAACTCACATGGAGACCAGCTCAAACGCACACATACCCATTTTTGGGCTATTAGAAAACACAGAGCGATGATGCGGCATTAGAGGAGGCAGCATCTGCTTAAAGCTCTGAGGCATTCCATTACAGACACACTGACTGCTGGTCTGCATTTAGCAGACATGTGGTTTGGCCTCATACTGTTTGCTCTGGGACAATGCAGCAGGCTAGCTCGTTCTTTCATCAGGTCATTAAGAGGCGATTTAAAGCCACTTTACAAATATTATGGAGATACATAGACTTACTTGACGGGCTTATTCCTAATTTAATGCTTTCAGTCTTTTGAAAAATCATAATGAAGCTTATTTTTGATGCAGTATGCAATAGTAAACAAAATAGTTCACACAAAAATTAAAATTATGTTATTATTTAACCTCAAAATATTATATCAATATATAAAAATAAAATAGAAAAAAATGTGTGACGATTTGTTCTGAAGCATATTTGCAATCCCAGGTTAATTTTTCTCCAAAAGCTGTGAAAATAAAATAAAATAAAAAAATACCTCTGTGCTCCTAAAAATGTAAGAAATATAAGAGGTGATTTTAAGGCTATATTTCAGACATTATGAAAATACTAGGACTTACTTGATTAGCTTATCCTTAATTTAAAGGGATAGTTCACCCAAAAATGAAAACTCTGTCATTAATTACTCACCCTCATGTCGTTCCAAACCCGTTAGACCATCATCTTTGGAACCTGAATTAAGATAAATTTTTTTTATAAAATCTGAGAGCTCTCTGACCCTGCCATAGACAGCAAGGATCCTAACACGATCAAGGTCCAGAAATGTAGCAAGGACATCTGCAAAATATTCTATTTGACATCAGGGGTTCAACCGTAATTTTATGAAGCTACTGTATAAGAATACCTTTTGTGCACAAAGAAAACAAAAATAATAATTTTATTCAACAATTCTTCTCCTTGCGCCACCATTATGGAGACAGTATCACAACGCATGCGCTTGTTCCGCATTATGTGTCAGCACACGCATGCATCATTTACATGAAGCGGAAGCAAGCGCATGCATCGTGATACTCTTTACATAATGGTGGCATACCACAGTATTAAGGAGAAGTAAGAGAAGATTTGTTGAATAAAGTCGTTATTTTTGTTTAAGTATTTTCATAGCTTCGTAAAATTATGGTTGAACCCCTGATGATTTTACCGGTGTCCTTGCTACGTTTCTGGACCTTGATCATGGTAGGACCCTTGCTGTCTATGGAGGGTTAGAGAGCGCTTGGATTTGATCAAAAATATCTTAATTTGTGTTCCTAAGATATAAGAAGGCCTCACAGGTTTGGAACGACATGAGGTTAATGTCAGAATTGTCATTTTTGGGTGAACTATTCCTTTAATGCCTAGATATATAATTTTATGATACATGTATATATAAATTTTAGTCAAAAAGTCGAATCAAATAAAATCTACTTTTGTGTTCCTAAAAATTTAAGAAATATAAAATATAAAAATGAAAAAAAAAGAAAAAAAAAAGGATTTGGTAGGCCATGATGGTGAATAAAATATGTGGTTCCCTTTAAACCAAATAGTACAGAGTACATACACTGCCTTTTCAGAAGCATGTCTAACTGTCTCAGGCCATCTAAAGGACGTTACAGGCCCGCTTTCTCTGGCTGTTATTTCTTCAAAGCACCAAATGAGCACCCCAAGACCCAGCATGTCATTGCATTGACTCTGTGTGCAAAACCGATCCTTAATGCCCTGATTTCCAATCTCTCCCTAGAGAACATTGCATGAGGCGTCCCTAATGTCTGAATAGAGAATACAGGAAATGATGGTAAAGTGGCATGACGCTGAGTTTCCTCAGTGGCTGTCACACATCTGTGCTCGTTAATGTTCACTATGCTCTCCTAGGACAAGAACGGTTACATGGACGAAAACGAGCTTGACGCTCTCCTCAAAGACCTTTGTGAGAAAAACAACAAGGTATGCATCTAAAAACCCCAGCTGATCGGAGGTTTCAAGCTTTCATTTTCTGAGATCTCTCAATGTATTCTGACTCTCAGTTGAGGATCAAGATGAGCACAAACTATTTTCCTGAAGCAGACTCATAAATGATAATACTATTGAGAAATCTAATCTCCTGCTGCTGCATGTGGATTGCATGCAAATTCTCAGCTTTAGAGGACAGAAAAAAGGAAGAAATTACTGTCATACACAACTATTATTACTTAGAAAGGCATTTGTCTGGGA
The DNA here is from genome assembly GCF_018340385.1 of Cyprinus carpio. Lineage (NCBI taxonomy): Eukaryota > Metazoa > Chordata > Actinopteri > Cypriniformes > Cyprinidae > Cyprinus > Cyprinus carpio. The sequence goes on along the minus strand of NC_056612.1, from coordinate 20,555,907 downwards.
TCAGTACAAGTTCAGCTAGTAATCTGTAGACACCACAGATAACAGCTTCAGTCCCTCAGTTTGTAAAAACAATCAATATTAGCACATTTAGAAATGCACTTACTATGAAAGTCTGTGGGCAAAAGCATTCCACAAGAATTGAAGATTCCATTAAGTGTAGTTGTCTTTCTTGTGTGTGTGTGTGTGTGTGTATACAGTACAGACCAAAAGTTTGGAAACATTACTATTTTTAATGTTTTTGAAAGAAGTTTCTTCTGCTCATCAAGCCTGCATTTAATATTAAAATAATATTACTTTTTTTTCCTGTATTTTTGATCAAATAAATGCAGGCTTGATGCGCAGAAGAAACTTCTTTCAAAAACATTAAAAATAGAAATGTTTCCAAACTTTTGGTCTGTACTATATAAATATTATATATATTTTGGTCTGTACTATATAAATATAACAAAATTATATATATTTTTATTTTTTTATTTATATATTTTTAATTATAAAAAAATTATTTTTATAGTAGATGCTTAAGATATTTAATGAACCTATAATGTAACCCCATCCCCCCCAAAAAAAAAAAAAAAAAATACAATAAAAATAAATAATAATAATAATAAAGTCAGTAATATATTTTAATTGCTCTTCTTTTAGATGCTCTTTTGATCTCTTCACAGGTTCTAGAGGTCAGCAAAATCCCGACGTACAAGAGCGCCATCATGGCTCTGTCTGATGGCGGCAAGCTCTACAGAACAGAGTTAGCGCTGGTGTTGTGCGCAGAGGAGATGTGAATGCCTCCATCAGTACTTACACCATCCCAGAACCCCGTCCTCAGCTCACCTGTGATGCATAAAGTAGCTAGAACCCTCTTACGTTCTTTCATTTGGAACATGGATTTCACACAGACAGGCAACCCTGTGGCACATTTAAATTTGTTGTTTCTATACTGTTTCTAAGTGTACAGATTTTTTAACAATGGCACACGTACAATACTTACAACCTACACTGCATACATAAACACAACATTTCCCTTAACAAAAGAAGAGACCCAACATGCTAACAAATCCCCATCCCGATTCAATATCCAAAATATCCACCAATACCTATTCAGTAAGTATAATAAGTATTGATTTATCTTACAATATCATAGACAAAAGCAATAATGTCCTCAAGGAATGCTGATGAAACACGGCCTGTTGGTGGGATCTATGTAGAACTCCAAAAGGCTGCATTTACTTTTGCGATGCATGTTTGTATCAGACGGCAGGCCCTGCTAGTGGGGTTTTTTGACTGCAAGGACATGCCGAATGTAATGCATCGCCCCAGTCCTGTCTCTAATGTTAGATTTTGCACTGTAAAGAATGACATGCTACTCTATGCTAAACACCACAGACACTGTGTAAGAAAACATTAAACTTATTGAATGACTACCTGAATCCAGTTGTGTGTCATGGATCCCTTAGTCCCTAAAAATCAGCCCAATTTTAATTCCAGACATTTGGTTTCTTTTGTTTAACAGTTCATATAATGAAAGCCAATGGGATCCAATGTTGTTTGGTTTTGGACCCCATTGATTTTCATTGTATGGATAAAAACAGTCGAAGCATTCTTCTAAATACCTTCTTTTGTGTTCTGCAGAAGAAAGAAAGTCAGGTTTGGAACAATACAAGTAAATTATGAAGATTGTTCATTGTGTGATTCAGTGAAACAATCACAACATGCAAATGTTAGTTTGCTCAGTAAATAAAATCATTCTCAAAATGAATGCCTGGATTTGGAACAGTACATGAACATGAAGCCGGGGTTAGAGAGTTCTAGCAAAAGCTCTCCTTCCCATTTAAAGTTTCAAGAGATCATGATCTTATCTTATAATTGAACAGCTGACCTTCCCAAAGCAGACACCCCAAGACATAAAACTTGCGTCATTGTGAACAAACAGAAACACTGTGTTTAAACCTGTTTGTTTAGTTGGAACATTGAGAGCTTGATGAAACTAAATCAATTATGATAGCAGCATATTGAAAATGCATTTGATTTTCATATTTTCCCATATCTATATCAAGATATTATGGAATTGTGGAATGGGCCGGAACACCAAGGATGAATGGCATTCAAGAGAAATGTCTCTTCCCCTCAAGCGCTGTAGCTGGGAAATTGTTTTGAAACCAGAATTTCAATGCCAATTTATGAGCTATTTTAGCACCCTGCCAGCAATATCCAGTGATTTAGGCTTGACCTGAAAATGCCACTGTTAATGCTAACTGATATATTTAGCACTAATGACTATAAAGACATATTGAGGCCTAAAACCGTCAAGACTCAGCCTTTGTCCAGAAAATATATTAAATTACGTATTAAGAATTTAAATATATCTATTAATATGTAATATATTAAATGAATTCACTACAGTTCAAAAGTCAGCTAATTCTTTTAAAGAAATTAATTGAATGACTACAGATAGATTAGATATTTTAAATACTAATTTCACATTACTGTATTACTTTATTCTCAAAACATAAATAAAAAATACTGACTTCAAACTTTTAAATAGTAGTGTGTAAGTGTGTATTCATAAAATAGAACAACACAAATTTAACAAATGGTAAAATTTAGATGTGATTATCTGTATTATGCAAATATTATAATTCGTTACTATCAACAAGAGCAAGTCAACAAGAAAACATACAATTTTTCATAAGGATACCACACCATGTCATTTTTGTGTTCTGTACTCTCAGATGCTGTCAAGAACCCTGGAAGCTACTAGGATAAAAGAGCAGAAAACAATGAATATAAAGACTCCTCAGTGGTTATTTGAGTGGAGACTGATTTAAAAACACTTTCTAAAAAAAATAAAATAAACGGAAATACAAAGCTATTAAATCCTGTATCTTGCTTATTTTTTAATCCCTCAAACTGATAATTAAACAAGAATAAAGCAAGAATTAAGGCAGAATTTATTCTTCAGAATACATATTTTTAACAAAATTAATTTCTAAGCATCAAACGAGTTAATGTATACCAAACTCATATCTACCATAAAGGTAACCTACATGTTTACAGCATACATAATGTAATTGCCATTGTTACAATGGGTAGTTAAGGCAGAAATGGCAGACTGATCAAAAAGTACACAAATCTAGAATTCAGCACAGCTCAAAAAATTCACACAACAATTCAGTGTGATAAAAATGTCACTGGGTGGATATTTTTATGTGCCAAGACAATTAAAGTCTCAATTTACACAATCTAAAAATCATAATTCAAAATAGTTAATCCCCTGTGGGAGACTGAGATCAGGACTGTCATTAATGCTGAGTTACTGCAGTTTCAGAGGTTTATGATCCTTTTGTGTTTCTGATTTTTGCTTCCATTATGGCCCATTGCTCCTGTGTGACCTAGCAAATAAAATCAAGGTAAACATATAATAAATAAAGTAATAAAAACTCCCCGTTGTAAATTTCTGATTGACTGACTTTAAAGGGGGAAAAAAAATCACCTCTTTCATGCCATTAAACTCGCCAGCAAGGGAAACATATTCACCGCCATCCATTCGAATGATCTGTGAGGACAGAGAAGATATATAAGATGGAAATTTGTCTTTCAATGTGAAAAACATATTAGCTGCCCTGTCAGGGGTCATTAACTTTATAAGTATTGGGTCATTACAGTAATGTGCCGGACCATATAATTCCATATTGATCTCTGGAGCACTATTTTTTTCTCTAATTCCTCACAAAATTCCCTCAGATATTCAGAGAGAGAAAGGGGGGTGGAGTGTGTGCCCTTGGCTCCGTTTCAATTTGGCTGTAAACGGAGAGGCCCTGTGGGGATGATGCTAGGTGAGCTCTCGCCCAGAGAGACAAAGCACTTTTCACGCAAGGTCACCGAACTCACCGCGCCTGATACCCAGCTGGCATAATCGCTGCAGAGGTAGGCGGCAAGGTTGGCGATCTCTCCAGGAGTACCCAGACGACCCACGGCTATATTCTCTAACATCACCTGCTCAAACGTACCAATGGGATCCATTCTGCTAAAGGCACCTTCAGAAAAATACAGGAGGAGTCACTGTAAAGCACTGTTTTTCAAATGGATTACATAAAATTTTAAAACATAAAGCTTTAAAGATTGAAAAAAACCTGACTGGACAGAAAGTCAGAGAGTTAAACTTAAAAACTGAATAATTCCATCTGGTTTTCATTGAAAAGATCTGACAAGAAGTATGATTCATTCACAAACTGGACATCACTACTTCTCCATAAACACACTTAAGTTTGGATGATGATGTTTTCAGAGAAGAACAACTTAAAGACATGAACGTCATGAATGTACCTTGGTTTTGATTGGTCCTGGTTGAATAATGTTGAATCGCATGCCGTATCTGCCCCACTCTGCTGCCAGAGACCTATGGGTATCTGAATCAGTCAGACTTTTTACACATGCACTGATTTATTTAAAATTTGTCCCACTTTTTGGGGACATCTGCTCATCCCATCTATCAGACATGGCGACCGCAGTTTCTAGTGCCATTATCTTCCTGAGACAGACTTTTCTACCATTAGGTTTATCACACAGGGAAAGCAATAAGAAACATGGTGACTCACAGTCAAAGCCAAGGAAAATGCAAATTAAAGGGCTGCTAAGGCTCTGGTGATCTTATGTACCATGTATACAGCACACTTCAAATCAGAGTGCAATCATGTTGCCACTTTCCACTTCAGCAAAAGAGTTTTTCGTAAGGTCCAAATCGTGTATACAAGTGCTGTAGGGTCACTGAAAATTCAAAGAAGCAAAAAAAAAAATAATAATTTTATTGATTTAAAAGAAAATTATTTTAATATTTGTAAGATTTCGGAAAAAATAACTTTTATTACACTTCCACGTTCAGAAAGCAGAAGCGACAAGAAGTAGTAAAACAACTTCCCCTTTAGTTTGTACCAGTGGTGGTTCACTAACATTTGAATTAAACAAAATGAGAAAATTAAATGATTTTTAAATATTTTATTAATTATGTTTATTATATTAAAACACTATGACCTAAAATAATAATAATAATTATATATATATATATATATATATATATATATATATACATATACATATATACATATATACATACACTTTTTTTTGGGGGGGGGGGCTCATAGGTCACACTATGTATAATACAATATTTACTATATATATATATATATATATATATATATATATATATATATATATATATATATATATAGGCAAGGCAACAAATTTGGATAAACAACTTTTTGTAATCAAGTTAGTGATTCTCAGTTAATTACTCATGAATATATAAACATCGATAATACAGCATCACCAATTTTAATATAAGTAATATACATAACTATTAAATAATACAAATATAATAATAATATAATACTAAAAGCAGTGTGTGTAATAATATATAAAGAAATGTGTAAATATAAATGTATAAATCCTGTCATTGAACTAAACATTTCAGCAGAGATGATATTATTTTTAATGAGCTACTGATCTGAATCATCAGTTAGAAAGGGTGCTGTTCACCTCTCCCTGTTGTATTTTCCACATATTTAAACACTCCTTGAGGGGAGAGGATCAAGATACCTGTCTTACAATAAAAATGTAAATGAAACACACAGCATCTTCTTTATGATAATATATGCAGCCCTCCAAAAATATATTAAAAAAGGAATTTGACAGGAGGACCTGATTCTCAAAGGAGACAACAGCCTACCAGGTGAATTGAACCTAAAAATGTGTCTGTAGTGTAACAGAGTACATACGTGCAAAGCTTCTCCACTCCAGCTTTAGCCGCAGCACTTGGCACAACAAATCCCGAGCCACTCTCAGCATAGATTGTGGTGATGGCCAGAAATGCAGCACCTCATAAATTCAACACGATTATCAGTTTCTGGTGCTTCAAATAAGATGAAACTAAACTTCAGATCATCTGAGACACAATGAGATGATGATAAAACAGTATAAGTTGTTATGCTGCATCAAGAAGAAAAAGAATAAATCAAATCTTTGTTTTCAATTACCAGTGAAATGCAAACACAAATACAGTGTCGTGAAGGTCAAACTTATTATCAATAGTATAATATCTTTAGACTATGAGTTAATGGAGCAATTGAACAGTCTGTAATCACAATGTTCAAGGAAGCAGAAAGAGGTCAAAATAATCAGGTGAGAGGCTGGATGTCACACACACACACACACACACACACACACACACACACACACACACACACACACAAACACACACTAATGTGACTGAGGCAATGAACCAGAATCATCTTATCTTGCTTGTTGTCATCGTATCCACACACATACTTGGCTCTTATCATTGCAAAGTAAAAGTACATAAAGAAAAATGATTTCTTAATTTACAGAGAAGTAATTACACTGGCTTACTGGTTACAGCCAGAAGCTGTTATCTAAAACAGAAAACAAAGAGAGCAGAAAACAGCATGAATGCACATAAATTACCCTATTATAAAAACAGGCTTGATTACCTAAATAAAAATCCCACATTTTGACAACTTTTTATGCCACATTTCCAAAAGCATGGCTCATGGGATGTGCAAGAAGCCACAGGCAACCTCATTACAGCAGAAGCATCAAGACAACAGGCAGTGAAAGAAAAACATGGATCATCTGGACAACCATACATCTCTTGTGCACTCCAAGGCTGCATTTATGTGATTCAAATTACACTAAAACAATCCTATTGTGAAATATTATTACAATTTAAGAAAACGGTTTCCCATTATAATACATCTTAAAATGTAATTTTTTATTCCTGTGATGGCAAAGCTGAATGTTCAGCACCCATTACTCTACAGAAATGATTCTAATATGATGATTTGCTGATACCTTTATGCAAATCTTGATTCATTATTTTAGAATTATTTGGCGAATGGAAAGCTCAAAAGAACAGCATTAATTTAAATTTTTTTTTTTTAGAACATTATTAATGTCTTTACTTTCATTTTTTTTATCTATTTAATGCATGAATAAATAAAAAAAACAAAAAAACATTTGAACTAATGTAAAAATAAATAAATATTTTAGGGTTCTATATTTATCTCTATTGACTGCATCTGTGACCAGCCACCACAGAAAATAATTTTGACATGTTCCTCAAAAACAGAAATGCACTTACATAAACTCTTCAGAACAAAAAATAAAATTATCTAAACTGTCCTTGTAGCAATAGGACTACATTTCTGGATGGATGGACGTTCGGTTATACATTTCTGAATTAATTTCATGGTTTACCATGCTTACATGTAAAATTAGGTAATTTTGTGGCTGTACTTTTGGAATGATGTTCACTGTAAACAATTTTTTGCAAAGCAATGTCAAGCTGCTTAGAATTCTGATACAAGGGCATGGTTTTTCAGACTAAAAATTTCATTTTTACAAATCGAGGAAGTATTTACACAGATGTTATTGATAGAACTTTCTATGAAATTCAAAACATTCTGTTAACTATTAAAGAATCACTAAGACACATACCACAGATTATCAGTAATTTGGGTACTCTCTTTTGCACTTACTGCCCTCTAATGGTCATGTACTTCAAATCAACTACTGTACTTCCATTTATCATTTGAACATCAGTTTCACGTATTCATGCATATTGCAGAAGCTTTTATCCAAAGAGCCTTACATTGCATTCCAGGTACACATTTTTTTTTTTTTTTATCAGTGCATACCCTTGGCATTGCTAGCACTATGCTCTACTGTTTGTAACGATAAGCTTTCTATCATAATTAAAAGTTAAATAATTACCCTACAACTCCTTTGCTCCATTTCTATAAAAATAATAATCACCTTTCTCAGCTTTGATGAGGCGTTTCCCGATGTCTAGCGTGACATATGCGGTGCCGTTCAGCACTATGTCAGTGATGGTTCTCCAGGCATTGGGGGAAAGCTTCTCTGAAGGAGAGATGAAGTTTCCAGCAGCATTGTTTATCACCACCTGTGGGTTGACAAATCATTTCAGAAGCAGTTTTGTTTATCTGGCTCAATCTATTGCATCACTCCTGTTAAGATGGAGACCTAAACCTACATCAGGCAGGCCGACATCATTTACAAGCTTGTTAACAGCAGCCTCCACTGAAGCAGGGTCTCTAACATTACACTGGACGGCATGGACCTGAAACATGAACACATTCATCAAACTCTAGGAGGATGAAAACAAGCTCTTAATCATAATCTGGAATCCACATGAACTACTCCAAGAATATGACAATGTTTGCATAGACTTTCTAAAGCAGAGGTACCTTGTTTCCTGTCTGTTGTGTGATTTCATCAGCTGTTTTTTTCAAAACGTCAAGATTTCTGGAATTGAAGTGACGACAGAAGACGTAAGACAAATAATTGCTCAAATTCAAAGTTTTGGCTTTGCTTGTAGAGTGCATTCGCAATTATTCAAGAACTAAAAGAACTACAAATAAAGTGAAGGTGTGTCCAAAGAAAGAAGTCTCTTTATGCTCACCAGGGTACATTTACTTGATCAGAATTACAGTAAAAACAATAACAATATAACAATTTAAAATAACCCTTTTCTATTTGAACATATTTTAAAATATAATTTATTCTTGTGGTGCCAAAGCTGAATTCCAGTCTTCAGTGTCACATGATCCTTCAGAAATCATTCTTATATGCTGATTTGGTGCTCAAGAAACATTTCCTATTACCAATATTGGGAACAATTGTGCTGCTTAATAATTTTTTTTTTTTTTTGACATTTTTAACAAGAAGAATAACTAACCTGCTGGCTATCACACACTCTGCTCCTAGTGAAGACAGTGTGGTGGTCATGGCTTTTCCAAGTCCTGTTCCTCCTCCAGTGATGAAGGCCACTTTGTTTTTGTAAGTTCCTGGGAGAAGCATAACACGTTCAGAAGGTGGGAAGAATCTAGCTTGAGGAGGATTGCTTTGGTATAAAGTGTTTGTCCCATTTCCAAACAGCTGTTAAAGGATGCAAAGAGGGTCACTTTATTTTAATACATTAATTCAGTCATTTATAAATAGTAGCCTAGCTATTATAAATAGAAACTGGGTGAATGGTCATAATGACAATGCCAGTTCTCTGCAGAAGCTAGAGAATTATACATTCTAATGCACGCAATAGGTCTCAAATAAAAAATATATTTGAAAGGCACGATTTTCCTATTCAGTACACATTATTACAATTAAAAGAGATACTTTTACTCAAATATAACAGACTTTGCAAGCTATTTAAAATTAAATGATCTAAAATACACACTTAAACGCACAATATTGTATTTTATATATGGTTTATTTGCCTAAAGTTCCAGAAATTACTTTATATTGGCAGCATTTTATTAGATTTCGAAACTAAATTGTAAATGCATGCACAAAATCTTAATTGCACATGGACAAAATAAAATTCTTACTCGTGCTGGTATGAAGCACTTGTTTGGAGAAACTCTATTTAACACAGTCAGTCCTCTGAGCAGCGCCATTGCGTCAAAATGAATCTTTTTTTAGAGAGAAAGCGTGTTTTTACAAAGTAGCAACATGCAAATAAACTAGTGAAGTAGGGATCAGTAACGCCTCTGACGTATTAAATGACTCCACAACTAAAGTCCGAAAATCCTGAACGATATCTTCCGGTTTCCGGTTTGCCGGTTGATCTGAGATCAGACACGTGAGACATTTCGTCCAATAGCGTGTCGCTCTTGAGCTGAGGCTCAGATCTCAGATCAACCAATGGAGACGCACACCTCTAGCTCCCTCCTGACACATAATAACAAGCGGCTCTTTTATGTAAATGTCTGTATATTATATCGTTCGTATGATTTGACATGTTTGTTAGTAACGTTCGTTTTAATCTGGGCAAAATGTAGAATGTCATTGTGAGTAAAGTGGGAAGAAATAACTATTGCTAACCAGTCGGTTAGGTGACAGCGCCCTGTGCTCAAAGAATCAGGTAAACAAACGTTTATTTTTACACCAGTGCTGTAAACAAACAATATATGCGTATATATATATATAAATGACATAATCCTTTATAACTGGCAGTTTATATCGAGAGAAAATTGCAATAATGTAAATATTTGGAGTTTTATAATTTCTAGCTTGTATTGCTAACATATATGATGTAGCATTTTATGTCTCATGACACTGTATGTGCAGAAGACTGTATACTGAATCTGAAGATTATAGCAAATTATAACAAAACTTTGCATGCATGTACTCCAGTTGCAGGTAATTATTAATAATAATCTTAAGAAAAAGCTGAATGTTGTAATAATAAAATGCAGAACCATCTTCTATCTATCTATCTATCTATCTATCTATCTGTAATAGGTATACATTTGTCTTTGAGCACAACCGTCTCTGATCCAGTGAGATGGGGAACCAGCTGGCTGGAATTGCTCCATCACAGATTCTTTCAGTGGATAGTTATTTCTCTGACATCCATGATTATGAATATGACAAAAGTCTTGGCAGTACGCGGTTTTTCAAAGTGGCCCGGGCGAAACATAGAGAAGGATTGGTTGTGGTTAAGGTCTTTGCGATCCAGGACCCCTCTCTGCCCCTGACCAGCTACAAACAAGAGCTGGAGGAGCTTAAAATCAGACTGCACTCCTGTCAGAACTGTCTGCCTTTTCAAAAAGCCACTCTTATTGAGAAAGCAGCCATACTATTTCGGCAGTATGTTCGGGATAACTTGTATGACCGCATCAGCACGCGACCGTTCCTCAACAATGTAGAGAAGAAGTGGATCGCCTTCCAGCTCCTCAATGCTGTGGACCAGGCCCATAAATCTGGAGTGCGTCATGGTGATATTAAAACAGAGAATGTTATGGTGACAAGCTGGAACTGGGTGCTTCTCACAGACTTTGCTAGTTTTAAACCAACATACTTACCTGAAGACAACCCTGCAGATTTCAACTACTTCTTCGATACCTCCAGGAGGAGAACATGCTATATTGCACCAGAAAGATTTGTGGATGGCAGCATGTTTGCCACAGAAAGTGACCAGACAACTCCGCTTGTGGATCTCTCCAGCAATAGCCAGAGGACCAGGGGAGAACTCAAGCAGCCCATGGACATCTTCTCAGCTGGTATCCATCAGCATTATATTTGTTCTGTTTGTTGCATTATAATACAACATATTTTCCAAACATCTTTCTCTTTTATTTTTTATTTTTGATAGGTTGTGTGATTGCAGAGTTGTTTACAGAGGGTGTCCCACTCTTTGACCTCTCACAGTTGCTGGCTTACCGTAAAGGACATTTCCAAACAGAACAAGTGCTGATGAAAATTGAAGATCGCAGTATTAGGGAACTGGTAGCATTTCTATTCATATGAGATTTTAGATACTTTGTATTATTTCGCTTTAGGTTGAAATGGTTACACTACCATTCAAAAGTGTGGGGTTGGTCAGGTTTTTTTTTTGTGTGTGTTTTTGAAAATGTCTCTTATGCTCACTGAGACTGCTTTTTTTGATAAGACATACACTAAAAGCAGTAATATTGTGAAATAATCATAATCAATAAGCTTAATTTTTGTGGAAATCGTGATGCCTACTTTTTTCGGGATCCTTTGATGAATACAAAGTTCAAAAGAGCAGAGATTTTTTATATATATATTTTGAATGTCTTTCCTGTCACTTTTGATCAATTTAATGAATACTTGCTGAATAAAAGTATTAATTTATTTTTAAAAAATCTTACTGATCCCAATATTTTGAATGGTGGAGTAATAAATCACATAATAATTAATACATTTAATAAATAATATGATACTATTTAGTTAGATACTAGGTAGTACTCTGTATAATTTCATCCACTCTATGCAGGTGGCACAAATGGTGCAGCGAGAACCGGAAAAGCGTCTGACAGCCGAAGAATATCTAAAGCAGCAGCGAGGCAAAGCTTTCCCAGAAATCTTTTATACTTTCCTTCAGCCCTACATGGCTCAGTTTGCCAAGGAAACCTTCCAATCTGCTGACGAAAGGGTGTTGGTCATTCGTAAGAACCTGGAGAACATCCTCAATAACTTGTGCAGTGGCGGGCAAACAGGGAAGGCTGAAAAACTGGAGAAGGCATCTCAGGAACTTAGTTTATCCAAGGAGCAAGGGCTGGTGGTGCTGGTGTCAGTGATCACATCCTGTCTGCAGACACTGCGTTTCTGCGACTCCAAGCTGGCAGCACTGGAGCTGATTCTTCATCTGGCAGGCCGGCTCAATGTGGAGATTGTGCTGGACAGGATTACACCTTACTTACTGCACTTCTGCAATGACTCTATGCCACGCGTCAGGGCTGAGGCTGTCCGCACACTGACTAAAGTGCTGGCGCTGGTCAAGGAGGTTCCTCGCAATGATGTCAATATCTACCCAGAATACATTTTACCTGGGATTGCCCACTTGGCCCAAGATGAAGCCACGATTGTCAGACTTGCTTATGCAGGTATTTTTAGTGCTAAAATAAATGCTGGAGTAAATTGTTCCTAAATTGCTCTTTTTAAATGTGTAAATACTAGTTTTCACAATCCAATCAGTCTCTGATTTGAAATAAAACAAATAATTTGAGAAGAAAAAAAATCATTTAAATTGGAAATACTTTGATATTTCTTAGATCACACAAGTAAAATGGATTGTGAAAGCCATTTCATAATGACTTTAAAATATATTTATATAATTTAATGCAATTTCTTGTTCAAAAGTTTGGGGTCAGTAAGATTTTTTTAAAATAAGCAATTCATAGTTTTATACTTTTCTGCAGTAATGCATTAAATTGTACAAATGTGATAGCAGTGACATTTAAAATATGAAAGATTTTTATTTCAAATAAATGCTAATTAATTATATTAAAATATAAAGCAGTTGTTTTAAATTGTAATATTTCACAATAATTTCACAATATATCTATTTTACAGTATTTTCAATCAAACAAACACAGCTTAGGTGAGCCAAAAAAAAACCCTAAAAAAATCTTACCGACCCCAAATATTAAAAAAATTGGTTATATTATATTATATAGAGAACATAGCACACTTGGCAGAGACAGCGCTTCGTTTTCTGGAGCTGGTGCAGGAGAATAATTTGAGCTCTGAACAAGACCTCAATGGAGAGGACACAGAAGAAACTCTTCACCCCAATGAAAACTATGATTCAGGTAAATAGCAGCTCTTCAATAAAATTTCACTTTTATGGTAGTCTTAAAAAGGTTAATAGATATTGTCCGTATATAACTTTTTGCACTACAGTAATAGCCAGCTTGCGTGGCTGTCATTAAAATGCTGTGGATATGATCCATCCCTTGTCCAAAGAGCTGCAGGCCTTGCATGAGATGGTTCAGCAGAAAGTGGTGACTTTACTGAGCGACCCAGAGAACATTGTCAAACAGACGCTGATGGAGAACGGCATCACACGCCTCTGCGTGTTCTTCGGCAGGCAGAAAGCCAATGATGTCCTTCTCTCCCACATGATCACCTTCCTCAACGACAAGAATGACTGGCACCTCCGTGGAGCTTTCTTTGACAGCATAGTAGGTAGGTTGCCGTCACCGTCACTTAATATAATATCAGACAGTCACTCACAACATGTAACCAAATGTCCTTCTCCCTGCAGGTGTAGCAGCATATGTGGGCTGGCAGAGCTCCTCCATCCTGAAGCCTCTTCTGCAGCAAGGCCTGAGTGACGCTGAGGAGTTTGTCATTTATAAAGCTCTCAATGCTCTCACTTGCATGTGTCAGCTGGGGCTACTGCAGAAACCTCACATCTACGAGTTTGTCAGTGATATCGGTGAGAGAAATTCTGCTCTCTTGTGATATTGGTGAGATAAATTCTGCTCTCTTGTACGCCGTTGTGTAATGTGCTTCATAATTATTGTGTATAATTGTTATTGTTCCACAGCTCCTTTCTTATGTCACCCTAATCTGTGGATCCGCTATGGAGCTGTGGGTTTCATCACTGTTGTCGCTCAGCACCTCAACATCGCTGACGTCTACTGCAGACTCATGCCTCATCTCAGCCCTTTCATCACACAGCCTATTATACAGGTGATTAGTCACAACTACACTGAATAAAATTCTCCATTTGTGTTTCACAGAAGAAAGGAAGTTATAAAGGTTTGAAACAACATAAATGATGGCAGAATTTTCACTTCAGTTTTCAACTCTTTGGACAGATTGATAAGGAGATTGTGTTGCTCAGTGTGCTGAAAGAACCCGTAAGTCGCTCCATCTTTGATTATGCACTGCGTTCCAAAGACATCGGAAGCCTCTTCAGACACCTGTTACTCCGTCAAAAAAAGCGTAACGGCTCCATCCCAGAATGCCCCATTCCTGAGGATCCCGCAATTGCCCAGCTGCTTAAGAAACTTCTTTCACAGGTCAGGAAAAAAATTGAGTTACTTTTTTTTTTAAATTACTATTGATTTATTTTATTTTAATATTTAGTTAAATTTTATTGTCTTCATTAATGTATAAGGCTGCTGTTCAGATTTCTTTGTGCAAATTTTTTAAATGAGGAAATAATTACTTTATTGTTTTAGAACAACACTTCTGTTGTGAAATAGCCGCAGCATGGACACTAACCCTAGTCCTAAGAAATTAGTTAAAAAAAAAAATACATTTTATTGTAAAAAGACATAGAAGATAACATGAAAAATATTCATAATTTTTATATATATATATATATATATATATATATATATATATATATATATATATATATATATATATATATATATATATATATATATATATATATATAATTCCCCACCCAAAAATTCAATTATACAGATAAAGAATTTGTTATGCAAAGGCTAAGACAGATATATACACATATTTTCACATACAGAAGTGCATGTATAGGCATATCAATCAGTATGGTGAGAGGTATTTTTTGCCTGTGCTGATATTTGGTTATTTTCCAGAAACTGTATAAACAGATCTCAAATGTTATTGTAGTCCTTTAGTTTGCCCTTTATACTGTAGGTTATTCTTTCCAATACAATACAATGTGCCAAATCTTTCAACCAATGGATGGACCCTCCATGTTCTTCCAGTAGAATGCTATCAAAAAAGTAATGACTGATTAATAGAAGTGTTGTTTTTAGGAACAGTAAGGCATGTTGCCTTGCCTTATGTCATACTGGTATAAATTAAGCCGTATCATGTTGTTTCAATCAGGGGATGACGGAGGCTGAGGAGGACAAGCTCCTAGCTCTGAAAGACTTCATGCTCAAGTCCAACAAGGCCAAAGCCAACATCATAGACCAGAGCCACCTAAGTGATGGAGCCCACAGTGGAGTCATTGATCTCGGTACACTGGGCATCACTGGCAGACAGGTGGACCTCATTAAGCCCAAGCAGGAGTTTGAAGACAAGAGAGGTGGGTGACACACTCTGCATTCATATTTACTGTTATTTGAGGATATGTATACACTTCTCATGTCATTAGGTCACCATTTAAAATTAATGTCTTTAATTTTCAATTGTTTCCAGACTTCATCCCTTCTGCCTCTGGTATATTGTTTAGATCACAAGCAGCTGAGCTCTGTTTGAAGTTATAATCACTCACTTTGACTAAGTCGGAGGCTTTGTGCGTCTAAATCTGAGAATTCATGATGACAAGCAGATGTTATGTGGATGTATACATTTTGTTTTGCACGACAGCTCATGTTGGTTAATGTTTTTTTGCAGTCAGTTTCTTACAAACTAGCGGGAGTGTACTTTCAGAGTGTTCAGTATGGTTGCTGGTGACTGAATTAATAAAGGATAACAGATTTTCCAGTATACACTAGCATTCAAAAGTTAGTTTTATTTAAAAGAATAAATTTTCTTATTCTGCAAGAATGCATTGAAATGATGAGAAGTGACAGTAAAAATATTTTAATGTTAAAAAATATTTCTATTTCAAATAAATTTGGTTCTTTTAAACCTTTTATTCATTAATGCTGAAATAAGCACCAAATCAGTATATCAGAATGATTTTTAAAGGATCATGTGACACTAAAGACTGTCTGCCAAACATTCAGCTTTGTTATTATAAAAATACAATATAAAATATATATTAAAATAGAAAAGTTATTTCAAATTATAATATAGTTTTTACTGTATTATTAATCTAGTGAGACTTTTCGAAAACATTTCAAAATCATTTAAAAAATGTTTAATTTCCAAGGGACCCCATTCCAATGGATAAAGATACATTTATACTTTTTTATACTCAATAAATTTATACCTTATTAGTCTTCACACACTTTTTTGAGCTAGTGTAAAAGTGTGGAAAACTCCAGCTATAGATGAAGTTGCAGGTGGTTGCAGATTTATTTTTTTAGACTTAATGATTTCAGCATATTGTATAGCCTCCTTTAATTTCTAGTGCATTTGGGAAGTTTATTCTGTTTGCTTCGCTTCTATGAAAATTAACTTTTTAAACTAATATTAATTTACTTAATTTAAATACTATATGTCACTGTGCTGACTAAATCAGTTGCCTGATTTCATTTACACATGTCATGAATGCGCTTGTTAACGCTTTGATTGAGCACAGAGTGTTTTAGCAACCAGAAATGCATCTTCTATTTTAAATCGGTCAGTTTAAAGTAGGTCTGTTTTGTTTGTCTTTTTATAGCTCGCAAACATACAAAACAGGACTCCAACTTGAACGAAGAGTGGAAGAGCATGTTTGGTTCTCTGGACCCTCCCAGCTCGGCGCAGACACCCTCGACGGTACCTAATGTTCTAATTCCGAGCAGTGGTGGGGAGCCCAATGGAACTCTGGCTGGAGAGTGCCTGTGATCTGAGAGCTCCTCACAGACTCTTTACCTCCCTCATGTTCCATCCTCAGCCCAGGTCGACCGCTGAGCCGACAGTGTGCTCTCATCCCTCCCCTGCTCTCTCTGTCCTCTCCTTTCAGCCTCTTCCATCATCCTTTTTCCTCAACACCTTTTTTTAGTGTGCATTTGTCCGTGTTGCAGCTTTGCAGTCTTTAAAGGCTTTGAATCGAGTCAGTCATCTGATATTTTCCATCATGTTTGCAAAAACATGCAGGAATGTGCTGGAGTTTCCCAGATTAAATGTACTGTATTAGCATGTTGTTCTTAAATAATACTGATGACAAATGACTAAAATCTTTATATTAAACCACTCCCCGTTGCTCTTTAGATTCCTGAAAGTGGAGCCATGCAGCCCAGGAAAACCACAGCACTCCCTACTGTTCAAGTGGTACAGTCTGTAACCGGAGCGTCCACGTACCAGCGGCGCATCACCACATGCAAGGCAGAGCTACAGCAGCTGGTGCAGCAGAAAAGAGAGCAATGCAATGCAGAACGCATGACCAAACAGATGATGGAGAGTGCAGAGTGGGAGAGCAAGCCTCCACCGCCAGGTACAGCAGTCACATGTTACATTGTGTGGCTGTCTAGCCTCTGCTTGCTCGATCTTGTACAGAAATCATCTGCAGCTGATGTTTGTTGACCTGTTTTTTATATTTAAAATTCAAAGACATTTTAATTGGGAACTTAAAGCTAAAAGTACCCTTTTCATGGGTTCTGTAAATGATTAAAAAAAAGATTGATTTGAATTGGACTGCATTATTATGTGTATTTTTATAATGTAGTAATAAAAAATAAAAAAAATGCTGTTCATTAATCTGTTTGATATCACAGGACAGTGTATCTCAGCCTCAAAGGTATAATAGCCTCATTGTCCAGTAGTAACTATATATAGACGTGGCCAAAATTATTAGAACACTAGTATTTTAAGTAATAAGTGAGTTATTTCTATCTTTTGCTGTAGTGTGTCGGTAGGAAATATCAGTTTACATACCCTTGTTTCATGAACATTCATTTTGCCATTAATTGTAATAATCCAGTGAGATATTTGTTTGCACAAGGAGTCTGACAACAGCTAGTGCTCTGCACAGAGATCTGATCTCACCATCATCCAGTCTGTCTGGAATGACACGAAGAAACAGAACAAATTGAGAAAGACTAAATCCAGAAGAACTGTGGCAACGACTCCAAGATGCTTCAAGAGAATTACCTGCAAAGCTACTGAAAACTATGTGCAATTTCACCAAGGGCAAAAACTGCTTTAAACACAAAGGGTGCTCACACCAAATGTTGATTTAATTTAGTTAATAGAAGTTAACTGATAAAGAAAATCTATTTTACTTTTTTGTTTGTTTGCTGGTTTTTATTGTATTTGACATACTTATATTTTTAAACAGTTTTTGCCATTAAAATAGCCTAAGATGCTGACATGGCATTAAATAAATATATACTATACTTTACACAAGTGCCTAAAACTTTTAACAGTACTGTAGCTTTGCAGGGAGGTCTCTTGAAGCATCTTTGAGATGTTGCCACAGTTCTTCTGGATTTAGTCTGTCTCAGTTCTGTTTCTTCATGTCATTGCAGACATAGACAGACAGACACACACACACACACACACACACACATACATACATATATATTTATTTATTATTAAATATAAAAGAATATAAAAATATTAAAATATATATATATATATATATATATATATATATATATATATATATATATAAATAAAACACTAGTATTATATATACACACATATACAAACACATATATTTTTGTTAGTGGCTAGTAAACCAACTAACCTTTTTTGAAATACTTTAAATTGGAGTTTCCTAGCTTGTTTGCCTCACACAAATTATTTCCACTGGTAACTGCAGCTGTTACATTGCAGGGTGGCATCCAAAAGGTCTTCTTGTGGCCCATCTCCACGAGCACAAATCTGCCGTGAACCGAATCAGAGTCTCCGACGAGCACTCCATCTTTGCTACATGCTCCAATGATGGAACTGTAAAGATCTGGGACAGCCAGAAAATGGAGGGCAAGACGACCACCACAAGGTACAGTAGATAATATCTATACAATGTCTAAAAATTTTCTAGGTTGTCGTTTTACTGTTATGTGAGCTGAAATGATTGAAAATGCGATCGTTTCAGGTCTGTGCTGACGTATTCTCGGATTGGAGGCCATGTGAAAACACTGACCTTTTGTCAGGGGTCACATTACCTTGCTGTTGCATCAGATAATGGTTCCATCCAGCTTCTTGCAGTGGAGGCAAACAAGCCTCCCAAATCACCCAAAGTCCAGCCCTGTCAGACCAGGTGTGTGCAGGTCAAGTAACTCCACTTGTAGCATCCTAAATTTGTGTGCTGCCATACAACGGTACAAATGAGTAAATCGAGACCATCACACTCAAGTCAGTGTCAGTCAACCAGTCAGATCAGTGAGCCATTGAGTCTCTTCCAGGTTCCTGGATCCCAAGGATGAGGGCTGTGCGGTGGACGTACATCACTTTAACCCAGGGGCACAGACGGTTCTGGCCTATGCCACTGTGAACGGCTTTTTGGTGGGTTGGGATCTCCGCAGCAATACCAATGCCTGGACCCTCCGCCATGATCTGCGCCTAGGCCTCATCACTTCCTTTGCTGTGGACATGCACCAGTGTTGGCTGTGTGTGGGTAAGAGGGCTGGATAGTTTGGGTGGTGTTTCATGGTGCTCGTACAAGCAAGTGAAACAGACATGTGTGCAGATCAAAACCCAAATTATAGAAGAATGTTTTCAGCAAATTCCTATACCATTATAGTGATTCATAAGGTTTGCCATGTCAAGCTTGGACTTATTTTGTGTTCTACATACACAGGCACAAGTAATGGCACAATGGCTTGCTGGGATATGCGTTTTCAGTTGCCAATTTCCAGCCACTCCCACCCAGCCCGAGCGAGAATCAGACGCCTGCTGATGCATCCACTCTACCAGTCCTCTGTCATTGCAGGTAAAAAGTCTCTTATGATCACCAATTCTATATTTATTTGATCAAAATACAGTAAAAACAATATTTTTAAACACTATTACAATTTAAAGTAGTTTTTTTTTTTTTACTCAACCTTTTTTTTTGTACTCCATAACATGATCCTTCACAAATCATTCTAATATGCTGATTAGTGCTCAAGATTCTCTATGTTGAAAACAGTTGTTCTTAAGAATAGAAAGTTTAAAAGAACAGCATATTAAGTCTTCACTATCACTTTTGAGGAATTTAATGTATCCTTTCAGAATAAAAGTATTGATTTCTTAAAGAAATATGAATATATACAATAGAGTATGAATGTTTTAAAGGTTTTTCTTGTTCTCTTCAGCTGTCCAAGGTAACAATGAGGTGTCCATGTGGGATATGGAGACTGGAGACAGGAAGTTTACCCTGTGGGCTAGCTCTGCACCTCCGCTTTCAGAGATGCAGGTATGTTGTCACTTCTGCATCACGATACACGTTGACAATAGTAAATACATTCAGAATTGCCTGCTGTCATTACACTGGAATCGGTTGTTCTCTACAGCCCTCTCCTCACAGTGTTCATGGGATATACTGCAGCCCTGCTGATGGCAATCCTCTCCTACTTACAGCTGGATCTGACATGAGAATCAGGTGAGACTAATTAGCAAACTCATCACTGTTGAGGGGTGATGATGTAGCAGGTTAGAAGGCATCAAGTTTTTTTTGAATCCAATGTTTGCACAACAACCTGTTTACAAAGACAGGTTAGAAAGCGACATTTTTGTTTCCATTCGAACGATTTAAGTAGTTTCCAAATATCTCAAACCCTCAGTTGAATTTCAGATGATACCTTCATACAAAATCAGCTGCATTCAGATTTACAAACAACCAATATTTCCACAAGCAAATATTATTAATTTGGTGCAAGAGTTTTACATTCCCCAAAATTAAGAGCATGTCCAGATATATTGAGCTTGTTATGAATTCAAATGTGTTCTGTATGACAACTGCAGGTTTTGGGAATTGGCCTACCCTGAGAGGTCATACATCGTCGCAGGCGGTGCAAACGACTCGCTTCACTGTCCTTCTGTTTTCTACAACCGCAAGATCATCGAAGGAACAGAAGTAGTACAGGTCTGAACATTATTTCCATCTGATTTTCTGTTTTCTGCACATTTATATTTGATTAATCTTCTCCTCCATCTCCCTTCGACCTTATCAGGAGATCCACAGTAAGCAGAAAAGCGGATCCACTGAGGACACACCCCGCCGTGGCCCAGAATCCCTTCCTGTGGGTCACCACGACATCATTACTGATATTGCGACTTTCCAGACCACCCAGGGCTTTATAGTCACCTCCTCTAGAGATGGCATTGTCAAAGTCTGGAAGTGAGAGAAACCCTGTGCCAAGATGGGACACATTAAATTGACAGCCGATCAAGTGCACTGTAAATTTAAATATAATGCCAATTAATATAATTAAGTCATTTAGGATCAAATCCACTTTAAAAAAAAAAAATGAAATATAACTATATAAAACCCTGACAGCCAACAGTTTTTTTGTGAACAGTCTGATTTGTATGTTTTTGTTTTTCTATGATCACACTGCAGAAAACAGGACATTTTACAAACAGTGTTTTAGGCAGTAGTTACACTTATAGTGTTATTTCTGCAAAGCTAAACCCATGTAGTTTTTTTTTTAGGGCTGAGTGCAAGACATGGATGGGCATGAAACTATCATTATAATCACTGTGTAACAGTTATGGATATTACTGAATAAATGTCATGACATATATGTATTCGCTTTTTTGGTGGAAAAAACATTGAGCACAGCATATTTAGCATTTGTTTCAAGTGAACATGAAACCTTTAAAAATGACCCATGGATTCCCAAATGAATAAAATCAAGTCCAACTTTACTTTTTTATTATGGAAAATCTGGTCAGATTACAGAAGTAAAACAGGTTGTAAGAAGTTTTTTACAATTTTTAAAGATGAAAAAAAAAATGCATACATTTGAACAAAAATTTAATTACTGAAAAATATTTTAATCAAAACAGTATAAAAAAATGTTACTGCACATTACTAGTGTTGTCACAGAACATCTTGACTGGAAAACTTTATATACAGTACACTGACATTTTAATCTACACACAATATGACTTATAGATGTTTTTTTTTTGGGTTTTTTTTTTGGCATTTTTGCCTTTATTATGATAGGACAGATCAGAACTGGAAGTGGGAGAGAGAGATGGGGGCGGGATCATGAAAGCTCCTCAAGTCAGGATTTGAATTTGGGACAACCACAGAATAACAGTGCTATATGTCGGTAATTGCAACTCTTTGTTTCCGAAATCAAACTTACATTTTTTTTTTTGAGAGATTAAAAACTGAGTTTATATCAAAATTCTGACTTTTTTCAGGATTTCATGGAAAATAAGCCATAATTGTGAGATATAACCTAAGAAGTGTAAGAGAAAAAGTAAGAATTGTGAGATAAAAAGCCACAATTACCTTTTTTTTTATTCCTTGGCGGAAACAGCAAAGCTTCCATACTTAGCTGACCATAAAAGTATGACCAAAGTAGCTGACCAAATTGTGTTGGGGTGGTGGTGAATAATTATGTGTGTTTGTTGTAAAATCCCCACAAATATAATTTTCTAGCTCAGAGAGGATGATTGCTAAATATGAGAGTGAAGAAAGTCTTTGCTCAAAAGTGTCATTCAGAAAGTCATCCTGGTTAATTGTCTCTTACACAAAGATCTTCACATTCCTCCTGTGTCTTAAACCTGTTTTTGTTTCCTCCACATCCTCCAAACCAGAAGTAAATGCATTTATTCTGCTTGATGTCATAGTACCAGCTTAAAACATAGTCACTGCAGGGCCCCGCATCTTCTTTCATGAAGCACGCATCTGTTAGTGGAAACATCAGGAAAGAATTCAGTCAGTGAGACTTCAGGCGATATTGTAATCGCCAGACGAGAGTCAGCAAAAGCCAGACAACCGGTTACAGATAAAGCTAATTTCTCACCATCCACTAATGCCGTTTCCTCTTTTGCCTGCAGGATTTCTTCAGGATCTGGAGATTTAATAAAGGATAAAATGTTTCAGCAGTTATTTTATACAGAAATTTTATTAACCAACTGCTTGCTGACAGTATAGTGTCCCCTTCAATATACTGGGGCGCCAGCACCCACACACACCACAGGGTGAGCACCCCCTGATGGCTTCACTAACACCTTCCAGCAGCAAGGAGGTCTCCCATCCAGGTACTGACCAGGCTCAACCCTGCTTAGCTTCAGTGGGCAACCAGTCTTATGCTACAGGGCGATATGGCAGCGGCTAATCTAACTAAGATTAATCGGTTTTGCTGGTTTTTGTTGGTCTGTCAGAATGGTATGTTGGCTAGATTTAGAGGGAATTTTTTCAGTTATTCAGGCTGAAAGATTTCAGACCAGAGTTCTGAAATGGAAACTGGGGACATTTTGAAGTTTCACTGTAAAAATACCATTGAAATCTCGCTTGAATCAAAAAAGCCCCATTCATATTTTCTTTAAAAATCTACAGTAGTCATTTTTGCAAGTTGGTTTGGTTCTGCTAGTGACACAGACATTAAACAACTAAGCATATTATATTTAAGGTTAGGTCACATTCAACTATATGTACTTTAATAGCAAAGAATTTTTACAATAATTTATTATGAGACACTGCACAAATTACTTACTTGGTTTGCCACAGATCTGAAGGCATTCCTCTTCTGAATTAAAACGGTTACTGTTACCATCACAACCCCCGTACCAGAAGGGTAAACATGTACCAACTGCTTCACTATAGTACCAGCGCTGCACATATTCACTACAGATGGTGCCACGGTCACTGTTCAGGTGACACAGATCTGAAAGCAAAACACTTATTTACCGATAAGCCATGCAGAAGATCGTGTAAAGTAATCATTTATAAAGTGAAAATAAGGTGAAGTGACGTGGCCAAATATGGTGTCCCACACTCGGAATTTGTGCTCTGCATTTAACCAATCCAAGTGCACACAAACAGTAGTGAACACACACACACACACACACACAGAACAGTGGGCAGCCATATTATAGCAGCGCCCAGGGAGCAGTTGGGGGTTCGGTGCTTTACTCAAGGATCTCACCTCAGTAGTGATATTGAGGGTGGAAGAGAGCGCTGGTTATTTACACACACCACCAACAATTCCTGCTGGACCTGAGACTCCAACCCACAACCTTTGGGTTATAAGTCTGACTTCTCTAACCATTAGGCCAAGACTTATATAAGCAATGTTTATATGGTTTTAAGAACGTACTGTCAGTGCGGTCAATAGGAGACTTGACTCCTAAGTCTCCACGGCCTGAGTTCTGCTGGTCCTCAGTCTTCTCCACTTCCTCTTTCACCGCTACATCTGGGTATGCAGTGGATGGCACAGGAACACTAGGAAATAGCATTTGTTTTGACATTGGGCACACTCAACTGCGCCACTTTTTGTGCAAAATTTCTTTAAGCATAATTTACAACAAATTAAATTGATTCTAATTTATAATTAATTATAAATACATTTTAATTTTAATAAGCTAAATTACATTTACATTTTCTCATTTAGCAGACACTTTTATCCAAAGTGACCTACATACAAATGAGAACAAAAGAAGCAATGTAATATATGTATTTATTCATTGCAGGTTTATTTTAATAACCTGCATCTTTGTAAGTAAGTACATGCTTTCTTCCTATGTAAATCACATTATAAATAAACATACATTACATACATTATAAAAAAAGAAATCTATGTATAAATGAATATATGTATATATATATATATATATATATATATATATATATATATATATATATATATATATATATATATATATATATATATATATATATATATATATATATATATATATATATATATATATATATATATATATATGGTTTATTTTTATTAACCTGCATCTTATTAGGAAGCTTCTTTCCATGTACTTATTTATTGCAGGCTTATTTTATTAAGCTGTAAATAGGTATCTGCTTGCATTCCATGTAAATTACATTTATAAAACATTTTTAAAAAGGTAACCTGCATCATTTGAAATATACACCTGCCTCCTATGTAAATTACATTCAGTATAAATTTATTTATTTTCATTTCATTTCAGATTTTATTAACCTGCCTTTCTATGCAAAAAAAAATTAATTTATAAACATAAACAAATAATAAATGTACTCTATTGCTGGTTTTAAGCTGCATCTTAATAAGTACCTGCCTTTTTAAAATGTAAATTACATTCATAAATAAATAAATATATTGCAAATTTATTAACCTGAATTTTACTAACCTGCACCTTTCTATGTAAATGACATGCATCACATGTAAATTACATTCACTATAAATAAAAGTATATATGTATATTTATTTATTTATCTATCGCTATTGCAGGTTTATTTTATTAACCTGCAGCTTATTAAATAAGCACCTTCCTTCTTACTAAGAAACTAAATAAATAAATAAACAGTGTTCAATGTTCAGTGTTACTTCTATGACCTCAGACAAACAGATATTTCACATTAGAAGACAACAGATCAGATTTTGTCAGCAGATACCTATATACAGGTCTCTCTGCAGCCGCGTAGTCCAAACGCTGACCTGGACGCTGTGGAAAACTGCTACACTTACTCTGGAGTGATGAATCAGGGTAGGAATTCACATTTTCTGCAATCACAAATAAACTATATTAACACAAACAAGCCCCTCAAGATGAACAAAGTTATGCAATGCCATCCTGAAGGAGATAATCGACCCCAAAAAGAAATTTCGGTGAATTTCACTGTGTTTTTTGTGCTTTCTGAGTGTCATCAATGTGAGCATACATGACTGGGTGAACTATCCCAAATTTTGAGTCCTCAAATATGCATTAAAGGACATAAAGCATTCCTTACTGCTCAGAATGTGGAAGAACGTCCTCATGAAGCGCTGCGCATACTCATGTTCTCCATGTTTCAAGTGTCCCAGGTGAATGATGTGCTGTTCTAAGGGGTAGCTGGCAAGCTCCTCCACCTGAGCAGTGCTGATGTGCTCACCCACCATCAGGGTGAAGAGAATAACACCCTCACACTTCGCCACCTTGGAGATAAAGTCCAGCTTCGCTCTGTCCTGAGATGCTATCTCCTCTCCAATGATGGCCAACACCATCTTGTTCTTGCGGCCCTTAGGAGCGGTGAGGATACCCTGCATTATGGCGTATTCCATTGCAAGATCCAGTCGGGAAGAGCCTCCGGTTTGGTGTAGATCCTGGTAGATGCTCCGCTTCATTAAACTGCGATCTGGGAACTGTTGGAAGCCAAATATCTCTTTGACACTGGACTGGGCTTCACTGTACGTGGAGCTCTGCTGGTAGACAGCCACTCTCGCTTGACTGTTGGCCCCGTTGGGTTGACTGCTCACTACGATCTGATCGAGCACACCGCCGAGCACCTCCTTCACACCCTCGTATTCGTCAGACAGGATGCTACGGGAGCCGTCCACAACCACCGCCAAGTCCATATCCAACTCCTGAGGAGCAGATGGCAGGTTGGTGCCTTCACATTCTCTAGCTGGTCTGCAGGGATCTAGAAGAGAAAAGAGAGCAGATATGATCACAAACAAACTCCAACCACGGACCTCCATAGGGAGATCTGCAGAAATCAAACACCTATCATTCACAATCTTCTACACATACTCCATTCCTTGCATGTATGTTAATTAAACAGTTTTTTGCATTATTTAATGCTTTTAGCTACCTTTCAGAATACTGTACTTTTCAACATTAATCTGATGAGATCGAATTGTCTGACCTTATTGGCAGACTTTTTACAAATATAAACATGTTTGAGACACTACACTTATTATTTTGGGAAAGGTTTTTACATTATAACTATTATTTAGCAAAGATGTATAACATTAATTATAATAACATAATAATGTTACAAAAGATTTCCATTTCATATAAATGCTGAACTTGAACTTGAATCAAGGAATCACTGGAAAAAAAGTATCATGGTTTCCACAAAAAAAGTTAAGCAGTTTTTCACACAATAATATTAATATTTCTTGAGCAGCAGATCAGCACATTCAAATCATTTCTGAAGGATCATGTGACACTAAAGACTGGAATAAGTTATTTTCCATTATACTTCACAATGATTTAAATAAATGCCTCGGTGAGCAGATTCTTTTAAAAATATCTTACAGATACCAAACTTTGAATGGCATATTATATATATGATATATGATATGATGGGTCATCTTTTGGTTTCATGTAGCACTGTTAAATACAAGATAATCTTCAATAAAATGAATCATGATTTTCCTTATTTTCTTATTCCTATTTGATACATTCATACTTTTTCACTGGGTGTGAGAGAGAAATTAATGGGTCTTACCAAAGCAAATAACACAACTCTGGATCTTACTAAGAGTAGTGTTCTGTTCTTGCATTCTACCCAGCACAGTCAAGATAAAACTCTGGGTTTCATCTGCCTGCATACAACAAAACATATCACAATGAGAATGAACAGGCCTACACTGTTAAAAACAGTTTTGTATTAAAACTTCTTCTCTTAGACACACACATCATGGTTTAATAATTAAAAGGGTAGTTCACCCAAAAGTAAAAATTCAGTCAGCATTCAGAAAGGTTTGAAGAACCAATACACTAACTAAACTTAACAAGTAATAGAAAATTTGAAAATGTCCCCTTGGTCAGTCGTACAGATTTGTAACAACATGAAGGCGAGTAAATGATGACAGAATTTTCATTTTTGCGTGAACTATTCCTTTAAATAATAAAAAGTTAAGTAAAATACAGATTTAAGTGTGCTTACAGTAACTTTACCTCAAAAGCTCTTCTAATATTAGGGGCATTTCTTAGTGAGACGACACCAAGCTTAATGTTCATGGCTTTGTACTCTAGAATGGCTGTGGTGAGGGACGTCGAATCCTGAGATTCTCCAGCAGTGAGGAAGATCACTACCTTCCTCATCAGGACACCCTTTCGCACACGCTTCAGGACATTCCTGCCCACGAACCGCATGGCAGCGCCTATGTTACGTTGATTTGTAGTGCGTTCCAGGGCGATGTTCTTCACTGCTTCAATAAGCTGCTTTTTGCGGTGATAGTCGTTGAATCGGATCAGGTATTTGGTGTAGGAGTTGTAGGAGACCACAGCCACCCGAGCACCCGTTGGGCAGCTGCTCTCTGCAATGTTGATATTGTCCAGCAGTCTAAGGACTACAGAACGCATGCGTTCAAAGCCTTGAGGAAGCACATCTCCAGACATGTCCAAGCCAATCACAAGATCAGTGGGGTAGACAGGGCATTTTATGTTATCTAGACAAATATATAAGAGAGAGAAGAGTATGAGACCATATTTAAATAATGAATTTGATTTTAACTGAATGAATAATGAATGAATGAAATGAATTTTTAATTTTCATAAAATTAATTTTGTTTCACATTTTTGGCTTCTCATTTCAGTGTTCATAGAAATATGACATAAAAAGTTACCTACCTCTACAGCAAACTGTTAAATAAAACAAAAAAGCAAAAATGTCAATAAAAAGCATCATCATAAGGCTATTATCTATTTCAAAAAAAAAAAAAAAAGAAACATAAATAAAGGTTTCTTACCACAGTTGTCTCGGACATATGAGATCAGCTGACAGTCCTACAAAAGAATTTATATTATTTATATATATATATATATATATATATATATATATATATATATATATATATATACATATACATATATATATATATATATATATATATATATATATATATATATATATATACATATATATATATATATATATATATATGTATACATATATGTATATATATATATATATACATATATATATATATATATATGTATATACATATATATATATATATATGTATATATATATATAATATATATATATATATATGTTTATATTAAATTAAACATCATTTCAGTGTACCTACATTTCAAATTTAGACACTTCATATTTAGACACTACTCTTTACTGATTATTGTGGAGTTACTTTGCAGATATACTATATTTGTGCTTATTTGTATTAAATTTACAAATCAGAGTTTCCACAAAATTTTCAATATTGATAATATTAAGAAATATTTCTTCAGAACCAAATTAGCATATTAGAATGGTTTCTGAAGAATCATGTGACACAGAAGACTGGAGTAATGGCTGCTAAAAATGTAACTTTGCCATCACAGAAATAAATTAAAATTTAAAATATATTAAAATAAAAAACAATTATTTGAAACTGTTGTTTTAGATTTTTTTTTTTTTTTTTACATTATGTGAACAATTTCTTTCCAGGTTGCAGTACATATAAAAATGTAAATGTTAAACTGTACAGCAGTAATAAAAATAATAATAAAATAAAATCAGAAACTTACAGAAATCGGTCTTTTTCCTCGTTCTCCTTTTGGGCCCTGTGTGAAGAAAACAACATTCTGTATCCCTTCAAATTCCCATGATCATATGATGTGAATAATTTTAATATAAACATACCCTGTGTCCATTCACGCCCTCGCTGCCAGGATCTCCTTCTGATCCTGGCCTTCCAGCATTGCCCTGTTATCAGACATCCAATTAATTCTCCTCAAGGTTCACAGAATGAGCAAAAAAAAGTTAACTTTAAAATGTCATTACCCCTCTTCCTCTGTTGCCTCTAGGGCCACCACCTCCATTTGCTCCTTTAAAACCCAGTTCACCCTGAATGTCAAAAAAGAGAGTGACTAAACATTGTTCACTCATTAAACTATCAAGTGATTATTTTAGAACCAACCCCATTATAATTAATGTACTTCCAAGTTTTGGATGAATGAAAACTCACCTGAAGTCCAGGATAACCTGGGAAACCAGAATCTCCCTAAGAAAAAAATTAAAGAAATTAAAAAATATATTTTTTTTTTTACATATATATTAAAAGACTATATGTTGTTTTTAGTTAAATAATACCATAGTTTATATTGTGGCATCACACAAATTTGATATTTTAGAACACATTATTGCAACATAGTTCTCTATAAACCTTCTGTCCTTTGGTTCCTGGGAATCCATAGCCATCTGCACCATCTTTTCCCTATGAGAAAAAAATGTTGCAATCAGTGGTTGCATCTGTTAATGTCAAATAAAGACAATCAGATAAAATGTTGATTTGTTACATTTAAGAACAAAACAGCTTTTCTGAATTTGCTAAATGATGATGGATGATGCCCAACATTGCTGAGTTCTGGCAGTGTTTAAAAAAGAAAGAAACAGTAACCGGCAGTCCTCTAGGGCCTGGAGGTCCTAAAGCTCCCTTGTCTCCAGGATCACCTGACTGGCCCTGTAAGGCAAAAGCAAGATGAGAAGGTTTAGTGCTAAAAAAGCTTACATTTATAAATAAAGAGGATGAAAAGAAGTCACTGACCTTCTGTCCCCTGGACCCAGAGCTTCCTTTAGATCCTGGCCTTCCTGGAGGGCCATGAGATCCCTGTGTAAAAGAAATCAACACAATCTCATTGATGGCCGGATGTGGTTTACTGGATATTAATGGCAACAGTAACCAAATGAAATAGTCAATTCATTGTTTTTCAACATGCACCTGAGGTCCAGGTAGACCGATATAACCTTTCTGCCCAACTGGACCAGGTGGACCAATAGCACCCTGAACAGAGACAGAAAGACTCGATCACAAGCTCAAACTCAAAATATTTACATACATCCAATTTGAGATCAAATGCATTTTGAATGGGGGTTATATACATTTCACATAATTAATAGCACTCCAACACAAATGTCATCTTCAGTTGCATCTTTTCTCACTGTTAACAAACTGGCAAACAAATCAGCTACAACTCTACGTGTTTTTTGGATTATCATTATGGGGTACACCTTGTATTTATTGATAGATTTAAAAATAAAGAAATAGAAACAATTTGTACATTACCAGTGGACCCGTGGCTCCAGGGAGTCCTTGTAGTCCTGCGGCTCCTGGAGGCCCTCTGGGACCCTGAATTCACCAGCAAAAAAAGTCATTTGGTATAATTTTAGAAGTGGCTTAAATAATATTTCAACAGTACTTTACCAGCAGACCCGCTGAGCCTCTTCTGCCATTAGGACCCTGGAAATAAAGATCAAGATATTAAAAGAGAAAACAGGCTTATAAGTTAATACTTCTGTACTATATCTACATATCAAAGATTAAGATTCTTTTACTGGTCTGCCATTATCACCACTTAGACCAGGAAGACCATCCAGACCTGGTTCACCCTGTTTACACAGAGAGAGAATGAAAAGAAAATAATTGATATTTGTTGTTAAATCATTCATATATAAATACACGCACACACACACACACACACACACACACACACACACACACACACACACACACACACACACACACACACACACACAAACACACACACACACACACACACACACACACACACACACACACACACACACACACACAAGGACTAAGCAACAATAAAAAAAAATACTAATAATAAAATGTATAATAAATATATAGTTGACAACAAATTTCATTATTGATCATTATCGTCTGGTCTTTTGTCACTGACATCTGTTTGCCTTGTTACAG
Organism: Cyprinus carpio; assembly: GCF_018340385.1. NCBI lineage: Eukaryota > Metazoa > Chordata > Actinopteri > Cypriniformes > Cyprinidae > Cyprinus > Cyprinus carpio. Next base: position 20,524,432 of record NC_056612.1, on the reverse strand, counting down.
CTCTGTTTGTTTTTGTTTTAATAGAATTACTGTAAATGTGAACACTTTTTGGAATAGAACATCGCCCAGGATGCAGAATAACATGTTTTCCAAAAAATACAGAATACAGAAAATAAAATGACAATTTTTTTTTATGTATTAATCAAAAAGATTACAAACAACAGATTAGTTTATCATTCTTATTTGCAGCCCTAAAATTTCTATTAATAAACTTAGACATGTAAATGTAAAATGGCACTGTTAAGGGTCAGTTGTTAGTAAAATTAAATAATCTCCCCATACCTGAAAGCCTGGGCTCCCGATGTCACCTTTAGGACCGCTGGAGTTGTTGTCTAATCCTGGACTTCCCTGATTATAATTAAATGGATTAACAGGGGTCAAAATTCAGCCAAACACTACTGGAACATCTACTGCATGACGTTTATCAGTCGCTGTCCTTGCACCTGCTATTGTTCCCCACAAGTACCCTACAATTCACTATTTTGCTTCAAGACGCTAGAGACATTCTTTGTCAAATTTGGCAACAAGAAACAATGTTAACCACAGACCATTCCTTTGGAACAGAGTGAGCTTGACAAATAAGCTGAATTAATGTATGCAAACTACTTGAATCTAATTTGAACAATCTTTTAAATTTAAAATCACCATTCTAATGATAGTATGAACTGTGTTTTGTTACATTAAAGGATAATTATGTGCAGCTAAAGTCTACTAACTGGATCTCCTCTTAGGCCTCGCTGTCCTGGGTTTCCAGGGTTTCCTCTGATACCTCTTGGACCCTGCGGTTTGAGCACAATGAAGATCATACGTATGAATAAGACAATTAAATTAAAGCACAAAAGAGAGACCGTGTCATTGTTGATAAGTACAAAGAAGAATATATGGGATGGATTTTACTGGGCTGCCTGGATCTCCTCGCTCTCCTGGGCTTCCTGGTGCTCCTGGTACACCCTGAGAGGAACAAACAAATGTGGAATTTGTTTAACAACAGAAATGCATGACTTTCATATTGTGAAAATTCAGGAGAAACTAGATATTTCGATTTTTTTTTTTAACAAAACGTGCAATTGTTAGGTGTTCCCTAAGTGGTTAACATATAATACATTGTTTGTGAATAAACTTAATATAATAGTGAGACTGCCTTAGCAAGCATTTAAGATATAATACAGATATAATATAGTTAAGATAACTTTTGCTTATTTTAGTTTGCATCATATCTATATATCAGCCCTTGATAACTCACTGGATGATAGAAGTGCACCAAAATTTTCTTACCTGTTCACCATTTACCCCATCTAAACCAAATTCTCCATCATCTCCCTATTAAAAAAGAAGATTAAAAGAGACTCACCACATTAATAAGCAATTGGCGGTTACATTACATGCATTAACAAGCCAAATGAATGTAGACAGGAATGCAATTTATATACAATCTTATAAAAACAACAAAAACCACAGGCTAAAACAAACCTTTCCAGATGGCAAAGACAGTAATCCAAACACAGATGCCGGCTAGTAACTGCTGTCTAACAGTAATTAGGTAGAAACTTGTATGATGTATAAAGCTATTTTAAAGTTATTTTGCTCTCGCAACAGAGCCTAAATGTTTATGTGAACTTCCGATGTCAGTGTCCATATTCTTATGGATGTACTCACATGATTGCCTGAGTAGCCTCTGCCACCCTGAAGAAAAATAAACAAACAGCAAAAACTAAATGTTGCAGGTTTCAGCGTTAAAAAACATTTAAAATTAATTAAGAAAACACATAGCACAGTGTGCTACCTTTATGCCTCTTCTTCCCATGCATCCCTGATGTCCTTGAGTTCCATTCAAACCAGGAGGCCCTCTCTCACCCTAAAACACACGTATTGTACATGAGTCATAGTACATCAGTATTTTAGTATATTCACAATATATTCAGATATTGAAAGAGTTTACTGTGCATTTTGTGCAAAAAGTGTTAACAATATTGTTAACACAAAAATTAACAATACTTCTCACAAATGCAGTACCAAGTTTGAGGTTGTATTTAATGACTTAAATAAGTCTCTCATGCCCACTTAAATATACAGTGAAATTATAATACTGTAAAAGAGCATTACCGTTTATGTATTAAAATATCATTTATTTCTGTGATGGCAAAGTTGAATTTTCATCATCAATTACTTCCATTCTTCAGTGTCACATAATCATTCAGAAATCATTCTAATATTTATTATTATCAATGAAACTGTTCTGCTGCTTAATATTTTGTGGAAACCATGAAGTTCAAAATAACAGCATTTATTTGAAATATAATTAATTTATAACAATGTGCAGTTCTTCGCTGCCATTTTTGATTAATTTCATCCTTGATGGAAAAAAAAATATATATATATTTTTAATCTTACTGACCCCCAAACTTTTAATGGTAGTGTGTGTTTAAATAGCACACCCATATTAGATGATGACAACAGTCACATCATTGACCAAGAAAAAGTTATTTTATTCTACATTTAATCGTTATAGTAAGATATGTATAGTACATAATGCATTTTTTTCCTTTTACTTTCTTCATTTTCAACATTATTTTCTTCTATAAACCTGAACAATGTGTATTGTAAAAGTGCTATTTCTACAATGGATTTGGTAATCATCCGCACCAGTCCAAGGCCATTATCACATCGGGCCAGAGTAACAGTTTAACATTATTACAAAAAAATGTGTTATCATGTTAAGGATACAAACACGGCAAACACATTGAGGTCCAATGGCATTGTAAAGTAACTTGCTTATCACATGAAAATTGATTTTGAATAAATGAAAATAAGTTTAAACATAAAAATAAGTGTAAAATGAAGAACTTACAGGTCCTCCTTCTTCTCCAGGAAAACCAGGAAGTCCCCTCTGTCCAAGTGGCCCCTGATCAGCAGTACAGTGCCAAATTAAACACTTATCTTCATTTTCAAATATTGTCCAGTAAATCTTCTGTCCTAAATCTAATCACCTTCATCCCTGGACGACCATAATTTCCACGTGCTCCCTCATGACCGCTGCATTTACACATCACATTACAGCACTCCCTTGAGGCAACTGTATCCTGTAGATTGGAAGAAAGTGCGAGAGTGAGAAACACGGAGGAAGGTGTTTTATGTCATAAGGTGACTGTTGATACCAAGCACTTGACACCCTGACATCTTTCTTCAGCACTCTTTAAAAACTCACAGCTGTTTCCCTTCCTCTTAAAGAGCCTCACACTCCCACCCACCCACAGGAAGCCATTTGTTTAAACAGCAATCAAAACACTGTTGTGATTGTTAAGGCAGCTAATGTACTTCAAATAACAATGTACTTGCATGTGACTAATAAGGGCCATAATTTCTCATAGCACTAAAATTGTGAAATACAGAGCCATTCCTCATCACCATGATCCGATTCTCTCAAAGTCTCATCCTTTGGATGTTTTAATTGACTTACAATCTGCATCTGCATGACACTGCCCACATTCTGCATGCCGACAGAGAGAAGCTCCTTGTAGTGCATCCCTCGACCAAACTCCAGCCTCTGCAGGTCAGCAGAGTTTTTAAGTCCTTCTAGTGCCACAATCATCAATGCTTTTACACCTGTGAATGTCACAAAGGGAGTCTTAGTAGCCTAAACATAATGAGCATATTCAACCAAGCAGGCACATCTGTAACTGTAACTGCAGCATGAAGTGCAGTGTTTTAAAGAAACTCATTGCTGTTTAATCGCTGTACCACTGGCCCTGAGGCTGCTGACAGCAAGCAGGAGGTCCTCAACAGGTTCATCCAATCCATCTGTAAAGATGATGAGCACCTAGAAAGAGAAATCAAAGAAAAACTTTCTTCTCTGTAGAAAAGACCCGCTTAGAACAACATAAAAACCTTTGTTGGTTCATGCTGGTTTATGGTGGTCAGTCCTGGTTCTATCAATCAATCAATCAATCAATCAATCACTCAATCAATCAATCAATCAATCAATCAATCAGTCAGTCAGTCAGTCAGTCAGTCTACAATATCTATCTATCTATCTATCTATCTATCTATCTATCTATCTATCTATCTATCTTTGATGTATTTTTCAGATGTGATGGATTGTTAACTGCTGTTCTCACCTTTACATAAGAATTTGAAGCTCTGAACTTTTTCTCAAACGACTGTAGAAGCTGGGTGTTGAATTTCAGAGATTGTGAAGTCTGAAGTGACATCACTTTTTTTATCACACCTTCATCGTACTCATCGAAGGAAAAATCATCCAGCATCTTTCCATTACCCTCGACCAATCGGAACCCTATATTGGTATTGAGGGTTGGGCTGCGGACACAGCACAGATCGTTGACAACCGAAACGTACCGGATGATCTCGGGAAGGTAGGACTGCAGCTTTTTTTGGTCTGTAAATATTGACCGAGAACTTGAACTGGTGCGCGAGTTATCAAATCCGATGCCAATGTCAATTGAACAACCTAAATAAAGAGAGACAAAATGTATATGTGATAAATTGAATGCTGTCAATGTTCTAATCACAACAATATGATAGGTGAATAATTATATGCATATATTAATAAGTATTGCCTAATTGAATTAAAAGTGAAACGATTTTTAAAAATCAATTATTTTAAATGCTACAAGTTAATTTAGGCATCAGAACATTTTAATGTGAAAAATCTACATATAGAGATTTGCTAAAGATTTCATTTAACAGTAAATTAATAGTTAAACAATTTGTGTTAATAAAGATTCATTTTAAGTGAGAGTTAGATGACAGGTAATCTGAAAGGTAATTTAAATGAAAAAAATATGGGAAATTAACAATTAATTATGAACATTTAATATCCAATATCAAAAAAAAAAAAAGTAAAAAATATCGCCCAGATAATCAATTCACTGTAGTCCTGTCACAATCATGGACTTCTGTTCTTACTTAGTTTCCTTATTTGGTCATGTTCCTGTTCTTGTTTAGTTAATTAATTAGCCCCACACCTGGGTCTGTTTCACGCTGATTATGTTCACTATTTATAGTCTGTCTTCTCCTTTATTCCTTTGTCTGCTAATGTTTGATTATTTGGATTTGTGTTTGGATGTGCCCTTTTTTCTCCTCTGGATCATTAAAAGAGCTATTTAGATATATCCTTCGTTGTGTGCTTTGATTTACACACCAGCACGTGTGACAGAATAGCAGACCTAAAAAGTGAGTAAGTTTAGCGGCATTTTTCTTTTTGTTTTGTTCATCATGCGCTTTGCTTTACACACAAGATTGTCAGGTTTTTTTTTTTGTAGCAGTTGGACTGTTTGCTGGAGGACCACAGCAAGGACTTTATCGATCTGGTGTGTTTTACCCACTTCCCAGACCGCTCGCTCTGTGTTTATTACACCGGCCTGAGCGAGCAGTGTAAGGCACGCCTACCAGCGAATGGTCCCAAAGAGGATTTTGCCACTTTTGCGGAGTGGGTGCTGGAGAATAACAGATCTCCGTTCACCGTCTGCCCCGCTGAGGAGGATATCTCCAGCCCCACTCCCGAACCAGAGACCAGCCAGCCGTCATCCTGCTGCACGGAAGTATTGCCTGAGCCCACTGCAGACGGAGAGCCTGAGCCTGCGGTGACTGAGCTGATCGTCGCTTTTTTTTTTTTGTGGGGGAGGCATTTCCCAATTTTCCTGTGTCTCCGCTGGTTCTGTCCAGCCCAAGTCCTTCTGTGTTCCCTCCCAGCCTCCCTCTTCCGCCTCCTCTCAAACCAGCCTCAACCCTATCTCCGCTGGTGCCTGTCAGTCCCTCAGCTCACTCTCAGTCAGTGCCATCTGGGCGCTCTTATTTGCCTCGGGACTTCCAGTCTCCAGCTCCACCTTGGCATGAGGATCCCCTGTCTCCGCCTCCAGCCTCAGAGCCCTGGACTCCACCTCGGTCCTTCGACCCATCGGCTCTGCCTTGGCACTTAGCTCCCTCATCTCCACCGGGCTCCCTCGTCCCTCTGGCTCCGTCTTGGTCAGTTGTCAACCATCTGCCACCTCGGGACTCCACTCCTCTGGCTTCGCCTCGTCACTCCATCCCTCCGGCTTCACCTCCATCCTCAGTCGCTCTGGCTCCACTGCAGTCTTCCGGAGCCCCGCCTCCGCCTTGGTTGCCTGTGTCTTCAGCGCCACCTTGGCCCTCTGGATCCTCTGTGTCACCCTGGCTCTGCTCCGCTCCTCATCCATCGGTGCAGTCTCCATCATTTGGCCCCCTGGTGTTGTCGGCTCTTACTCCACCATGGCTCCTCCCACCGTCGACTCCACCGTGGGTCATCAGGCTGGCTGGCCTCTGGATTTCCATCTGGCTCCTTCTGCTCTGGGCTCCTCCATCCACTCCACCCTGGTACTATGGTCTATTCTCCCTCTCCATTGCCTGCCCCATGCCCGCCTCCTGAACCCCACCCTCCCTCTGGACTATTTCTTTCGGTGCGGGGATGCACCGTTCCAGGAGGGGGGCGAACTGTCACAATCATGGACTTCTGTTCTTACTCTGCTTCCTTATTTGGTCATCTTCTTGTTTAGGTAATTAGCCCCACACCTGTTTCTGTTTCCCACTGATTATGTTCACTATTTAAAGTCTGTCTTTATTCCTTTTTGTCCGCTATTGATGTTCGATTATTTGGATTTGTGTTTGGATGTGCCCTCTTTTCTCTTCTGGATCATTAAAAGAACTATTTAGATATCTCCTTCATTGTGTGCTTTGATTTTCACACCAGCATGTGACAAGTCCAAACATACTGTGGATTCTTAATTCTGTTAATCTTGAAGGTATATTCAAATTTAACTATTTAATATCAGTTCTACAATTTAATATCACACATTTACATTTAGTCATTTAGCAGATTTCATTTAGCTTTCAACCAATGTGACTTACAAATGAAGACAATAGAAGCAATCAAATCCAACAAAAGAGCAATAAAATGCAAGTGTTATGGCAAGTCTCGATTAGCCCAATGCAGTACACGTAGCAAGGTTTTATGTGTGTGCATATATACACATAGATGGTACTTCTACTCACTTGGATCTATGGATTGAGGAATACAAAGGGCTTCCACAAATGTTGCTGTTGTCATATTAAGGTAGCTGAAGTCCTGCACTCTGAATACCCTATCCAGTGACCCAGCAATATAACTGAGCTGAGACATCAATACATCCCCAATTCCAATAACAAAGACGTTAATTCGAAGGCGTCTGAGATATTCGGCTGCCTCGTTCACACTGTCTGATGAAATGCCATCAGTAATAAGTACAAGATTTTGTGGTACCCCGCTCGCTGTGCGACTCCCTTTGCTCTCCTCGAAGAATTCCACAACGCTACTTAGAGCGTTTCCAATTTTTGTCCCTTCTTTAATTTGCTGAATTTGTCTAATTGCTAATTTTACCCCCTCCAAATCTTTATGCTCATTTAAGTAGAACTCCTTCCGATATGAGCTGCTGAACTGGGCTATACCAATTCTGAAAAGTTCTGGAGAAATACGGAGCTGGTCCACAACATTTAGCAAGAAAGCAATCATAGTTCTCCATGACTCATCGTTGATGCTTTCAGATCCATCAATCAGAAACACCATGTCAGCTACCTCCATGTGGCATTCTGCAAGACAGAACAATCAGAGACAATCTAGTTCTGGTCATGTTGATAAATCTGACATCTAATTTGCTTTTGAATTCTTAAAGTCTGAAGCAAAAGCTTTTACCTGGTTTGGTTGAACTGCAAAGCACACTGGAGACGTTCTTCTGCAGTCCTTTAAGGCCCTCGTAATTATCAACATGGAAGATTTGGTTTTTGTTCTTGGTAATGATCTCCAGATCACTCTTTTGAGCTCTAGCCACTCCAATTCCATACACATTTATATGGTTGGCCGCAAACTCATCAGCCCATGTATATAAATTTTCTCGGTCTCTAGCATCACCATCCGTAATTACGAACAGCATTTGAGGGATGCCCCGTTTATGTCGCCCACCATTCTCTTCTTTAAAGTAATTGAGCGAGTATCCAAGAGCCTTAGCCGTGTTGAAGTTTCCAGTTGGGGGCTTCAAGGTTTCTAGGGCCTCAACTACCTGACGTTTATTGTTGTACTGGTTTAAAGAGAACTGATATGGAGTGCCTGAGTAAACAATAACGCCAATGCGAATTAGATTGTCCCCAATCTGTGTGCTGTTCACCACGGAGATTAAAAAGTTTCTAATGTTTTCAAAGTCTTGAATACGAATCCGTCTGGTGCACTGCACCAGGAAGATCACATCAGCCAACGGATTGCTCGGACAATCTACAAGTAATATGAGAAAAACATTTATTAATATTCCATAAAAAAACAAAACATGTACTCCAAGACTAGCTTAAACAAGAATAAATTCCCAGGATGGTCTAAGATGGTTGATTCTAGCGCTTTCTTGATATTGGTCATATCTACAGTATGTTGTTCATAGCAATAATTTGTAGTCAACCAACATGTTTGCATTTGAATAATTTTAACCGGGTGACTAACAGGAAGCAAAATTACTATTCAAGTAATTTAATTCACTCAAAAATTTAAATGGCCCCATTATTTACTCACCCTAACAGCTAACTGTCATACGAGTGTACACGAGAGAGTGGCGTTACAGCGGATGACGTAGGATTTAGGCATAGCCTAAGCTCCAGTGAGAAGTAATGAACGCAGAAGTTTAGAGGGGAGAGCAAAAGAAAACACCGGTCACGAATTAGAAGTACAAAACGAGGATTTGTAAAGGAAAACATCAGAGGATTTCAATATAATCCAAGAAGAGACTGGTTTTCCTATGCTGTAAACGCCACTTTCTCTTGTATGCGCATACGACCGTTAGCAGAAGCTAGAGATTACGATTTATAAAGTTTTAAATATGAATATTTTTCTAACACAAATGCATCTCTTTGCTTCAAGAGGCCTTTCTTAACCCCTTTATTAACTCTTAAAATAAAATTGTGTGTAAGCCTGACCTTAAGAAATTTACTCTTAATGTAATGTCTTTACTTCTGAAAAATTTAAATTTAAATTTACCAAGGGTGGCATTTTGCAGAATGCCATTGCCTGTTGCATTTTTGGAACTATAAATTAGATGCATTGAACTTTCTGTCAATCCAATTCAAATTCCAATTCAACTTCCTGCAGAATTCACAATTCAACTCATGAAATGAAAGACAGAAATTCTACATTTTTCCAAACCCTGTATAAACAACATCCAAAACAAAAAGCTGACCTTTTCAACAGGGATGTGCTGTAAATGTGGCACACATGAACATTTTAGGAATGTTTATGATTCACCTGTTTCAGGGCTGCAGAGCTTGAATTGGAGGTTTTTGTCAATGGATTGAAGTGCTTCAAAATCCCTCTCCACGTACACTTTATCTTGAGTTCCACTGATCTCCCAGAGCTGTGTGGTGTTTACACTACCCACACCTATTGAGAAGATGGTCACACCCTTGTCTCTGATATCCTTTGCGGGTGCAGCGACAGCATCATGAGCTTCCCCATCTGTGATAACTACAAGGAACTGTGGAACATCAGGCCGACCGCCGTTGGATTTGTCAAAATATTTTGAAATGAATGAGAGCGCTTTTCCAGTGTATGTGTTTCCTGTTAGCTGTTTAATGCTGTTGATCGCTTTCTCTACGTCATCCTGGTTGTAGTACCTATCCAGTGGAAACTGCTCCTGTGGATTATCGCTGAACTGGACCACCCCAATGTGCACATTATCTTCTCCAATAATGGTACCATTTACAACTTTGGTAATAAATGTCTTCATTGATGTAAAGTTTAGGCTATAAATGCTAGAAGAGCCGTCAATCAAAAACATGATATCTGCCACTTTGTTCTTGCAGGCTAAAGAAAGTAGAAGAACAAATCCAGTAAATACATAAAACATATTCAAAATTAGAAATAAAATCTTTACGCTACACTACCATCCAAAAGTTTGTGGAATTTCTAGAATTTTTCAAATTTTTTTGAATGCTTACCAAGTAAAAACAGTAATATTGTAAAATATTATTAAAATATAAATATTTTAAAATAACTGTTAAGTATTTTAATGGATTTTAAAAATGTAATCCTGTTATGGCAAAGCTGAATTTTCAGAAGCCCTTACTTGAGTCTTCGGTTTCTCAAGATACTTCAGAAATCTCTCTAATATGCTGATTTGGTGCTCAAAAAAAGTTTATTATCATTATCAATCTAGGGAAAACCTGTGTTACATAACAGTTTAATGGAAACTATTGTGGTTTTTTTCCCAGATTTTTTGATGTATAGAAAGTTCAAAAGAACAGTGTTTATTTGAAAATGAAATATCTTTTCTAATATTGTATAATTTTACTGTCACATCAGTTTACTGTGTCCATGTTGAATAAAAGCATTAATTACTTTCAAAAAAATAAAAAAAAAAATTCAAAAAAAAAAAGTAGTTCAAACATTTGAATGGTAGTATATCTTTAATAAACATTTTAATGTTTTCAAGTTTTTCTAAATGTATGTTGTTTTAAACCAGACAAAAACATGGATTTTTTTTCGGTATATGTATTAGTCTTACCCTCTTGTGAACAAATATCTGTGATAACTTCGTTCTTGAGGGTATTGAGTGCATCATAGTTGCTTACATAGAACTGCTTAGCTTCGTCAGCCGTCATTCTCAAGAGCTCTTCCTGGTTGGCATCCCTTAATCCAATTGCATAGACTGAAACACCTTGAATCCTCAGCTCTGCCGCTGGTTCACTCACCTCATCTTGGGATTCCTTATCAGTAATGACAATGAGAATCTCCTGAACCTTAGCCGGGCGGGATGCTTTAGCCTGACTAAAGAGATTGGCCACATAAGTTAGTGCTTTGCCTGTTTCTGTGCCTCCATAGGGCTGACTGATGTTCTTCACAGCCGCTTCTAAGGAGACTCTGTTTTTGTGCTCTGTCAGGCTGAATTGTAGAGTCGGATCATGGTCGACTTTCACAACTCCCACACGAACTTGATTGGGTCCAATGTTGAATTGTTGCAGGACGCCTATAATAAATTTCTTCACATCTTCAAAGTCGGCACGAGTGCTGCCAGAGTGGTCCAACAGGAAATAAATATCGGCTTCCTCTGTGTTCACACATCCTAAAAGTGAGGATTGAATGACAAGTACAAGAAACTATAAGCAGAAACCAAGAGCAAAAATATTCATACTAAATTAAAGCATAACATATTCAGCACAAGCTCTTTAAATTAAGGGTATTATGATGTTAAAATAAAAAATAAAAAAATGTATGGAAAAGTAATAAAATTATGAAAAATCTTCTCATTGTGTAATAATTTCTCCTTAACTATTACACAAAGTGGCTGAAAATGTAATCAAAAGTTATGAGGCAAAATGCTGAATCTAAGTAAATATAACTAATTTATCAATCAATTACTTGAAATAGTGTGTACTCCCTCAACAATATAGAAAGTTAATGTTTTTGACTCTTTTAACATTTCCTACATTGTTTGTTGCTTTTACCTTGTTTTAGAATGAATCTATTGTTCTTGTCAAAACCTCTATCGACCACAACCTTACAAAGGCTCTTTCTGAGGCTTTTCTCCAGCGAAGTAAGCATCTGAAAACTATCCACATTGAACACAAACTGGCGTTCAGGGTAAGATCCTATTTTTTTGAGCTCCTCCACACTAGCATCCTTCACCCCGAGGGCATATACAGTGACTCCTAAGCGCCTCAGCTCAGCAGCTGGGGCAGCGACTTCATCTTGTGACTTGCCATCAGTGATGACGACAGCTACCTGTTTAACACCGAAAGCTTTCCTGCTGCCCCTTCTCTTAGTAAAGAGATGGCCCTTGGCAAAATTCAGGGCCGCACCAGTTGCAGTTCCTCCGCCTCTTTGTGGTATGATTTTAACATAGTTCAGAATATCACTCTTGTTAACGAAACTGTCCAAGTAGAATTCAGCACGGGGTGTGTCACTGTAAAGAATCATTCCCACCCTCACATTGTCAGAGTTCACCTCGAGGCCACTAATTGTGCGGTGGATGAAACGTTTCACTAGTAGAAAGTTGCTACTGGTGATACTACCCGATTCATCCACAATAAACACAATATCCGCCACTTGGGCTGATGTGCAATCTGTTCAAAGACAATAAAAATACATTAATATAGTGGAAAATAGTGGTAAAATTGAACAACAATTATCACAAAATTACACATATTATTAAAATCATAGTTGTACATTACGGTGTACACTGCATAGGTTTTTTTTTTTTTTAATTAAATAAGGTTTTCAGTTTGTCTTACTGACTCTTAATCATTTTGCTAAACAAGACAACAATATTAAGCTCTCTGCTGCCCCCCTTAAGCTCTAATGGTACAAATGGTGTTTATTATGAGACGTTACAACAGACTGACTGACATGCAACATATGTTGATGTTGTATGGGAAAAAAAAAATTCTGCGTTTGCGGTAAATTATGTTTATGTGACCCACCTTATGTAGAATAAAACAGCTTCACATATATGACTGGAGTCATCATCTAATTTTAATCGAAAATATTATTCATATCTTGTGTCACACTTACTTAATGCACCTTAGAGAACACATAATTCATAATGTGCTGTTATGTCTTTATTGTTCGTAGTTGAAATAAAGGCAAACTAACCTCCTGTAACATTGAAAACTTCTGTTTCCTGAATTCGTTTTCTGATATCTGTTGCAACATCAATGATATTCTGATCAACCTGGAAAGTGCGTAGCGAAGGTAACAGGTAGTGTAAATCTGCTTCCAATCTGATATCAATAACAGTCACATCCTCATTCTTCATTGTTCGTATGGCCCTCTGAGTGGAGTCAGAAGAGTTCCCTGTTCTGAGCACCAGCAGATACTGTTTGTAGCCTCTAGCAATTCTGCTGCCAGACGCCGTGTTAAGAAAGTGAGTACGAACATAATCTATGGCCTGTCCTAATTTTCGCTCTCCACTGGGCCTTGGGTTGAACCGATTTATGTACCCTGTGGCTTGTTCCTTAACTTTGTAGTCATTAAACAGGAACTCCTTGACAACATTCTCTCCAAATTGAGCCAGCGCGATCTTATGAGATCCATCTCCCACATTGAGCTGCACAGCCAGTTGGTTGAGAAGCTCCCTTATCTGCTGTGTTTCTCTCTGGGCCAAACTATCCACCAGGACAAATATATCAGCAAACCTTGGGGCAATGGCTGAAACAGACACAAAATGAATAATTGAAAACTATTTTTTTTTTTTTTTCATATTTGCACATGTAAATACATGAATATTCAACATATTACACAGTTATTGCTTACAACTTAACCAGCAGTGATGGTCATTTAAGATAAAAGTTAATAAGAAGCTATTCACACATAATGATTTTTAAAATACAAGACACAGGGCAGAACTCCTTTCAACTTTCAACATGAGGCAAGAGCACAACAGTTATTTTATATGTACTCAGCATGAGCATAGCTCAGGTTGGACTAAAAAAGTAAATATTTATCAAGATTCTTCAATTCTTCATTTTTTTATATTCTCTTTCCTTTCTTTCTTTCTTTCTTTCTTTCTTTCTTTCTTTTGTGGGTGTTTGTATTGTCAATATACAATAACAGTTAATAACATCACTGATGTGCGTTACATAATAATAAACAGCACATACGATTATTAAAACTTGAATTTAAAATAAAAGTAAACCTTCAAAGAAAAATTAAAAGCTACGTAATTCAAATATAACTGTATATAAATAGTATTAATAACACTGTACCAGGTGTAAACAGTTATCTTGCTTGACCACTTGTGATTGGATTGCTAGAGACAGATTCAGAAATCATGTTTATACAGGCTCGTTAACTTCTGAACATAGTTTTTAAAACTTAATTTACCTTTCCCCTGATCCCTCATCAAGATGCACACTGTATCCTTCATGGTGGTCGTCAGTCCTTGCAGTGCTTGGTAATTTTCAATATTAACCACAAAACGCTCAGGTGGACTGTTGGCAATAGCCTTTAACTCAGTCATATTCGTTGGACCAACACCAATGGCAAAGATGATAATACCCTTCTGTCGCAGATTTTTAGCAGGTTCTTTTATATCATCGGCTGATTCTCCATCTGTGATCACCACAACAATCTGAGGCACTTTTACATTGATACGGCTTCCACCTGCACTCGTGAAATAGCTGTCCTTAAGAAAATTCATGGCTTTTCCCATGTATGTGCCTCCTTTTCGGTATGGAAGGTTATCTATTTTCGTAAACAGTTCCGCTTTGTTTGCATATTCCCCTATCAGGAACTCTTTGTGGGGATCGGTGCTGAACTGAGCAAGGCCAACTTGTACCTTTTTAGTGTCAATATCCAAACCATCAACGAAAGTGTGCATGAACATCTTAACCTCCCGGAAGTCTCGAGTACTGATGCTGCTAGAACTATCCACAAGGAATACAATGTCATATGGTGGATTTTCATCCAGGCATCCTATCAATGAGAGTATAATAGACAACACATGACAATTAAGACATGTATAAGTGTCATAAATGACACAAATATACGCTACTGTTCAAAATTGGGCAGTTCGTAGGATTTTTTAATGTTAAGTCTTTTTGTAATTTATGTAATGTAATGTAATTTATTCCTGTGATGGCAAAGCTGAATTTTTAGCAGCAATTACTTCAGTTTTCAGTGTCACATGATCCTTCAGAAATCATTCTCAAAGATGATGATTTAATACTCAAAACACATTTTGAAAGAGCTGTGCTGCTTAATATTTTTTTGTGGGAAGCATGATTTTTTTTTTTATTAATAGAAAGTTCAAAAGAATTGAATTTACTTGTTACAATTTAAATCTGTACTGTCACTTTTAATCAATTAAGTGCATTCTTCTTGTTGAATATATGTTTTCTTTTCATTCAAAATAAAAATCTTACTGACCAAACTTTTGAACGGTATACAGAATCCAAAATGCCAATACAAATTATAAATACAATTTTTTTTTAAATTACACAATTGGTCAAAAACACTAAACACACATAACATTAATCATCAATAGTATTAATAACATTCATTTTCTTTGGGCCATGTTAAAATAAAAATCCATAAATTATTTAGGAAATTGTTAATTTTCAGTAAATTAGACATGCAAGTAAGGTGTTTACCTGTTGGCTGTGCAGTGCTTACAAGGAAACATGATATAATGATTAAACCAAAAACAAATATCCATATCTTCCCCATTGTCTGAGCACGTCCCGAAGACCTTAACAGAAAAAAAGAAATAATTTTAGCATGATATTTCCAATAAATTTAGTATTACCTGATACTGAACCTAATTTGACCCCTAACTTGAGCAAGACGCTCCTTACACAAGTGGACATCTGGCTTTTATAAAAGGTGAATTAAAATATATATATTTTAAAAAAATTAATAAAGTCAAAGAAATACATTAGAAAGATACAATTATTCCTAAAAATACATGTTTTAAACAAATAACTGAACTGAGTCTGCCTGTCTTTTTGTCTGCTACCAAATGAACTAAAAACATAGCAATGATCAAATAAATTAGCTCTGCTGTGAGGCAAACAACAGTGTTTATTTTTTGCTGTTAAGAAATGTTTGAGTTGGAATGACAGCAGAGAGCATGTTTCACACACAGACCAGCCGTAAAATGTAAGGTCAATTGAGGGCCTGTCTAAACCTTCAAGCTCTCATAGCCCAAGACCCCAAATCTTTCATGTGGTAAGAAGAAAGGAATGCCAATCTGTTCCTGTTTCACAGCCTTTCAAAGGCAGGACCCAACAACCACATAAATGTTAGACTTCCCATAGTCCCATTTAATGTTTTCAGTTGCTAAGATTTTTTCTTATTTTGAAGAAGAAGAAAAAAAAAAAAGCAAAATGTAATGAATGTTTAGACCATTCCTATTTTTTCTGTGAAGTCTTTAAAGATATACAATACTGCACATCTTTCTCTATATCCAGATGGTAGCAGTGGAACCAAACAAAACTGCAAACAATGATTGTTTGCGAACAGGTTTCAAACATCATCCCTTGTCTGCAATTAATCAAATAACAAATATTTCCACACTAAAAGGAATAGTTGACCCAAAAATAAAAACAATTGCTAAAAATTTAACCTCAAGCCATCTAAGCTGTTGATGAGTTTGTTTCGTAATTGGAACATATTAGGTGAAATTTAACATTAAATCGCCAATGGATCCTCTGCAGTGAATGGGTGCCGTCATAATAAGAATTCAAACAGCTGATAAAAACATCACAGTAATCTACATGACTCCAGTCTATCAATTAACATCTTGTAAAGTGACAAGCTGCATGTTTATAATAAATAGATCCATTATTAAGATGTTTTTAATTTCAAACCACTGCCTCTATCCATAATATTGCTTTCTCCAGTGAAAAAGTTGCCTCACCTGAATCAGGAGAGAAATATGCATGGATCAAGCACCGTTTACAAGCTAAAACAGTTTAAAACAGTCATAAACAGGGATTGAACTTTTTCACTGGAGGATTGAAAAAGAAACATTCTGACAGCACCCATTCACTGCAGAGGATCCACTGGTGAGCAAGTGATGTAATGTTAAATTTCTCCAAATCTGTGAAGAAAACAAACTCATGTACATCTTTAATGGCCTGAGCCTGAGTAAATATTAATTTTTGGTTTAGCTATTCCTTTTACTCTTGCCACTGGTTGACAACACTTTGCTATGTTTGGCTGGGCGGCAGGAGAGAGAGATAAAGGTCAATATATTTTGTTCTTATTTTTCATTAATCAAATTCAGTCACATTCTTCTTTGCCTTCCATAAGGCCATCAACACATCTGTATCCGCTTGCTTCTCTCCATTCCAGGGGCGCCCCCAAGGGGTGGCCAGGGGTGGCCACGGCCACCACTGTATAAACTCTGGCCACCCCTGTGGCCACCCCTAGGATGATTTGCAGTGGGTACTATAAATTGAAATGCAGAATGTAAATTCACAATAGTTTAAGAAGTGGGGAAAAAAATAATAATAAAAATGCAGCACCGGGTGCAGCCACCAAAAGAAATTGCAGATTGGCGCCACCAGAGTAGCTGCCCTTCCCCCTCGCCCTCCCGTCCAAACAAAACACAGAGCACGCGCATATATCACGTGATGGTCTAGACTAGTGCGCATACGCATTTATAGTGCATTCTGTCACTGGAAATTTAGAATTATAACATTTTTCAAGATTTGGGACAGAACATTTATAGATCTATATAATTTATATAATTTCATATAGTTACTATCACACGAAGAGTGACGTTTTTCTCCAAAAGTCAGCATAATTACAAATGTGATATTGATTTTATACAACAGTTCAATAAACAAGAAGTTAATATCAAGAGACTTACGTTTTAGACAACATATTCCCTGTTTATGCTCTATTTCTAAAAACGAAAATCATTCCAAACACAGCCACTGTTTTGCGTCTCTGAGTGACATGATAGTGTTTCCTTCCTGAATGAATCAACCGTTTAAATGATTCGGTTCAATTGCAATGACTCACTTATTAACAGTGACTCGCTGACACCTACTGGCGGTTTTAATTTCACATTTAAGGTACCTTTTCGTTTTTAAAATAATTTCAAACATCAGTTTTCAATGTTTTATGTTTAAAATACCAAAACATTATTTATTCATTTGTAACTGCAGGTTAAAGTACTCCATGTCCCACAGAGCTGCATTAAACAGTGTGCAAAAACATCTAAATGGCACTTCAAATGCAGCTTCTGTTTTCTCTGCATTGCAAAGATCAATTTTGTTGATACTGATTGCATTTGCTTGGTAACAGCCCAAATGCAAGTATTTGACCTAAAAGATGGTGCACACTTTTAGAAAAAATGGTGTGAAGGTAAAAATAAAAAAATCAGCTGTCAGCACAATTAGAAATAAGATATCAGCACAATAACACACTCAGCAAAATATTGTATGTTTATCGTTATCGAAAAAAATCCCAGAAATATCTTTTTCTTTTTTTTTTTTTTTGTCAATATTGCAAACCCTTTTTTTCTTTTATTTTGGTGTGCCACCCCAAGATTTACTGTGGCCTCATCTGGCCACCCCTTAAAATTTCCTGGGGGCCCCACTATTCATGTTTTTGAGAGATACAAATGTCCCATGCATAGAAAGTTACACATGTGCCCGTCATCCCAAAATAGGAGCTCAAAGGAAATCACATCTAATCTGCATTCTGCACGTTTGCTCTCATGCTCAGTAAAATGGTCTTCTATAATAGAATCACACATAAGAGACACATGGAACCTATATCTGTTTCAGGCACGCTAACAGAACAACTTGCTCTATTAAAAAATTCTTTCTAACACAACTCTTTCATTAGGATGCTAACCTGCTCCAGGCTTTACAAATAAACCCACTGACAAGCTTTTATGTCTTGTGTTTCAAAATGCTATTACTTCCTATAGAAGGATAGGCTAACCGCATGCAATTTTATATGTACTTTTTTTACTTTGTCGTTTGTTTCAATTGAAGTTATTTGCATGTGCATCCCAAACAACTTCTTTCAGTAATCCTCCAGCATCCCGCCGCCCCCGTTTATTCATTTATGAGCTGCTCAGATGAGCTGGATGGTGTAGTTGCTTTAATGTGGTCTGCTGTTCTTGAAACACTTTCAGTACAAAGAATAGAAAAATTTAGAACATTTCCGACAGATTAAGGTTTCAATATAAGTTTTAAACAAAGATTTTCAACACAAAGGCAAAAAAAAATTACATTTAATTTAGATTTTTCTGAAATCATTCTAATATGCTGATCTGCTGCTCAAGGAACATGTATAATTATCAATGTTGAAAAGAGTTTTTCTGCTGAATATTTCTGTCTTTTTTCTGGATTCTTTGATGAATGAGAAAATTTTGATAAATTTCGATGCATAAAAATGGTAATCATTTCTTTCAGTAAAAAATATTGTTGACTCTAAACTTTTGAATGACAGTATATATAAAAATACTATCAGATTTAATCTTTGTTTATTTGACTAATTTATTATCACTATTATTATCATAATTATTTCACTTTTTAATTTGGTTTTCTTTAAATCAGCAAAATAAGATCGGTACCTGTTTAGATTCCATTATCATTTTGTCATAGAACTGCTTAAATTCACTGCAAAATGTGTTAACCAGGATTTGATTATTCTCCCACATTAAACGACACCTCAGTACAGGATGAAAGAAAATGTTCCCCTGTTCTATGCTGTTAAAAATGTTTACAGTTTTAATAAAACAGATTTGAACGGAAAAACAAATAATATCCAAACTTCCCAAAAGAGTTTCAAACCCTTAAGCCAGAACCAACTGGGCGGAAAACAGTTGTGAGGCCCAGATGTTCAAGGGTAACAGTGGATCAAATATTGTGCACATGGAAGTAATTAAACTGTGAAGAGAGATTTGACTGATTGAGAAAACCAAAACCAGAGGCCATGACATATCACTGAGGCAAATCTTTGCATGCATGTTTATTTCATACTTGTTTCTTGCCTTATGATTTCAGAGATCAGACAATGTTAGACACAAATATTAATAGGACAACATTCAAATGAATAAAGTAAGTAAATCATCTAATGATCATAACATTCCATGAATCTGAGCAAATGAAAGCTTTTAGATACAGCTAAGTTATGATTATTTATTTCTTAAAAGTAAATAACTGATTACAGCACAATCTTCTAATTCTAATAACTTATTGATTTCAAGTCAAAAAACTGATTTTGGATATAGGTAAAATGCGACTAGATCAGGCATCAGAAACCTTTGGCGTGCATGCTAGAAATGTGGAAAATAAACATCGGCACACAAGCGATAAGGGAGACAGGAATAAGCTGACAGACACCATGTGGCAATGCACAACAAATCCAATAAGGTAAACAGACGCCTTTCATGCTCTCTTCTAATTACTCCCATTTATTTTGCATACTGTCCATGTCTATAACACAGCTGCATATGTTACATATGATGTAAACATTCCATGGTACTATGTTTTTTGTATGATCAAGCATGATGACAGCATAGAACATGGATCTGATCACCTCTAACTGGAGCTCCAGATGTGCAATTATGCTGGCTTTTAAAATCCCTAAACCCAAAAGCAAATTTTTGTAAGTTCAGGAACTGTTGCATCAACACTGCATTCCCTCCTCATTTCAAAATCATTTCCTTATCTGACTGGGGACACTGTATGCAAGCCTTCATGGCATGGAGGAAAAGACAAGGATGTTTTAAATAAATACTTACAATAGGCATATCCACCCGAAACTGAACAAATTTTGCCTACTTATTGGGCAGCTTTCTGTAGTATATTCCCAATTCATTTGCTACATTTCTTATTTCAGGAAGTGTTTATTTTAATGAGACAGACAACTAAATCTTGTTAGCCCAGTTTGCCCATACTGGAAGACACACATAATGACACCATCTGTTTGTAAGTTGCTTTCTTCAGTGATGACCATAAAAAAGTTGCTGTCTAAATGAAAAGCAAATATTTATACCATTTATACCATATTTATTTTTACCAGTTCTATTTATTTATTTAGTTAGTTGGTTGATTGCGATTTCACTTTTTTAACATTAGTTAGTGTCTAATGTTGCTATTTGAGCATAAAAAATATCTGCAAAGTTGCAGCACTGAAAGTTCAATGCAAACAGAGATATCTTTTAAAATTCTGTCAGTTTGACAAAAACGGCTGGTAAGGGACTACAACTAGCTTCTTCCCAGGTCCGTTACGTCATGAACCCAGATAAACCCCGCCCCCGGGAACACGCAACAAAGGGGGCGAGGCAATGTTGTGCTGCTTTAGAGAAGGGGAATAGAAAACTAGGGGTGCATGTAAAAATCTGTTCATATATGGATCGCGATTCTGTCTTCTTACGATTCTAATGGGTTCACAAGTTTCAAAACCAATGTTCTAAAGCAGCAGTTCTCAATCCTGTTCCTCGCTTATATTCACATAGCAATGAGAAGCGTTATACTTGGATGCGCTTTTGGTTGCTGTGCTGTATTAAACCTTTAATCAGACTAAAACCGTATATATTAAAAGCTAACAGAAGCAGTAGCGTTCACAAACAACAGCGTATCTAAAAGTATGAGACAACAACGAACAACAACAACAGCAAACAAACATACCATTAAGAGCCGCTATTGCACAGGTTCTGCGTGATCCTCTTCATTAATATTCTCTGCATCTCATTCGGGCTCAAACTGATAACCAATATAGACCATTGTTTACAATACAACTGGAGCACATTCTGAGTTTGAGGGGCGGGATGTTCGAGCTCTAGAAGCGGTTTAGCGAATTACAACACACTGAGCCAGCTGACCAATCTCAGCCCATTGCATATTTCTGAGGGAGGGGCTTCATAAAAACAGGAAATAATCTAGGCTTTTGTCAGAGAAGTGATAGATCTGTGTGGAATAAAGGTAAATTATGTGAAAATTAATGCATTTTTTAAAAAACGAAAGATGAACACATTTTAGACTGCACCCCATAAACACAATCAAGCCTAGAAAAAAAACTGTCATCCACCCCTTTAAATAAAAAAATACATTTAAATTTTAACGTACATGTGAAATGTAAAATTATATTTAAAATTCATTTAAAAAAATGTTTGTCAGAAAATGTGCATATTTGTTTGCAGCTATGTGGAAGCAGACATGTTTAACTGTTAAAAAATATTAGGCTATTATCATCGCCATCATTGTTAATAAAGTATCCTTGACACATTTTTAAACACAAAATGCAAGCAGAGAGTTTTATTTCCAGTTTCCAAATAGGCTACTTTAAACTCTAGCATATAAATATTCTAGCAGTTCTCCCCAAACACTTGCATAACCACTCATGTCTTATTATAATAAAAACACACAACAATAATTTTCAGCAATAATGAAAGCAATGCCTCTACATGCAAGAATGAAGAGCATGTACTTACTGTACATCTGTCGGAGTGCGACACAAAAATCCCACCGCACGAGCAGGGCTTTGCTTAGACCGTGTGACCACTCCTCACTGAACCCCCTCCCCCGCAGTATCTTCATTCTTTTCGTGAATTTTAATGTCTACCAAGTTTCTGAATCGTTCAATGCATTTGGAAGACTGTATCGAAACAATAGGCTATTCTTTTTTATACGGCTCATTACAACAAACTTATTAATATTCACATTTTATTTTTCCAAATGTATAGCCTATACATTTGGTAAAATAAAATGTGAATATTAATAAGTTTGTATTATATTATTATTATATATTATTATATTATATGTATTATATTATTATTTTAATATATATATATATATATATATATATATATATATATATATATATATATATATATATATATATATATATATATATATAAATAAATAAATTCCCGCAAATATTAAAACGTGAAAGACGCTCGCGACCGATGATGGAATGTATCATTTGCACGTTCTTTTGAGTCTTACAATTTTAAACATTCAAGTGCTCAATTCAGTGCTTGCGCGCTCTGTGACTGTAAGACCCTTTCTGTGAGCCGCATCACACCCAAAGCGCGCGTCTGAGAGCGCGCGCCTTTGCGCGTAAACAGCCAAATACATACAAAAATATGTCAAAGTGCCAGTCTTGATGAGTATTCATGTAAACAGTAGATTTATACTAAACATTGTCGGTATACAGGCTATAAAGTTAATGTAAACAGCTGAGAAACAAAACTTATGTGTAACAGTTTGATCCGTATATGAGGTCTTAAAGAGACAACCTAAATAAACCTGCCGCTGTCTGTTTTTACTGTTTATTTATACATTGAAGACTAACCAGTGTTATTTTAAAGGTAAATAGATGATTCTGTTTCTGTGGTATTTCTGTACCTGAATATTACTGTTATACCTACCTGAAAGACTTAAAGCACAGTAAATTTTAGTTGTATCTTGTTGCATTTGTTTGTGCACTGCTTGTCATAAATCTATTCTTATTTTATTACTGACTGTTTACTTGTCTTTTTTAGCTAAAATAAATTCAATTCAGAGTTTGAAAGTTTTTAAGTATCTTCCTCACAATATAAATATGAATCAACAACATTATAAATTGTAAAACACAACTACACTGAGTGACGAAACATTTAGCTTGAATGATTGTAGGTTAAAAATATGTCTAAAAAAATACCCTCACAATAACTATAAACTATTTACACTTCAATGTTTTTTATGTATATATGTGTGTTTTTTTTTTTTTTTTTTTTTTTTTTTTTTTTTTTTTTTTTTTTTTTTTTTTTGTGTGTGTGTGTGTGCTTGAATTTTAGCACATTATAAAAAAGTGCAGAATTAATATATCATCTGCTGACACAATAATGAATGGATGAACTTGTCACCAAGGACCACATTTTACTTAAATGAGAACACAGTCTTTGCCTCTCACACTCCCCAACTTTAGCCATATATCTTAGAAACAATCCCAGACAACCAAACATGGGCCTTCACCTCAATCTGTGCTGGCTTTAGTCAAAACCCAAACCCAGCCCTGGAATTTATCTTGAAGCAATGTAGAGTCAAACACTGGTGACTAAATAAAAAAAAGTGCATGGATCCCCCATGAAAGATGTCCAAAAAATCGGACTGATTTTAAATTGTAATTTTTTGGCCACACATGGATTTTACATTGCTTGTGTTAAAGCAGCTATAACTCAGAACATGTGCTCTTTCTGTAAGGTGAGAAGAGACATCTCCTACACATAGTCCACATACCATTACAGCTTGCTGTTTCAGGCAGCCCATTTACTTTCTTTTTCTTCTTTTTTTTAATTAAAGGAATAGTTCACCCAAAAATAAAAAAATAAAATGAACTCACCCCACATCCAAGATGTGGATGAGTTTGTTTTTTCATTAGAACAATTTAGCATCACATCATTTGCTCACCAATGGATCCTCTGTAGTGAATGGGTGCCGTCAGAATGAGAGTTCAAACAGCTGATAAAACATCACAATGATCCAGAAGTAATCCACACGATTCTTGTGAAGGAAAAAGCTTAGTGTTTGTAATAAACTAATCCATGAAGACATTTTTACTCAATTTAGTCTAAATAAAGAGAGAAATATGCGCAGATCAAGCACCTTTTACAAGCAAAAAATAAATAAATAAATAAAAATAAAAAAAATAAAAATCCAAACAGTTCTAAACAAAAATTTGGTGTATTGTGATGTGAAAGGACATCAGAGGATGGACTCTTTCACTGGAGGAAGCATTTTAGAATACAGACTCATATTTTGGCCAGAAGTGAAGGTTTAAAGTTAAAATATCTTAATGATCAATTTGTTTATTACAAACGTACAGCTTTCTGCTTCACATAATGTTAAAGGGATACTCCACCCCAAAAGGAAAATTTTGTCATTAATCACTTACCCCCATATCGTTCCAAACCCGTAAAATCTCCGCTCGTCTTCGGAACACAATTTAAGATATTTTGGATGAAAACCGGGAGGCGTGTGACTGTCCCATAGACTGCCAAGTAAATAGTGTCAAGCGCTCTTCCGTATCATCTGGGCCACAAGGATGTGCTGCTTCCATGTGTATTTAGGTTTGATTTGAAAGAAAACAGCACATCATTGTGGAGCAGATGATACAGAAGAGCATATGCAGCATACAGTGACATGGAGAGACACAGAGGAGACTGTTGACAAAGGAATTGTTGAATAAAGGTGTTATTTTTGTTTTCTTCGCTTACAAAAAGTGTTCCCGTCGCTTCATATAACCCAGATTGCACGTCTGATGGCAGATGGAGTATTCTGATGATGACTTTCATACCTTTTATGGACCTTGACACTGTTATTTATTTGGCAGTCTATGGGACAGTCACAGGCCTCCCGGTTTTCATCCAAAATATCTTAAATTTGGTTCCGAAGACGAACGGAGCTTTTACGGGTTTGGAACGACATGGGGGTAAGTGATTAATGACAAAATTTTCATTTTGGGGTGGAGTATCCCTTTAATTAATGGACTGGAGTAGTGTCAATTACTTGTGGGTTGTTGTGATGTTTTTATCTGTTTAGACTGATTCTGGTGGCAGCCATTCACTGCAGAGGATCTACTGGGGACGAGACTGTTGCTGGGAATTCTGGGCCCTCTGCACTGAATTTGCTATGGAACCCCCTCAAAGTCTGAACACTGAACGTGGTTGGGGGGGGGGGGGTTGCAAATTAACATTCAGTTTTGGCTATTGCATGCCACATGGAAATTTTCATTTTTGGATGAACTATTAATTTAAATACTGGCAATAATAATCTGTGCAAGGTTTCTCCTAAATTCAAGAGAAAGTTCAGTTCTTCAGAAAGTATTTGAAATTGGCAGGGTCCCTGTTTGGCTGATGTTATTTAAAATATCATGTTTTCTGTGCAGCTGAGCAGATAAATCTCCATGATCGGGAAAGGGAAATTCTAAGTAAGTCAAAGTTCCTCTGAAATTCTTTGAAACTAGCAGAGTCATGGCACTGATGGCGCTTTTCCACTGCGTGGTACGACCAAGCAGCAACCTCCCGCTCTCTCTCATGAGGCCAACACGGAAGTGAGTTAAACTGTAATTCGTCAACTGGCTGCTAGAGGCTGGCTGCAAAAGGAGTCAATCCCATAGACTCCTCATGTTAAAATGCCCAACTTTACAGTAGAACAAAAACATGTTTACAGCCTGGTTCAAAAATCGGTTTTGGTATAGCTAATTTTGCCCTTCATGACAACTGTGAGGGGTGTGATTTTTTTATTTATTTTTATAACTCATCCGTTTAAATTATATTAAGCCTTAAAGTTCTGCATAATTAAGGGCGTGGCCACTTGAGTGACATGTGGATTGCCGCTGTTGTCACCACCGTCGTTCATGATCATTCATGATCCTTGCTCTCAATGACAAGATGTTTTATCAACAAAGTTTGGGAGCAGCATCTTCAGATAATCCACTTTTATTTATTTAGCATGATAAATATTTATACAAGTATGTTCTCTGGGTTTGGGCTACATTCCGAACTTGGAGCCCTGCCCTCAGACAGCACAGCAAATATGCTTACTAGCTATATGCTCAGTCTGATTATAAGTGAATACTTATAAAAAATAAGTAAGTAATAAGTAAGTATATAAAAGAAAACCTTGATTTAAGTTTCCTTTTTTCTTTGCCTAGCTGATTTCTTTCCCCCCACAGAAACGCCCAAATTTTTTTCACTGTGGTTGAGAAGGGTCTGGCTGCAGACTTGCACTTGCACTCTCAGACTTGCATTCTCAGACTTGCACTCTCAGACACTTGCACTTCCGGTAGTGACATCAGTCTTTTTTATTTTGTTCTATTTATTGATTACTTTTTGTTTGAATCTCTCATCATTTTACAACAGTAGCCAGTTGGTGAAGACAAGAAAAAAGAAACTAAATTACTAAGTCACTTGCAATCATCACTTGCACTCTCAGCTACCTGCGGAGTCACTTGCAATCGACACAAATTGTGTGTGTTGCCAATGGAGACAAGAAGCTGTGGTGATTGAACGATTAAAACTAATTTAGTACCGTAACGTACAGGGTCCTGCAAGAAAAAGACAAGACCCACAAATCCGCGGCCACAAAACAGCAGAATATGAAGTTTGTTTTAAATAAAACACATAATGTAGCGTAATGGACAAAGACAATGAAATAAAAGTGCTGTAGAAAGTTATTCTATATGGAAAAACGCTTAACGCGAAACTTTGCATGTTGCATTTATTCTGGGCTCACCTGATTGCCTGTACATATATTTTAATAATGAAGAGGAGCATATTGAGTTTCTTCTTTATCATCTTAGTCTATTATTATGCCACATTATGCCATGTTTTGTGCATGTTTTGTCATGTTTTATACATTATTCATTATATTAATAAACTATATTGAATTTGATATTTGAATAGCATCTTAATACATTAAGCCATATTAAGTGTTTATGTTTTCTACGGGAGGAAAACGCTCAATGAGAGACTTTGCGCATTGCATTCATATTCTGCTGTTTTGTGGCCGTGGATTTGTGGATCTTGTTTTTTTTCTTGCAGGACCCCTTTACGTTACAGTACTAATTTAGTTTTAATCATTCAATCACCACAGCTTCTTGTCTCCATTGGCAACATGCACGATTTCTGTTGATTGCAAGTGACGTCGCAGGTAGCTGAGAGTGCAAATGATGATTGCAAGTGACTTCGTAATTTAGTTTCTTTTTTCTTGTCTTCAACACCTGGCTGCTGTTGTAAAATGTTGAGAGATTCAAACAAAAAAGAATAAATAAATAGAACAAAATATAGAATAAAGACTGCAAGTGATGTCACTACCGGAAGTGCAAGTGTCTGAGAGTGCAATTCTGAGAATGCAAGTCTGAGAGTGCAAATGCAAGTCTGCAGCCAGACCCTTTTGCTGTGGTTACTGCTAAGTGTAAATAGAGTCAAAACTGATGTGTTCATGTCTGTAGTGTGTGTCGCATATGTGCATGTGTACTGACCTCTCTCGTAAATGTGGCATTGGTCATATGTAAGTCATATAGTTGCTGTTAAAAAGATTTATTTACGTCAAGCTGTTTGCATATTTCTTTGGGTGTGCACCTGGCTCTCCTTTAACCACAACCATACATTTACTGCACTAAAAAAAAAAAATGTCAGAAATAAATGTGAGATAAACAACACCCAGACCACCAGCTAATCATTGCCATATGAATGCTTATTCACATAAACCCAAACTTGATTGTAAATTGAAGAATATTAGCGTGTTGCAAGGACCTCTCTAATTAGTATGTGATTCGTTTCAGTCTAGTCAAGGATCTGGGTTCGGTTCTCTTCAGTGTTGCAAGACTTACATGGAATCCAAAGTTGAGCAGTTATTAATCAACTCTTGAAATGTCTGTCAGTGTCAACCAGTCACAATCTGACAATGTTGT